>NC_134859.1:98172500-98526875 GCF_049852395.1 Peromyscus maniculatus bairdii | reverse complement strand
TTTTGGCTTAGAAAGTTACTGTAGCAAGAATCTTAAAAGGTCTTATTAATAAAAACAAACCTATAGTCAGGTATTGGGGTGAACGCTGAAAGATCAGAGAAACAGAACCAGCCACAGCTAACCTCATCTGGCCAGTTTCTCAGCTGATCTCGTTTCCTCAAACTGGAAGCCTCTGAGTCCTCATCTGAATCTCAGCTCAACTGCTGCTAAAAGTCTAAAAGCTTAAAGGCCCAAAGTTCCTGGCCCTCATGCCTTATATACCTTTCTGCTTTCTGCCATCACTTCCTGGGATCAAAGGCATGTGTCACCATGCCTGGCTATTGCCAGTGTGGCTTTGAACTCACAAAGATCCAGACAGATCTCTGCCTTCAGAATGCTAGGATTAAAGGTGTGTGTGCCACCATTTTCCAGCCTCTATATCTAACGGCTGTGTTCTCTGATCCCAGATAAGTTTATTAGTGTTCACGATATATTGGGGAACACAATATCACCACAAGTTACATTTTTTTTTACTTAAGCCTAAATCTATTTGTGGACATTATATGGCAAGGAATAGCTTAAAATAAAATATCCAAGTGTCAAGTTCTGGACATTTAATCAGCTAGCTCCTAAAAGCTGCCTGACCACACACGGGAACTTCTCAAGTAGACAGAAGGGTGGAAATTGAGAAACAAAAAGCCTACGATATCTCAACCTAAAGGAACAAGATCTACAACGAATTTAGGCGCACACTGCGAGGTGTGAGAGTTTCAAAGCCCTAACAGAATGTATATTGAATCGAAATTGAGAACAAATAATTACCTCCAAAGAGAGGGTTCAACTGACCGAGTTTTCAGTTTCCACCAGTATAATTGAGAGCACATCTGCCACAAATGTGCTATTAGGAAGAAAAATATTCAGAAAATTTAGAACTTTGAACAAATTTTCAAGTTTTTTTTTAATATTGAGTTTTTTTCCTTTTTATTCTGTGTGTGATCCTACATGTGTGAGTGTGTGTATGACACTATGACACGGTGCATTTGGAGGCCAAAGGCCGGCTTGATAGAGGCAGTTCTCTCCTTATACCACATAGGTCCAGGTATCAAACTCAGGTATCAAACATAAGACCTGGGAGTAGGTACTTTCATCTCCTGAACCAACAACTTTCTTATAGTTTGAAGTTTAAAATATAAATACTGTTTATTGGTGTGATGGATTAATACATGTCATAGAATTTGATGAAATGTTCAAAGTTCTGGGAAGAAATAGTTCTTGAATCAAATGTAGACTTCTCTGCCTAAAAATTTCTAAAGGAACTATGATAGCCCTCACTAAATTTGAGGTTCTTCATCCATGTGTGAATCAGCAGATATCATCCAGCTAGATCCCTAGTAAGCCATACACTTAGTAGGTGACTTATTGATTATAGCTAGCTCTAGCCAGCTAATTAAAGAAGGCATAACAAGACTGTGGTCAGTTTAAAGTTTAGGACAAATATCTCTTTCTTCATTTATTCTTTTAATCATACCATTTGGTCAGGGAGATGGCTCAGTCAGTACGTATCTGCTGTACTGCCATGACAATCTGTGTTCAGATACCCATAACCCACCTAAATTCTAGGCAGAGCAGCATACATCTGCAATCCCCTCAGAAACAGATAGTTTTTTGGAAATCATTGACCAGCCAGTCTAGATGAATCAGAAATATGAATAAGCTCCTAAGTCACAGGGAGCCAATGTGGAATGAGAAGGCAAAACAAAAATCTCAGAAAACTTCTCTATTCATTCTCTGACAATGATAAAACATCTCTCCTCATCTTAAATAGCACCGCTCTTGGAAACATGGTGGTTCCATTCTTGCTCACTTTGCAATCCAATTATTCACAAACATATAGTATTCATCTCTCAATCCCATCTGCCCACAATTTAATTTGGGTCCCAATCCTCATTCTTTCAGGCTCATAATATGTGATTTATTATTGTTCTAGCTATATTTTACTTCTCTAAAAGTCTTTTAAAGACAATATGTTGTTATTAATCCTTAGATAATTTTGTACACTGTATCTTGATTACATTCACACTCCCACTCCTCTCCTTTGCTCCTCCAGAACCATGTTTCCCACAACTTGGAGTCCTCTGTCTCTTGCAGTCTCTCCATCACCTTTTCCATCATGTTCCCTGACCCTTTCATGCTAGCTCTGAATCTGTAGCTTTGCGTATATAACAAGACTTTCCTCTAAACTCTATTTGCTATACTTCTTTCAGCATACACACAAAATCTGAGCATTTCCCTTCTTTATTGTCTTCCTACCTGTTATCTAGACATTTACATTCAAACATTCTGTCTACCACTGAATGACCTTTTAATTTCTTTTCTGCTAAGGACACATCCTCTTTCTTACTCCATCATGTTTAGTCATTTACGTAGTCTCACAAATATATTCCCCCTTTACAGGTTAGTATCTTCTGCATGCTCCTGTCTTCATTTAGAATTAGTTGAACTTTCCATGTCTTAGTTTCTCAATTTTCAATAACTCTTTGAAAATTTCACAAAATGTATTTTGATCATCTCTGCACCTTCCCCAAGTCCCCCCATATACAACCCCCTTCCCTACCCAACCAACTCAATGTTCATTTTCAAAAATACATCAAGTACAATTTATGTTGCTGATATACACTTGGGTGTGTAGTCTTCCACTGGAACATGATTGAATTACCAAGGACCATAACCTTAAAGAAAACTCCCCCCCTCTCTATCCCTTCCTTCCTCCCCACTCCCTCCAAGCACCTATCCCTCCCCCCCCTAGAGCCTATCATCTGCCAATAGGTCCTTAGCTCTGTGTGACACATCATGACCATCCCCACTTTGGTGTGCTCCATGCTGCAAATTTGTCTCTCTTGAGCTTGCACAGCTCTTGCACATCCTGTCACAACCACTGTGAGTTCAATTGTGTAACTGTCTTGTGGGGTCCAGAGGACACTTTCTTTGAAGTCACCCACCACAGCCTTTATGCTTCTTCTATAATGGTCCCTGACTCTTGGGAGGAGGGATGTGATACAGATGTCACATTTAGAGGTGAGCTTCTGCCTTCTCTTATTTTCTACACCTTGATGAGCTATGGATCTTTGTACTCACTTCCATCTATTGTATAAAGAAGCTTCTCTGATGAGGGCTGACAAATGCACTATTCTATGGATATAAAAATAATTCATTAGGAGTCTGTTTAACAGCGTGTCTATTTAGCAGAATAATGTGGTGGTATTGTGTTTCCCAAAATATTGTGCACCCTAATAAACTTATCTGGGATCAGAGACAGAACAGCCACAATATTAAACATGAGGATAGGCAGTAGTAGCACATGCCTTTAATCCTAGCATTCCAGAGGCAGAAATCGATCTGTTCAAGGATACAGCCAAGCATGGTGACTCACGCTTTCATCCCAGGGAGTGATGGTAGAAAGCAGAAAGGTATATAAGGCATGAGAACCAGAAACTAGAAGCTTTTGGCTGGTTAAACTTTCAGGCTTCTAGCAGCAGTTCAGCTGAGACCCATTCTGGATGAGAACTCAGAGACCTCCAGTCTGAGGAAACAAGACCAGCTGAGGATCTGGCGAGGTGAGGTAGCTGTGGCTTATTCAGGTTCTCTGATTTTCCAGTGTTCACCCCAATACCTGACCCGGGTTTGATTTTATTAATAAGACTCTCTAAGATTCCTGCTCCAGAATAATATTGGCTAGTCTCCCCTAGGAACTATGGTATGAGTAGCCCCAGGTTCTAGGCCCTAGTAATGGTTTTAAGTATGAGATTCATCTTGTGGGGCAGGCATTAATGGTACTTGGAAAGCAGTTGGATAGTTTTGAAGTCCTATCAATGTGAGAAATCCATGGGTCTATATCCTGTTTGATTTTACCCATGTATTTATACTTTAATTATTCAAATATTTATTTATATATGCATCCCTCAGAAAAAATGGTGAGCATTTTGTAGCATTATATTTTGCTTTGGCTGAGAGCCTGTATTCAGCTATTGATTAGTAACCCGCACATTGGTATACCTAATAAAATGGAAAATAAAATCAATGCATTAATGATGGAATAGATGTGTATAATAATTCAGACAAAGTGATTCATTGAACTGAATTGAGGGGTTGTCTTTAATAGAATAATTTCTACCCCATAATTCCATAATTATAATATGTAATTCTATTGAGTAATTATATTTATTTCCTAAATAAGCAGAACAAGGCACAGATATAATTTAGTGAAGAATTGATTATGAGCAGGTCCTTCATGTGATTTTCTCTTGACATGTGATTATGTTTCAGAGAGGAGACTTGAGGGATACACTGTATACACTTGTCTCAGAAACAGCATGCTTTCCAACACAGGATTGAAAACTACATAGACTATTCGTTTTCTTGATTCAAAGTAGAACATGGTGGCTAGCAAAATACTTTTTTTAATTTAACAGATGATTCCTATCACTGGAGTATGGAACATGCACTTTGCCTTGTACAAATCAACCAGCTGGAGGAAGCAAGCTCAGAAAGATTGCTGGTTGAATTCTCCATAGCACTAAGTGTCCCAGCCCTGCGGTGACAAAACACTGACTCAGCTGTTCTGAAGCAAACTGCTAGAGAACTCCCTGAATAACACACACACACACACACACACACACACACACACACACACACACACACACGCGTGCACGCACCCGCACCCGCACGTGTACACGCACACACACACAATTGATTGCTGGTAGAAAATAGCCTTTTGGGGGGCTTTATAATTTTAATTACCTAAATGGCATTTTTCCCAGTGTATGGGTCTCCTCACCCAAAGCAATAAAACATGAAATGTGTTGGTTTCCAGGGAAACTGGAAAAAAAAAAGGTAGACTCATTTTGAAATAAAAGCTATTCCTGAAAGTAATAAGAAATAAGAAAGATAAGGAAGTCACCAGCTAATTTTATTCATTGCTGCAACTCCATTAGAGGTTGTCATTATAAATTTCTAAGACTTCTGTATGATAATGGCAAAGTATGTTTTTTTTTAAAATTATTACCATCAGCTTACTTTATATCACATCATTTGTTGAGATCATATCAGACTTTATCTTTGAAAACCTGTAATTTTAGGTAGGGATTCCCCTTTTGGAAGGAGCCATTCCAAGATCAAACAATAAAGGAAAGGTCTAAACTGGAGGAACGGGCATGATTACCCACCATGGTTTCTGTTTCCACCTACTTAAACTCCAATAGGCTCTTCAAGTGATGTAGAATTGTCTGAACCACACTCTCAGGAAAGACTGACGAAAAATAATTGAAGAATAAACTTTCTGCCCAGGCCAATTGGGTAAATTGCTTTGTGCTTTTCCATACTTTGATATTGCCAGGTAGAATACTTGGCCCTTACTATGGTGGCCTTGGACCATATTCTGGAGCAGTGGGGTTTTTGGAAGTGATTTATTTTTTCCCTTCCACAGACAGTCACCCTGGCACAGATGGCTTCTCTGAATGAAAAGCCCAGCCTTTTCCATCATATTTTGCCACTATAAAATTCTATCAGCTCTGGTCTCCCTGTACGCTCTGCATATCTAAGCAATGTGTCAGAAATTTTAGAATGAACTTGAATTTTGGCACCAAATGTATGTAAGATTGAGGGCTTTCATGAATCTCTCTGTATTTCAACTATGATAAGTGAAAACCACCCTCTCTCCTTTCAACCTCTGCTTCTACCAAAGACCTATATATTATTAATGCTAATAAGGAAAATATATAATTTAGTAAAGAATGAAAAATTATACCTGTCTTTCTTCGTTAGACTTCAAAGCAAGCTTTCATTCTGTTATGTCAATGTGCCGTGAATACTATTAACCTTCCCAATTAGAGAGGAAATTGATTAGGTACCCCACATTAGTTGGAAAGAATTTATGGCAAGAAAAGTATTTCTGCTAAAACTCATCCATAAAAAGCACCATGCAAGATATGTATCAAGTGCTAAATTTCTGTGGGAAAAAATGTTGACCTTTGGGGAAAAAGATAACTCTTTTGATAAATAATAATGTCATGTAAATAACTAAATTCTCTCTGGCATTGTGGATTTGAGATCCTGCTCTGCTTTGAATGGGCCTCCAAAAGTTCACTGTACTAAGAGTTTGATCCCCCGGGTTGCAGTAATGAGAGTGGTTGTGGACCTTTGAGAAGTAAAGTCTTGTGGGAGGTCCTTAGATTAATGAAGGTAGGTTCTCAAAAAATAATGTAGAACCCTGGTCTGTTTTCTAGATCTGGTACCCAGTTTGTGATGTAAATGGTTTGTTTCTGTGGACTTCTTCCTGCCCTTGTCATCCCAGCCCTCATCACGGGTCCAAGAAATGCCTACCTAATCTTGGATTTCAACCTTCCATTGTAAAATAGATAAACCTTTTGTCTTTATAAGTGAATTGCTTTTGGTATTTTGTTTTAGTGATTAAGCTGTATAACGCAGCCTCATATTACAGATTGTCAAAATAAGAATTACAAAGAGGAAGTAACTTATTGCTAGGTGCTCCACTAATATATAGGAGGGGATACAGGTCCCCTGGTCCAATTTTCTGCACTTCAACATTTCACATTCTCTCCTTGTAAATCTAATGTAAGGGAAGGTAATGTGTATTGTTTGGAGGGGATGAAAGAAGTGATAGTGTGTTGTTTGATATTATCAGCAAAGTAGGAAATACAAGATGATAGACACTCCTAAAAAGATATGAAAATAAAGGAAATCATAATGATAAAGGCATTATCCCATCCCATTAAGTCCAACCATAGCCTGAGTCAATCAAAGTAAAGCATAACGAAACACCCAATTATGTGAACATGTTTTGCAAAAGGACCAGAAAGAATGATTTTGATTATAAATGATGTTTGTTTTGTAGTCCCATAGTCTGTGTTTTAAAAATCTCTGTATTTCTCTTTTTCTGTCTTATGAGGACAGTAATAAATCTGATTTGTCATTAGTATCTTCCCTCAAGGAACAATATGTGCATTTGGTTTGTTTACTCAATCATTTGTAAAATATATTAAAAGTGTTATTTTAATCAATGAGTCATGACACATTAAAAATGGGGAAACTGATCAGCTCATAGATGCTGAAAAAAAGCCTTTGACAAAATCCAACACCCCTTCATGATAAAGGCCTTGGAGAGATCAGGAATACAAGAATACAGGAATACGGGAATACAAACATAATAAAGGCAATTACAGCGAGCCAACAGACAACATTAAATTAAATGGAGAAAAACTCAAAGCGATTCTACTAAAATTAGGAACAAGACAAGGCTGTCCACTCTCTCCATATCTATTCAATATAGTACTCGAAGTACTAGCTAGAGCAATAAGACAATAAAAGGAGATCAAGAGGATACAACTTGGAAAGGAAGAAGTCAAACATTCTTTATTTGCAGATGATATGATAGTATATATAAGTAATCCCAAAAATTCTACCAGAGAACTTCTACAGCTGCTAAACACCTTCAGTAATGTGGCAGGATACAAGATTTACTCAAAAAAAAAAAATCAGTAGCTCTCCCATATACAAATGATAAATGGGTTGAGAAAGAAATCAGAGAAACATCACCCTTTACAACAGCCACAAATAGTATAAAATACCTTGGGATAACTCTAACTAAGCAAGAGAAAGACATGTATGATAATAACTTTAAGTCTCTGAAGAAATAAATTGAAGAAGATATCAGAAAATGCAAAGATCTCCCATGCTCATGGATAGGTAGAATTAACATAATAAAAATGCCTATCTTACCAAAATCAATCTACAGATTCAATGCAATTCCTATCAAAATCCCAACACAATTCTTTACAGACCTGGAAAGAACAATACTCAACTTCATATGGAAAAACAAAAACAAAAAACCCCAGGATATCCAAAACAATTCTGTACAATAAAGCAACCTCTGGAGGCAACACCATCCCCGACCTCAAGCTCTACTATAGAACTATAGTAATAAAAACAGCTTGATATTGGAATAAAAACCAACATGTGGACCAATGAAATTGAGTTGAAGACCTTGACATTAACTCACATAGCTATGAACACCTGATTTTTGACAAAGAAGCCAAAACTGTACAATGGAAAAAAGAAAGCATTTTCAACAAATGGTGCTGGCATAACTGGATGTCAATTGCAGAAGACTGCAAATAGGTCCATATCTATCACCATGTACACACCTCAAATCCAAGTGGATCAAAGACCTCCACATAAATCCAGTTACACTGAACCTGGTAGAAGAGAAAGTAGGAAGTAGTCTTAAATGCAATGGCACAGGAGATCACTTCCTAAATATAATACCAATAGCACAGACACTGAGAGCCACAATAAATAAATGGGACCTCTTGAAACTGAGAAGCTTCTGTAAGGCAAAGGACACAGTAAGTAAGACAAAATGACAGCCTACAGAATGGGAAAAGATCTTCACCAACCCCACATCTGATAGAGGGCTGATCTCAAAAATGTATAAAGAATTCAAGAAACTGGACATCAAAATACCGAAAAATCCAATTAAAAAGTGGGCTACAGAGGTGAACAGAGAATTCTCAAGAGAAGAATCTCAAATGGCCAAAAGACATTTAAGTAATTGCTCAACATCTTTAGTCATCAGGGAAATGCAAATCAAAATGACTCTGAGATACCATCTTACACCTGTCAGAATGGCCAAGATCAAAAGCACTGCAGACAACTTATGTTGGAGAGGATGTAGAGCAAGGGAAACACTCTTCCACTGTTGGTGGGAGTTCAAACTTGTACAGCCACTTTACAAATCAGAATGGTGGTTTCTCACAAAATTGGGAATCAATCTTCCTCAAGACCCAGCTATACCACTCTTGGGCATATGCCCAAGGAATGCTCAATCATGCCACAAGGACACATGCTCAACTATGTTCATAGCAGCATTATTTGTAATAGCCAGAACCTGGAAACAACCTAGATGCCCCTCAACTCAGCAGCAAAAAACAATGACAGCATGAAATTTGCAGGCAAATGGAAGGAACTAGAAAATATCATCCTGAGCGAGTTAACCCAGACTCAGAAGAACAAATATGGTATGTACTCACTCTAAGTGGATCCTAGATGTAAAACAAAGGATAACTAGACTACAACCCACAACTCCAGAGAAACTAACAAACAAAGAGAATTCTAAGAGAGATGTATGGATCACCCTGGGAAGGGGAAATAAAAGAGATCTCCATGAGTAAACTGGGGATGAGGGAGGGAATAGAGAGTGGGATATGGGGGATGAGAACATGAGGGAACTGGATGGTTGAGCTGGAGCAGGGACAGAGTGGGGAAGCAATGAGAGAGATACCATGATGGAGGGAGACATCATGGGAATGGGGAGAGGCCAGGTGCTGGGGAGATTCCCAGCAATCCACAAGAACAGCCCCAGATTAGACTAATAGCAATAGTGGAAAGGGTGCCTGAACTGGCTTACCTCAGTAATCAGATAAGTGAATACCCTAACTGTCATCATAGAGCCTTCATCCATTAACTGATGGAAGCAGATGCAGAGATCCACAGCCAAGCACCAGGCCGAGCTCCAGTAGTCCAGTCAAAGAGAGAGAAGAAGCATTCTATGAGCAAGGGATATCAAGACCATGATGGGGAAACCTACAGAGACAATCAAACCAAGCTAGTGGGAACTTATGAACTTTAGACCAACAGTTGTGGAGCCTCCATGGGACTGGACTAGGCCCTCTGCATAAGAGAGACAGTTGTGTTGCTTGATCTGCTTAATGGCCCCCCTGGCAGTAGGATCAGAATCCATCCCTGGTGCATGAGCAGGCTTTTTGGAGCCCATGACCAATAGTGGGACACCTTGCATGGCCTTGATGTGGGGGGAGGGGCTTGCACTTGCCTCTAATGAATGTTCCAAGCTATGCTGACTCCCCATGGGAAAACTTGACTTTCTGGAGGAGGGAACGGGTGATGGGGTGGGGGGTAAGTCTGCAGAGGTTAGAGGAGGGAGAAGAGGGGGATCTGTGATTGGTATGTAAAGTGAATAAAAAATTCCTTAATAAAAACAAAGAACTGGGGAAGCTGTGATAATTTTAAAACCTCAAAATCATCACTTGCAACTGTCTAATATGTAAAATCACATATAGTTTCTTTCCAAATATTTGTTATGAGTAGTGTATATAACACTGTATATATGTATGTGATATGTATATGCAATATATATAACATATATCAAAATGTATATTTATGACATTGCTTCTTGTTTCCTCATCTAAACCTTGATTCATTAATTAATTAATTTTAAGATGTCCTAATAGTGGTTAACAAGCATTAATATCAAGTACAATTACATCATTTTAGATATCATTCAGTTTTTGATAAAGTATGGATTGGAATGGATGGTGAGCCATTTGAAAAACAGTTAAGTCAATCAGATCCCTCCATCTCTCTCAATAATTGTTCCATTAAGCTCTATGATGTAAATCACAAAAGATATTGTAAGTTCTACTTATTTTGATGAGCTGAAAACTTCCTTAGTCACAATGCTGATAATAAACATGTCACACAAGCTAGTGATATGGCTCAGGAGCCACAGATGCGCAACAACAAACCCAATTACATGAGTTGATCCCTGGAGCCCACATGATAAAGAAGAAAACTGATTTCTCTAAGTTATACAAACATATGCAGAAACACACACATATACACACATAGAGGGACATGATAGACACACAGAGACACATATACACATGCACTGAATAAATAAATAAAACATAAAATCATATTACATTATCTTCAATAGTAATGTCAGTAAACAGCATATGAGGCCCATGAATAATGTTTATCATAGGTTAAATAAAAATGTGAAAAGACAGTAACTGCATCAATTATCACTATTCATATATAGATACTAAATATTGAAAGAAAATGTGACATATTACTCTCATCATTATATAGACCTTATTACCATGAATTTTATTAATAATTCTATGTTATATAATACGTCCTAAATGACAACAAAATTAGAGTAAATAGAAATATTCATGAGTACATTTCTGAGATTTAAGCAGCTTCAGAAGAAACACATCTAAACTTTCAGCTAGCTGCTACCCTGCCCTGCCCTGAGGTTTCTCTTTCCCATTTGCACAGAAGGTTCCTTATAGAAGCTGAGAATATTACTCCACTGATCCACCCAGGCAGCAAAGCTGTAAGGGATGCTTTTGTAAACATCACTTCATCTTGTTTTTAAGTCCTTCTGATGTAGTGACTTGATCCTCACAAGTTTCATGGGCAGTAGATAAGCTCTGAATACATCTATTGCTTCAAAATTATTATATCAAAATCTTGTTTTAAGATTTTTTTACATTTTTTTATTTAATTTATCTATTTTACATCCTGACCACAGTTTCCCCTCCTTCCTCTCTTCCCATTCCCTCCCTGCCTCCCGCCTCTCCCCTCTCAATCCATTCCTCCTCTGTTTCTATTCAGAAAGGGGCAGGCTTCCTGTGAATAATCAACAAAGCATGACTTATCAAGTTGCAGTAAGATGAAGCACCTCCCCTTGTATTTAGGCTTGGCAAGGCAATCCAGTATGAGGATTTACTCTTATTATTTCATTTAATGTGTGTATTTTGCCTGTATGTATGTCTGTGTACTATGTGGGTGACTGCTTCCCACAGAGATCAGAAGAGGCATTGGATCCTTTGCTCCTGCAGTTGCAGAGAGCCATGATCCACCATGTAGGTGCTGGGAACTAAAGCCAGGTTCTCTGAAGTAGCAGTTAGTGTACTTAACCACAGAATTATCTCTACAACCGTATTTATTTATTTTTATTATTTTGAATTATGTAAGTGTGTGCATCAACATGTGGTTATGTGCATCCGAGGGTTGCTGCCAAAGGCTTTGTATCTCCTGGATCTGGAACTACAGAAGGTTGTGACCTGTGTGACGTGGATTCAGGGAACCAATCTTGAGTCATTGGTATAGCAATACTAAGGATTGACTGCCAAGCCGTCTCTCCAGGTCACAGTTACTCATTTCTTGACAACCTATCTCTCCTGTGGACATGCAATTTCCAGAAAACTACAAACCCAAATTTGTCTCATCCGCTGTAGCTCCCAGAACCTAATACATCCACTATTTTAGATCCATACAATGACACAGACACAGACACTACAGGTTGCAATCATCAGTGTTAATAATTTTGTAGCACATGCATTTCATATTCATATTAACAGTTATCATCTTTTAAAGATTGAAGGCAATTTAGAGGCTGCTATAATTAAGAGACACATATAATACAATTTGCATGTGATTACCAATTGCACTGACATTTTACTAATAATTATATCATATGCTTCCTTTTATCATAGACATGATCATTTATAAACAATTGCCTGCCTTTTAGATTTTAGTCTTCTTTTAACCTTTTGCAATGAAATCACTTGCACAGTTATTCAACACAATTTAAAATAAACTTTGTTATGTTTACTTAATGAATAGAATAAGAGGTTTTAGGATACAGATAGTCAAGAGATTGCTGTACAAAAAAACTGACTTGGGGTTGGAGAGATGTTTCAGTGGCTAAGAGTGCTGGCTGCTCTCCCAGAGAATCAAGTTTATGTTTCCAGCACCCACATGGAAGCTCACAACCCTCCGTAAATTTAGTTCTAGTGAATCTGACACCCTCTTCTGGTCTCTGCAGGTATCAGGTACACACATGGTGCATAGACACACATGCAGGTAAAATATCTGCTATACATAAAATAAAAATAAATGCATACATATTAGAAAGGCAATGGATCCATACATCATTCACATGCTTACATTTTTCCTTGTTTTTGAAGCAAGAAGAGGTAAAAACCTATTCTTTTAACATGAATTCTAAGTACAGTATACATTTCTTTTTATCATCCCTATGCTGAGTACTATATCTCTAAACATGCCTATCTCACATATTTTCTACTTTATATCTTCTGACCAACTTATCCAGCTCCTTCTTGCCTCTGCCTACTCTACCACAACTATGACACTTGGCATTTAAATATTTGGTGAGCAAGACAGTCATGGTTTCCAGGCCCTTGGAATTTAGCAGAGAGAGAGGGAGGGGGACAGACTTTTAGCATCTTTCAATCAGCATTAAGAAGAGGGGACAGAGTGATTCTCAACAGGTAAGAGTACTTGCTGCTCTTGCAGAAGACCCAGGTTCAGTTCCCCACACCCACATCACAGTTCACAATTGTCCATAACTCCAATTCCATTTGGTTGTCACTCTCTTCTGGCCTCCATGGGCACTAGACAAACATGAGGTACAGTTACATGTATTCAGGCAAAACACTCATATATTTAAAATAAAAACAAATAAAATATTTTAGCAAAAAGAAAGACAATAGGATGATGTATGGGCATAGAGCAGGGATTGAGGAAGAGAATCAAGCATCCACTCTCTTATGAAAGAGAAGGGCAGCCCTGAAAGGAGAGCATTGTAGTTAAGTGTAAAAAGGAAGTGTGGTCGAAACCTTTTAGAAAGAGTGGGTAGCAGTACGAAACTTTTAGAAAGAGTGGGTAGCAGTGCAATACCCGGGATGCAGCCAGGAGTGTGAGCATCTGGCAGAAATAAGAAGAGAAGGTTTAGCACATCTTTGCCCATAGCTCTTCATTCCATCATTTATTTACGTATGTAGAAGAGACTGATTGAAATAACTTGTGTAGCATTATAGATTATCAAAAAATTCCCTTGCATGATGAAATTCATGTTCAGAAAATGACACCCATTTGCATTTTTCTAAGCTGCACAGGAGATTTTCCTTGTCCTTTTCTCTTTAGCAAAGTTATGTTGCTTTTGTCAAGCAAGACAAACTGGCTCTGCATTGTGATGGTGAACAATGCAACCTCTTCAATTCTCTTTAAAAGTGTATTTGCTTTTCCTGTTTTTGTTTTCTGATTGACCCTACTCATTTTAAATTGTTTCTACGAGACATATTTTCCAATGAATCAAGTATTTATTTTAACCTTTTTTTCTGTAATTTTAAATTTGATACTTTGCCATACTTGGGCTCTGCTTAATGTGCATTTTTTCCCAATTAGATTAAGAGCCCTACAAGGACAGTCCGGTGCAATGCAATTTAACTAATAATTATCAAATTCCTATTTTATAAATGAGATAATTCAAAATGCTGACCAAGAGAAAAGTTTAAAAACACATAGCCTGCTCTCAGGGAGTTCAGAACTCAGTTGTAAGAAAATGAACCTTGGTGAAGTCTCAACAGTAAAAGACAGGCTTTCTTGTACCCATTTCTTTACACATCGGGGGAAGGAAATGAAGAGCAAAATCAAATCAAAACAGAAAAATAAAATTTAAAAAATGAAACCACGGAATTGGGATTTAAAAATGGTCAGGGAGTTGTGGAAATATTAAACAGCGGATTAGATGGCTGTAGGTAAAGTCTGGTGAAAAAGTAAAAAGAAAAGAAAGTAAACCAGACTCAAAGATGCCTGCAGTGCATGGACGAATTTCATTGAGGTTACATGCCAATGCTTAGATGACCAGTAAGGGAGGGCTGAGTGGTGATGGCTGGGCGATTAGGAGCATGTGCTGCTCTTGCAGGGGACTTGAGTTCAGTTTCTGGCATCCACATTGGATGACTCGCAGATGCCAGTAACTCCAGCTCCAGGGAAACCATTCCCTCTTACAGACTTCAAGAACACTGCCCCCTCACACATGAGCATATCCATACACACACTCAGAGGATAATTTTTAAGAAGACACTTTTATAAAGAATACTAAAGGATATGCCGTGTTGAGTCTCTTAGGTGCTGAATGGTTGGCCCCTAAAAGTTTGGAGAAGTAAGAGGGAGACTGTTACCCCTAAGCAGAAGTCAAGAGAAGTTTCATAGCTGTTATAGCACATTTAATTTTTAAACATCTCAAAGAACACAGGTATATACTAAAGTCCATCTGTCATCTTCAAATCCATGGTGTGTTTGTGTCAAATGACACAGTAAGCCCTCATCAATGTTTGTCATCTGTCAACTTTTTAATAACCTTGATCCTCTGACATGAAGTGGATACTTCATTTTATCTTTCATTTGAAATTACTAATGATTATGATACCAATTATATACCCACAAGCCATTTACACAGAATCTTCTGAGAAATGACTTGACTCACATTCAATTTTTTTTTTTTCAATTTCATTTTACATGGACTGGGTGTTTGGCCTCCATGTTTTGGCCTCCCGGGATGGAGGAGGCAGAAGAGTGTGTAACATCACTTGGAACTGAGAATACAAACACTTGTGAGCAGCTCTGTGGGATCTGAAAACCAAACTTGCATCTTCTGCAAGATTAGAAAGTGCTTTTAACTGTCTAGCCATCTCTCCACATGGATTCAGATTATAATCAGATTATCTACTATAATTCTATTCCCTTGTTTGGCTTCTCCATGTGTAATACATGGCAATCCCTCCCCAAATGTCTGAATTGTAAATATCTTCTCTCATTCTGTGTACTGACTCTTCATTTTGTTAAATATTTCTTCAGTTGTACACAAAAATTGAGTCTGATACAATTTCATGCCTCTGTCTTTGCTTTTATTGCATCTAGCTTTGAGTTTATATTTTCAAGTAGAAAGAAAAAGATCCACTGCTCAGAACAAAATGTGTTGGAACTTTATTCTAATTTTCATCTGGGAGTTTTATAGCACAGGAACTTCTGCCTGAGCCTCCAATTCACTCTGAGTTGATTTTTGTGTAAGATGTGGGACATATCCACACTTGGATGCACAATGTTCTTGATACTGTTTTACTGAAGAATATGTTCTTGGTGTGATCTTTGTACTGTTTTTAAAAATGAATTGGTTGTAAAGGTGTGGGTATATTGATGGCTCTAACCAGTTCCATTTGTTGATAGCCTTCTGTTCTTATGCCACCACTATGCTGTGTCAGTTATGGTAGCTTTATAAAATATTTTAAAATCGGGTGGTATGATGATTCCGAGGTATGACTATTTTTATTCAAGAGAATTTCAGCTACTTAGTCTATTGTGATTTTATCTAAATTCAAGGATCTAATATATGTGAAAAATGGCACACTGAAATTTTCATAGAGGTCATGTTGAATCTATTTATTGATTGCTTTGTATAATACAGACATTTCCACACAATTTTTACTGTTACTATATGAATGTAAGATGACTTTTGCTAGGCAGTGGTGGTGCACTCGGGAGGCAGAGGCAGGCAGATCTCTGTGAGTTCGAGGCCAGCCTGGTCTACAGAGTGAGATCCAGGACAGGCGCAAAGCTACACTGAGAAACCCTGTCTCGAAAAAACCAAAAAAAAAAAAAAAAGAAAGAAAGAAAGGAAAGATGACTTTTGTTTATTTGTTATTGTTCTTATTTTTCGTCTGTGTCCTCATCTTCAATGTATTGATCTTTCACTTCCTTAGCTAAATTTTTACCTAAGAAAATTAGTATAAACCATCATGAGAAACAACATGGAGGCACCTTAAAATACAACAACTAAAACTATGACATCAGGCGCTCTCTAACATTCTCTGTTTTGTTCAGGCAGGGTTTCTTCTAGAAACTATAGCTGGCCCTCTTCAGCCAGGCTGGCAGCCATCAAGCCACATCAAATCCCTGTCTGTGTCTCCCAAAGCACTAGTGTTACAGGAACTCACAAGACCACAAGTGGCTTGTAGAGTGGCTGCTGAGATCTAAACTCTGCTTCTTAAGGTTTTCTGTTATTCTTGTTTGCCTCTCTGTGGCTGTGATATTATGGAGTATTCTGACCAAAAGAATTCTGGGGAGGAAAGGATTTATTTGGTTTGTATTTCCAGGTTATGCTCCTGGCAAGTCACAGCAGGAACTCAAGGCAAGAACATGGAGGCAGGAACTAGAAGCTTGTTGCTTATTGTCTCACTCTGACTTGCTTCTAGACTAGTGCTCAGTCATCTTTCTTTACAGCCCAGGATCATTTGCCTAGGAATGGTACCATCTACAGAGAGTAGGGCCCTACTACATGAACTAGCAAGCAAGAAGTGCTTGACAGACATTCCCAGAGTCCAATATGATGGAGGCAATTCTTCAAGTGAATTTCTCTTTTCCCAGGTGAGTTGGCTGTCTCATACTGACAATAAAAACTAAGTAGGACATGGACTGAGTGTAGTTAACTCCTGGGCTATCTTTCTAGCTTCGAAGAGCTACAATTCAAAAAGCCCACTTTCCCCTTGCCAGCAGTTAGGCAGATCGTGTGACAAAAATTAAGCAATGATTCATCTAATTTTGAACTTTCCCACTGTTTGGTGGCAGCATGCACAAAAGGAGGAGGCAGTGGGGTTTCCAACCAGACATCTGCTGCACTGACAGCTCTGTTACCTCCAAGGTAGGGCAGTGCGATCTGACACTGAACCTGGGCAATATCCAGAACAGGATTCCTTAGAGAAAGTGGAAATGGGGGTGCCATTACATGTACACCTGCTCCTGTGAAAACTGGCATTGAATTTGGTCAATCAGAAATCCCTTCCACAAACATATAAGAACCTGGGACAAAAATAGTAAGTCTGTGAAATGCTATAGCGACAAAATGGAATTCATTACCTGATCTGATCCCTGAGAATTTTGTGCCCAAACAGAGAAAAACATTAAATCTCCTTTGGAAAACATTTTAGATAGACTGATTCACATTAACTTCTTGATTCTGTCTGTGAAGTCACATAAAATAACGACAGACCCGCCCCCTCCCACCTGCTCTGTACTCTTGTCTATCTGGCCCCAGAAAGTGGAAAAAACAATTGACTTTTCCTATGCCTCCCTGAGTAGATTGTGCTTATCTGGGTTGCAGCTGTGGTTTCATTTGTGAATGTGCAATTGAAAATAAAAATGTATTGGATTATCCAGTCCCAGAGTTTAGCGAACTAGTAGTGTTTTGTCGAAATGTGGGGGAATAGGGTGTGGGAGGGGGCAGCATTCAGTCTTTAGAGATACAATAACAATTTCCACAGAGGGATGTGTTCTATCACTGTGGAGATTTGGGTGTGAGTTGTTTTAAATGTATCTAGTGGCTCTTTATAGGATGAAATCAAACAGACTGGATTTTACTTTCTCTTGTATTTTAATTTTCCTTTATGTGTGTATGGTAGAGTCACCAAATTCCTTTGTTTGTACAAGCAGATAAAAGACAAACTGGATAGAGAAAGGTCCATCTCTTCCCTATCTGTTTGATAAATGCCAGTCTCTGCATTTCAATCCATCAGGTCATGGAGAAAGCAAATTACAACACCCCTGTGAGCCAGAATGTCAAACTCAACTCTCCAATTTTACAGATATATCTCTTAAGAAAGATACAATACAGTAAGGCACAAACTTATATCTTTTCAGAGGTGTTGAATATATCTACATAGGTCCAGAATATTTTTCCTTTACCCCTTCTTTCCCTTCTTCTCCCCTCTTCTCCCTCCTCCATTTCCCTTATTTCCCCTCTTCTCCTTCTTCAGTCAATACCTACACACTGTATTTATAACAGGGGTTGCATCTCCAAACACAGAAGAACCTTTCTTTCAGGTGCCTCCATTTCTCTTGCTTTGAATAATCTGTCCCCTGGGTTATGAGCTATCCTTCAGGTACCACATTGCTGGAGCTATGAATGAACTGTCCATCATATCTCACATCTGTCAGGCTTGCTCACCCCTCACTTACTTCTGTTCTTATTCTAAACTTTCATGTGTCAAACTGCAGTCTTAGAAGGTTTAAAGAGCTACAGGAGAACCTTTGAATCATGGAATGTGTAGACTCTGAAGTCATGCCCTATCCTATAGCATCACTACCCTAATAATATTTTTAAAATAGAATTTTGAATATTTTTGTACTTTTGTTGTTTTGTTCCACCAAAGGATCCCAAATCACTTAAAATAAAGAATTTACAAGTACTTTAAAAACACATATTGACTGTTTTGACCTAAGTAAGCAAGTTATATGATGTAAAAATATACTTATATTTTAAAATATCTTCAGGATACTAACTAAAATTTACATATTGCTCTGAAATTTTCACACTATAGAAATCAAAACAACATTCTGACTAGGACAGTGTCAGACTGTGATGCTGCCCAAGACAGGGAGGGAATTTTTTTCAAATGTGTTTATTTTGAAAATTGTACTTATGCTACAACAAAGATGACAAATTATCATGCATTTTATAAACTCCTGTTTTTAGAGACCCAAGAGGAACGGACTCATTAACAGTGTGTTCTGTGGTACGCTGGCTTTTTGTTTGTTTAGCAGATGCACATTCAAGAGAGGAAGAGGCAGCAGAGAGAGGGGAAAAAAAAGAGGATGACAGAGAATTAATTTGAAGGTCGAATGACATACCCCAGTTTCTGTCACTTACTTTAGCAGCTGATTCATGCTCAATACAGTCGGCTCTTCTCCCACACAGCCGTGAGAAGTGAGGATAGAACAGCTCTACAAGCTGGAGACGGATGAAGAGGGCTCTTAATTAGAAAAGAGAATGAAACTGGCATAGATTTATGATTAAGCACTGGCTGGATTCACCTGGAACTACTTCAACCTTTTCTTTTTTTCTACCATTTACCCATATACGTGTGTGTGTGTGTGTGTGTGTGTGTGTGTGTGTGTGTGTATTTACAATGTGAATTATTGCTAGGTGTGTTATATAAAAAGAAACAAGTTATAATAAATTGGCTTTTTATAAACACCTTACCCCTTGGAGACAGGATCTCACTGTGTAGCCTAGGCTGACCTCTATCTCATGGTGCTCTTACCCCAAACTCCTTAGTGCTAGAATTACAGGTTTCCAGGTTACTGGTAACACTAGTTTAATCTGTCTCTATTATTACTTCAAAAAAAGACACATTTTGGTGACATCTAATTTATTCATTTGCAATAACTTAATAAGCTCTTAAGGAAAAAAAAACAATGTCCTGTGCACATTTCTCAGCACCACTTTGGATCCATGTTTTATTCCCATTATCTAAAACAGAATATGGCATTTTAAAAAGTAAAATGGAAGAGTAGCTGTAAATAAAGTGCTAAACAAGGCCTGTTGGCCTTGATGCAATTGGAAATCACAGGAAACTGAGCTGATTTTAAACTAGACCTAAGATTTCTAAGTATAAATTCAAATTGTATTGATTCAAGTCAAGTGCTCTTCATTAACTTAGACTGCATTCTGCTGTCGTGTCCTTATGTCTATCACATCTCCCTGTTTGCTAAGGATGTGGAATATGAATCAAGGAAAGGTTGTCTGTGAGTAATCCATGATGTAAAGAAAAGCCAGAGTCAAATATTACAAGCTGTAATGGTTAGTCTTGGTTGTCAACTCAATGGGATCTGGTATCAGCACCTCTGGTCAGGTCTGCGAAGGCATTTTTCAAGGAGTATTGACTGAGGGGAGAACACCTAGCTCCGGAATGAACAGTACCTTGCTCCAGGTGTTCCTGATATAACAATGACAGAGGAAAAAAGAGATACTTGCTCACCTGCCTAGGCTTCTTGCTGGTGTGACTATGTCTGTTGTTCTTGCTGCTGCTCTGTCCACAGTTATCCTCCACTAGCATCAGACTCCAAAAATCTTTGGTCTTCGAAGTTGACTGAAGAAAAAGTGGCTCTCCAGGAATCTTCCAGGCCTTCAGTGCAGAAGCACTGCAGCATCCAACTTTGTGGACGGAGTAAGTACCAGGTTTTCTGCTTCTCTGGTTTGCAGACACCCATTGTTTGAGTATCCAGCACCTAACCTGTTTTCCCTTTCAATATATGGATTCATTCTATTGTCTTTGTTCCTCTAGAGATTCCTCCCTCATCCCCCTGGTGCAACATTGTTATTCCAATTTTAAATGATATGAGTCTGTGAGAACTGATTGATAAATATGGTTGATAAATTCAGTTGTTTTTATTCTAAACTTACAGTTTCCAACTTAATAATATATTATGAGGCCCTCAAGAAGTTGATGGAATAGAAGTAGATAGTAAAATTAATACTAGTCACTAGAGGCTAGGATAAAGAGATCAGAATGGAGAGAAGGAGTGGATAATGAATTCAGAAACACAGCCAGAGAGGGGGAATTAGTTCTTGTTCTGTAGCATAGTAGGTTGAATATAGTTGATAAGCTGATGTTTCTCGATAGCAGAGGAAAAGACTTCGAAGTTTCTAAATGCATGGAAATGATACTGTTGAAGAAGATGAAATGTTGATGATTCTAATTTTACCATTACACATTAAGCTATGTATATGTATGTACCTATAGTATTCTGTTTCCTTAAATATGCATAGATAGTGCATATTTTAATAAATGAATGTAGCAGATTTCTCTTTAGCTCCCCATCTCCTAGAAAAATGTTTCGGTTGTAGTACATTCTCTTAATTCTCCGTTTACAGCCTAAGTAAAATACAATTTGGATCATAAATTGAAATTACTTCTGTGATAGATGTAGGTAGGTTTGAGAGTATTTTAGAAAAATGCAACAGTAACTTGATAACTCAGAGTTACAGGCAATATTCCAATGAGAGCCATTTGCTTTCATTTTCACAGGCTTCTAGATACTAAATAAAAAGGCCTGTGGTAGGCGGATGAAAAGACTATGCAAGGAAAGGAGCTTGTGTAATGACTTGAGTTTGATCCCCGAGGACCCATGTGTTAGAAGGGGAGATTTTACTCCCACAAGTTATCCTCTGGCCTAAACATGTGCACCATGGCATGCACGCCCACACAGACACATGCATACAAATAAACAAACAAATAAATAATCATAATACACATAAAAGAGGCTTATAGTGTAATGTACTCACCATGTATCCCACCCATATTCATTATCTTCATAGTATATTCATATGTCTAGGGTTGTATTTTATTAAAACAATGTTACATTGTATGTATGTTATTTATCAATACTTCTATTGTCATTGTTTTACAAGTGAAAACCCACTCTGCACACTACCAGTTCTCCTTTAGATCTATATTTTTAATATTACAGAAGTTATTAATTTTTGGAAGTTATTAATCCCAATTGAAAATAGGATGAATAAAACTCAGAGATATTTTTTAAACTTTTCCATTAGCCATATAGTGAATAAGATTAGGATTTAATACGGTGTCTGTCTTAGCAATATGTTTTGACTTTTCTCCATCTTTTCTCAAGGACTAAATAATGTGGCCAAGCCCTGTTCCTAACCCTGAGCACCAGAATGTGTCACCCCTGTAGTTGGTCAGGTGCCTGCCCCCATGCTGGGAACAGTAGGGGCTTTTTAGCAATGACAGCTTTGGATGTGATCTGTGAGAGTGATGGATCTTCCTGCAGGTGTCTCTGGAGAGCGATGCACTGCTCCCAGGGACCTTAGCAAGGTCCTAGGAAACGTGTTTTCCTCCCTGAAGGTTGCTTGTGCATTGCCATGGCTCACATTTCCTCAGCAGAGTTTATGAGAAGTTTCAATACAACAAAGGCCAGAATTCCTGTCCACAGAGGAGATTAGGATCTATCAGTTTCTGAAGGACAATACAACTGGCATTGCGCAAACTCACTCCTTGTTCATAAACACTTCGTTGGCCTTCGAGCACTTGCTACTGACAGCAGGGCATGTTTATACAGCTCCATCCAAAAATAAAATTGAAGGGGAAAAAAATCAGTAAACTCATAATGTCACACTTTCCCAGACTCAAAAACAGGGATATTTTTGTTCGGGATTTGGAAAGATTTCCCATTGAGAATTCAAGTCCTAGATACAAGACCAAAGGAGCCATACTAAAGACACTGAAGCCCAGGAACCAGAAGAAGGAAATGATCCAAAGATAAACTTAAATAATAAAAATGTTTTCCATGCGTTAACTGACCCCCATTTTCCCCTGTTCATTAAAGTTCAAGGACACAGAACAATCAAACTCATTCCTGCTCTTATTAATGTGAAAATGTATGACTGACTTGATCCTAGATTCACGCTTGAGAAAGAGTACCATTGATTAGAATGAATTAAATGTGTTTGTGCTGTTAATAAACTGGTCAATATGCTAAAGTTATCTCATCTGTTATAGTGAGTCTCAGACAGAAATAGAGTCCTGTGTTAAAAGCAATAAATGCCAGTAGTTTCCTAAACCACATGATAAACTTCTCCAGTCAGCTGTTTTCCACTCCATGCCTTCTTATTCTTAGTTTTCATCATGAGAAAAATACTCATTATAATTTTAAATGTAGATATGAAGGTATAGTGAAGAGTCTGGCTGTAATCCACTCTACTCCCATAGGAGGCTTCACTCTTTGCTCTCACTGGTCTCCTATGCATCTTTTCATAGGTTTGCAGAGACACATTTAATATCTGTATCTATGTGGTATGTTATTCTATCGCTTTCTTTGACATCCTTAAGAGCTCAAATTTAATTCATTTAAGTAGCTGTGTAGTATTATGTATATACCTTAGTATATTCTTTCACTCCCCCTGTAATCAACTGACATTATGTTTGCACCTAACTTTCTAATTATAATATTTTTATTCTTTGAGAATCTCAAGCATGTATGGAATGAAATATGAGCATGTACAATCCCTATTTCCATCTTCTAGCTCACACATAGATACTCCAACATTTCAGCTCCCAATCTTATATCTTTCTGTGTCCTCCTCTTCCTTTTCTTCCTCCTCTTTCTCCTTCTTCTTATGGGTAATTAACTATGTCTGATTAGTGTTTCCCATTCATGTATGGATACAGAGGCACCTCCTGGTGCATGGGCAACCTACCAATGGCCACATTCTCATAGAATAAAGATTCTTCCTGAAATAGCGGTTACCAACTACCAGTAACTCATTAATGAATGAAGCCTGGAGTGAATCTTTCCTGTCAATGTCAGAATTTTGGTTGGCTTAGTCATGTATAAGTCGTGTCCAGGTAACCAAAACTGTGAATTCATGTGTGTAACAGCCATGTCGTGTCCTGAAAACATTTAATGACACTCCTCCCCGTCTTTCATCTCTTAATTCTGCATTCTCTTTCTTTGATAGTCCCTCAACCTTGTTGGTAGGAAGTGGTCGTAATAAATATGTCCCATCTGGAGCTGAGCAATCACAGTCTCTTATCCTTTGCACTTGGATCATGGAAGAGTTGACTTGGAGTGCTGTCTGTGCAAGAAGTTTCTCTGACTAAGGTTTGTTACAGCCCAGTTCTATGTACATAAAATAATTATTTACAAGGCAGTTTAACCACTTGAACTTTTAACAAAATAACAATAGGGGGTTCTACACTAGGGCCTATAACTTCAGCAGCCCTGGACTTTTGACCAGAATTACACTATCAGGTATGGCATTTCCCTCAGCAGAGCAGGCATCTAATCCAGTGGGATGAGTTACCCCCTTAACTGCCAAGCCATTATTACACCAGTGAACACTACCTTGCTTTCTATCTAATTTTTACTATTAGTGTTAATTTAACAGTAAGCAGTCCTATGATATTGTGTTAAACACAGACAACCTATTTAAATTCTTGATCACTAATGGATGTAAGAGGACTCAGATCAAAGTGGGCAGTACCATCCCCAGGGAGGTGGGCCTGGACTCTATTGGGAAGGTAGCTGAATACTAGCTCAGGAACAAGTCAGGAAGCAGAGTTCTTCCATAGCATTTTTGGTCCTTGTTCTTGTCCTGATCCCCAATTATGTTTCCTTTATGGTGGACTATAACCTGTAAAATGAACATTTAAACCGTTTCCTCCCTAAGTTGCTTTCAGTCATGGTGTTTATCACAGCAACAAAAAGCACACTAGTAATCTCTGGGTGAAAACACTGAAGGACTTTTCGTTGAACAAAAAACACCCTGCAGAGAGAAGTTCTAAATTGTGTGATATCTGGGGATAACAGACAATGAAATCACTGTCTGCTCTAGAAGATTCACACAACTTGCTAATTTGCTGAGACACATTCAGACTCTAAATGGTAGTTAATGCCTTGAGTACTTTACCTCACAACTACCTTGGCTTCCCATGGACTTCAACTGTCTTTCCCATTTCATAGTACAGCAACAGCAACAAATAGAAGTTGCTTATAGAGCATCTGTTTTCTCCAGGATCCTACTTCAGAGCACCTGCCGCAGCACATTCTGATTTGTTGCTCTCCATACTGTATCAGTTGTAATCACTCTGGGTTCTAGGCCTCAGTGAACCATCTGACATCAGCTATATTTTTTTAATTTCCCTTCATACCCCCAAAAACTATTTTATGCCACTCAGTAATGTTTTTAGTCTATGCATTCCTGTGTGTGTTGCGTGTGTTGTTAATATCTCTCTCTCTCTCTCTCTCTCTCTCTCTCTCTCTCTCTCTCTCTCTCTCTCTCTCTCTCTCTCTGTCTTTCTCTACTCCCTTTCCCTGCCCCACTCCCAGAGACAACCTCAAAAACTTCAGATGTTATTATGTATTTTTTAAGGCCCCATATATTTAAATTTTATTTCTATCTTATGTGATTGAGTGGTTTTTGCATGTGTCTGCTTAGTGTATGTCCCTGATACATGCAGAGATCAAAAGAGAGCAGTGGATATACTGGAACTGGAATTACAGATTGTTATGAGCCATCATGCAGGTGCTGAGAACCAAACCTTTGCAAGAGCAAGTCTTTTAAGCTCTGTACTGTCTCTCTAGCCCCAGCCACTCGATTTTTGAGACAGGCTGACTTGGCCCCACTGGTCTAAGATGGCTACTCAACAAACTCCCAGGATCAACCTATCTCCACCTTCTGAGGGTTGGGATTGTGAGTGTATCTCCAACTTGTTCGTGTATATTCTGAAAGATCAAACTCAGCACCTTATATTTACAAGGCAAGCATTTCAGCATTTGAGCTACCTCCCCAGCTCTCAGTAGACATCTTGCTATGCTGAATTTCCATTAGATACTGAGTTCAAGTCAGAGACTTACTTCTTAACACAGATTTTTTTAATTTGTCCTTATTGTGTCCTTCATTCAGAAGTCTGTAGAGTAGTGAGTGCTTGTATCTTAAGTCTAGTAATTCCTACTTTATCACCATGTAGTCATGTTTAAGAGTTATCTGATCCACACAGCATGAAAAAAATACACACTGTCGTAAATCTTCAACTATTCCAACTTTAATTTGAAATATATGATTAACACTCAAGCCAGACATAAAGTCAATAGAAGCGATGCCAGGAAATATGAAGAACATCTTAGTGTGCAGTCAGTCCCAAACACAACATGATGACGCTTCCCAGTCTTTATTTATTTTAATCTAGTAATCAGAGAAAAGGGAAGAACAGCTGACCTTTGGGTTTCTCCATAAATATTGTACTAATGATGGTTTTCCTCATTAGATCTCATTCCATACAGGAGGATATGAGGGGAAAAGAAAAGTCAAAGTAGACAGCATGACCAGAAGCAGCCAGCACAATCCCTTAGGGGTTAATTTGTTCATCTATCTTTCCTCTAAGGCCAAGAATCTTTTTTGTAACTCATAAAAGATAAATATTCCCAGAGAGATCTGGAGGAGAAAGGTAAGCTGGCACCATGGAGCAAACATTTTCACCGTTTTGCCAATAAGGAGTCCTGGAGAATTCAAGAACATTTATTGCAGTACCTCTGTGCATCCCTGGCACTACCAGCACACTAAGGACACAGGGACGCTTGTTGGAGTTAAGATAAAGTGGAGATAAAGACACATGAGCTGGGCGTTTAGGGGACCTTCCTTTCCTTCTCATTTAGATGAAAGCAAACTGTTTCAAGTTTTAAATACATGGCTGACACTTAATTGCCCGTAAATTTCAGCTACCTCCATCCTGTTCTTTAAAAAGGCATTTCAAATGAGTCTTTTTATATTACGTCTTACTAACTAGCTACCAGTTCTAATTGACTGAAGAGTGAAATCAAGAAATTGAGCAAAAACAAAAGCACCTAATGCAGAAATGGGGATGTCTGCTGAGCTTCCACCAGGACACTGCACTTCCTACTTCTGCTTTGCTGCTTCCTTACCAGACCTGGGAGAAACTGTCTGGTCCGAAGTTACTCGTGACTTCCTCTTCCCTAAGCTGCTTAGAAGCCCCCTGTGTATCAGTGCTAAGTGCTGTTCCTCCAACCCTCTCACACTCGCTAACTGGCTCACATTTTCAGACCTCTTTAACTCTCCCTGTACCCCAGCTTCTTGGCTGACAGCACCTGGTACAGATCACAACAGAAGAATATGGATTTAACAGACTCCCAGGAGGTATCACCCTTGATTTAAATGGTGAATTCAAATTATATATTAATAAGATGGATTTGATAAATTATATAACCTATCCCTTGGTTTGGAAGAGCACAATGTAATTGTTACAGCAGAGTCAACGGGGGAATGAAACTAAGTTATTTTAGGCATTGATTCTAGACTAATGAAAGTGCATGGCAATTTCCTATGACAGTGCCTGGCTATGACTGTCTGATATTTCCCCCTAAACAATAAAAATTACAGTTAGTACTGATATTCTGTTCGCCATTTAACTTCTCAGTAAGATGAGAGACAAAAAAAAAATCAAGTTAAAAGGCTTACTGGTGTTGTCTTGCAAAGCAGTAACAATGTAGAATCATAGATGGTTTTCAACAGAAAGATATTATAGATGCCAATCATATTTTTTGACATGAAGAAATTATTTCTCAAGATTAAAGAGGGATCCTGACTTCGGAAATCAATAAGCTGTTATGTCAACAGAAGATCTAAGGAAGGTTATATCCTATGTAGATATTCTTCACTGCTGATAATATTCTGTTATGTACTTTTCCTCTAAAATTTATTATGTGTGTATATGCATGCAGGAGAAATGGAGTAGGCCACAGCACATGTGTAGATGTCAGGGGACAACTCGGACGGACCAGTTATTTGCCTCCACCATATAGTTTCAGGGATGGAACACAGGTCCTCAGACTCAAGAGTAGGTAGCTTTATCTACTGAGCCATCTTGCCAGCTCAGGTATTATTATCTTACAGTCACCCATCCTGCTGAGGATATGCTGAGAGAAGTGAAGTTAATTTTAATCTTTGAATAATCCATATCTCAGTAATACAAACAAGATTTTTAATCATACAAGTCTTAAACTTGCATTATTTGAAATTTAAATGTTAAATCTTAAGATGTTATTTAGTGTGGGATTTGTTTGTTTGTTTTTTCCTCTAGGATTTGACTAAATGAAAACTATTGGACTTAACATAATTTCTGAACTAAACAAAGATATCTAGTTTGGTTATTAATTGTAGGAGACATAAACATGTGTGTGGTGGTTTAAATGAGAATGCTCCTCCCACCTTGGACTCATATATTTGAAGGATTGGTCCCCAGCTGATGGAAGGATTAGGGAGTGTGGCCTTGTTAGTGGAGGTGTGAAAGCCCATGCCATTTCCAATCAGTTTTCTTGCTCTGCTTGGTGTTTATGGACAGATGTAAGCTCTCACTGCTCCAATATCACATATACATGCCTGCTGTCATGCTTCCCACCATGATGGCCATGGGCTCTACTACTCTCTAGAACAGTGAGCCCCAAATTAAATGCTTTCTTTTATATGTTGCCTTGGTCATGGTGTTTCTTCACAACACTAGAATGGTAACTATTCATACACAGGAATTTGCAAACTCACAGAAATATTTATTTACTCACTCTTGCACACATATACTATCATTTAACACACTTATACTCCCATACTCAGGTGTTTTTAAATACATTTATCCATGAATATGCATATATGTCTTTCAGGGCTGTACACCTGTCTGCAGTCATTATATGCCAATTATATAAGAGTTACTAAAAAAAACTCAGAACCAAATCGATGCCTAATGTCTATCAGTATTAATCATATAGTTTCATATTTTATTATTATTCTCAACTATTTTTCACATAGTTTTTTATCCTTAGCATTCACTGCCCTGCATATTGTGATTTTCTTTTTCTGTGAAATGAGACTGATAAGGAATAATGGTCAGTTGCTAGGATCAACTTTAGCACACACAGTTAGATTGAGCTTAACTTTTGGTACTCTTATATGATCACTTAATTAGTAGCTATAGGTAGCTAAGGATATGTATCACCTCCAACAACATAAAGTTTGGGGTTTCTGGTTTCTGAAATTTCTTCCATCTGCTACCCTATTAGTAAAATGTCCTCCTTTGTTCCTTCAAATTAATCACAACCTGCAAAACTTAAAGTGTAAGAAAGTTTACTTGTAGATGCACTATAATAGAACAGTTTGTTTTGGAGAAATGCTGTGCTTAATATGGAATGTAATATATTTGAACACCTATTTGTAAAACATTTGTGGTCCACTTGGATTCAACCAATCCACGTTAAATGCCCTACCTCTCTCCGTAGGAGCTTAGGAGATACCTATCCAACATCAACATTCAACACACCCTTCCTGAAATGGCCAGAGAAAAAGGACAAGGCCCATGCCTTGTTTCTTGCCAGTGAAGTCACACCCAATCTGTTGGATTCTATCCCTCTATTAACAAGATAAATCCATATTTAGTTTCTAAGAACCCATGAAGTTCCAGAAAAATCTTTCCCTCTTTCCCTTCAGCCAAACTGTACATCTTCTTTAAAGCAGAGGAAAAAGAAGAGCTCAGGTCCTTTCTTCTCCACATAGTTTTTTTTTTTCCTTTTCCATGGGTCAGTAGAAAACAGAGGAGGTATTAGTTATTTTATTTTATTCTTAACCTGGGAGTATGTGCTCATTGTACAAAAAAAAATATGTAGCTTAATGGGAATTTGATTGATCTCCTTATGCAATCTGTAAAAAAAAATCCTTGATTCAATAAGCATACCCACTAACTAGTTAAATGTTCTAGAGGCAATCACCAGAAGATTCTAGATTTTCACCAGAACATTCTAAGATAAGTGATCCTCCCTTATATTCACTTAAGTCCCTTCCAGTTCTATTTAAAAATTTGAAACCATATCCTAGTACATTCCTTCTAATCCAGGCCTTTCGCTTGTAGATGCAGACAGAAATAATTTCTGTAGAGAGCACATCTTGTTCAGACCTTCTTGAAGAAAGATGAGGGCTCTTGCGTTCAAAGTGACATTATTGCTAATGTCTACCTATGCATCTGTTGTGAAGACATGCAGTGGGGGAAATTTGAGAAATTTGAGATAGACCTGAGAAAAAACATTCTGATTTCCTGGCATGACACCATTTTCAGTGAGATCCACCACTGTTTCAGGAGTTGATACTTGACTGAGGCTCTGCAGACAATGTAGAGAAATGTGATTACTGAAAGGGAATTCTCCCACCATCACCGTAACTACTCTGTAATAGCTATTCTTTGTTTTTCCATTGTCTTTAAAATATACCTTTGTTGGGCTAGAAGATGGATCAGTAAGAAAATTGTTTGTGACACAACAGGAGAATATGAGTTTGTATCCCTGGCATTCCTATATAAAGGTAGTGCTAGGAAGGCAGAGGACACACACACACACACACACACACACACAAGCATGCACACGTAAATCAATGTGCTGTAGTGTTTAAAATGCCCAGAGTCAATCTCCCCAAACACACATACATTATACATATGCACACATGTGGTAGTATTGTGTTCCCCGAAATATTGTGCACTTATCTGGGGTCAGAGAACAGAACAACCACAATATTAAACATAGAGGTAAAGGCACAGGCCTTTAATCCAAGCATTTGAGAGACAGAGATCCTGTGAGTTCAAGGCCACACTGGAAACAGCCAAGCATGGTGACTCATGCCTTTAATCCCAGGAAGTAATGGCAGGAGGCAGAAAGGTATTTAAGGCATGAGGACATGGAACTATAACCTGGTTAATCTTTTAGGCTTTTGAACAACAGTTCAGTTGAGATTCATTCTGGATGAAGACTGAAAGGAATCCAGTCTGAGGAAAAAGGATCAGCTGAGGAATTGGCAAGGTGAAGTAGCTGTGGCTTGTTCTGCTTCTCTGATCTTCCAGCACTCACCCCAATACTTGGTTCCAGGTATGTTTTTATTAATAAGACTCTTTAAGATTCATGCTACACACACACACTCACTCCAAACACATCATCGCTTCACTTAATTGTAACTACTTAAAGGAAGACTGTGGGTACTTGTGAAATGTGAGACGTCGTCACATCAATGTTTTTGGAAGATGTTTAAAATCTTTTGCTCCAGGTGCACCCCTTATTGGATGGGTGCCCAGAGTTAAAGACAATATAGATGCCTCTTCACAAAAGAAGGAGAGTGTAGCTATTAAGGAACACTCAGAAAGCACAGCCTAAGCCTTAGGCATGCTGAGAGTGGAAAGATAGTGCTGGAGCTGGCTTATTCTAATTGTAAAAGAGAAACAGTTCCATTATCGCATCTGAAGGAGCTTGGGGACTGACTGGGCAGATACTTTATTCAAGGAGCAGTTTAAGAGCTGCCTTGGTTCATTCTTCTGTACTTCAATTTCTTCTCCTTATATAAGAGAGAGCCTAAAGCTAAAGAACTGATTTAGGACTCAGAGAGAGACAACAAAATACGGTTTAAAAAACAAAATAAAGTGTTTCTTTAAGAACTGGTAATTTCTTCTTCCAAGTTGAACAGGTCTTTCCACACAATATTAGAGCACATTTCCAGTTTCCAAAATTGTTATCCTTCAAATATCTGCGTGTCACATCTTGTTCAAAGCTGTTCAGGTACCATAGTTGTCTCCTGCTCTGCATGATTACAGCTGATGTAACATGTTGGGGAGGGAAGATATGACCAAATGCCCAAAATCTGGAGCACAAGGGCCCTGCTAGTTTATTTGATTGACTAACGCTAGCACATGTCCATCATTTCATTCCCAATTCATGTTTCAGTTCTCAAGGTACCCAGAAGTATTTACATTTGGAAACATATATGTAAAACTAAAAGGCAGCAGAGTATGTCAAAATGAGATAGCCACAATGATGTAAGTTTCATAAGAGGTCTAATATGTCTCTTCATCTTTAAAAATGACAAAGTAATATGTATATCCTTTAAAAATATTGGCAAAGCCTCATTTGTGTTTGTTGGCTACTGAAAGACACCTTCTTCCTGCAGTCCTCCTTTCTCTATTTCCTGACTGCCTCCTGAAATCTCTGAGAACGTTTTGTTCCTTTCCTGATAACTTTTAATAAAAGTGAATCAGATTAATTGAATTTTGAAAATGCTATTAACAATAAAAATCACTGGGATTGCTCTACACTAAACTTAATAATTGCTTTGAACAGATATCTGCAAACTGTAGCCAGATGAACAAACTCAGCCACCTTCTGTGCTTGGGTGACTCAAAAGCAAAGGGAGTTTCTATGTTTGGTTATATTCTTGTTTTGTTTCTGTTTCTGTTTTGGCTTGATAGTCTCCTGCATCTCAGGCAGCCTTGAACTTGTTATGCAACTCAAGATGGCCTTGAACTTCAGATAATCTTACTTCTACCTCCTGAGAGTGCTGGGACTACAGGCTACAGTGTGTGCTTCCAAGCCTGCTTTATGCAATGCTGAATCCTAAAACTCCTACATGCTAGGCAAGCACTTTACCAACTAATTTACATTCATGATGTAGTTTTCCTATTTTAAGTATATTTTATTAAAGTGATTTATTAATGTATGAATATTGTGTGAAATTCAGATCTAGAAGCATAAAACATTTAGTTTACTGAAGCAATATTTAATGGTTCCTGTAGTTCCTGTGGCTGTCTTCCACCATGAAAGCAAACATAAATAGTTGAAACACAGACTCTATAAGCCACAAAGTGAAGAATATTTACAGTTTTACTGTACTAGTCAGGGTCTTCTAAGAACAAATATATAGTAGATATATCAATGATAGTGTGGGGAGAAGAAAGAGAGGGGAAGGGAGAGGAGATGAGGACAGGAAGAGAGGGAAGAGAGAGATCTTAAAGGATTGTATCCGATGCAAGCTGGAGAGCCAGGAAAGCCAATGCTAACTAGAAAATATGTAAAGTGGCCGTTCCAGTGCTTGCTCCAACACAGAATCCCCACAGGAGCTGAAGGGAACAGTCAATGTCTAAATCACAACGCTGATAAATAAGAATGCTGATCTAAAGACAGGAAGATGCATCACCAGGTCAAACGGGAAGCGAATTTATAATTCCCTTTCCTCTCACCCGGTACTCACTCATGAGAGTGCATCACATACATCCACACTAAAGGGTGCATTTTCTTTATTCAAGTCTAGAAATTTAAATGTCCATCTCCTCTCACCAGCACATTTAAGCAGCTGTCTGGATACCACTTAGTTCAGCCATAATAACACAAAATTAATAATTGCACTTGCTCTATACATGTCAGGTTTGGAAGCTGCAGGTTCACCGTCTCACCTCTGCTTAACCACTTATGTCTCATATCTCTCAAAAACAAGAGAGCCAAGAACCAGAATGAGTTGTGTAATTGGAACACAGCTTCAGCTGCAGGAATCTCTCATATTCCGTGTTGTCTCTCAAGAAAGGCTGAATTCTGCATCCAGGGATGTCTTATGCTAAAGGAGTTTTAGGGAGTCTGGAGGTGTTGTTGACCATCTGCAGATGCCTAGGAGTGAAATGAAGAGAAGGTGCTCACACCTATCTTATGAAACCGCAGTGTCTTTCCTCTGAAAATTTAAGCAATACCTTCCCCTATATAAAGCAGTAGGGGTCTGGTTATCTCTCCTTATGGTGCATTCATTTCCCTGATAAAGGCTGTACTGTTTAACACTTGATGTTAACTCAGCTTGCAGTGACGTCAATGATGTCCATGCTGTACAAAATCTAAGGCCCCTCTCTTTCCTTCTTCGATGATGCCTCTCTATACATGCTCCTTATCATCTCATGCTATATAACTATCGTAATTTAGCTTACATGTATGATATCAGTTTCCAGTGGATCAGGAATTTGTGTGTCACATAGCTGGGTCCTCTTTTTCTGGATATTACAAGGTTTCTGTCAGCCTGCTGCCTGTGGGATTGGAGAGATGGCCTAGTTGGTGAAGCACTCATTGTGAAAGGGTAGGGACCTAAGATGGGTTCTCAGCACCAATGTAAAAAACTACGTGTTGTGGTGTGTTCATGTAATCCTGGTGCTGGAGAGGAAGAGACAAGAGGATTCCTGGAGCTTGCTGGCCAGCCAGCCTGGTAGAATAAGTGAGCCACAGGTCCGAGTGAGAGACCTGGTCTTAAAACACAAGGTGGGCAACTCCTGATGAATAACTCCAGAGGTTGGCCTGCTGCCCCCAATACATGCACATACATGCATTTCTGCCCACGCACACCCCTGCTTATACACACAGGTGTATGTGTACATGCACAATTAAAAACTTAAGTGCTGCCTGGGGCTGGTATTTAATCTTAAATCTCAACTGGAGAAGAATCTGTTCCCATGTATACATTGTCCATCAGGTTCACTTCTCCGTGGCAGGCAAGTGAACACAGCCTCAGTTTCCCCCAGACTATATACCAGAGGATACATTTCCTTCTGTGTTGTGCAAACCTCTCCACAGGGCAGGTTACAACAGGAAGCCTGTTTTATCAAAGCTAGACATAGACACTGTTTTACAGCAAGACACGTTATAATCTCACACACTGTAATCATGGGCATGATATCTCATCACTTTTGTTGTATTCTTAGGGTGAAAGCAAATCCCAGGCTCCACCCACCATCCTGGAGAGGGCAGGGTGTACAAGGGATGCAAGCACCAGAGTTAGAAGACAATCAAAGCTGTCTTAGAAGCAACCAACATACACAGAAATTCCCTCTCTTCAGCCTAACCAGAGACATCCTCCTGCACAGGTACAAAAATATGCACACTAAAAGAAAAAGTCCAAGGAAAAACAACTTTTATTTCTTCTCTGACAAAAATCTATCTTTTTATAATTTTTGATGATTAAAAATAAGTAACTTTTTGTATAACATCAGTCTGCTTGCTGCCACCTCTAGTAGTTTTATTTTATTTGTTTGTTTAATCACATCAGGTACATGCATCAATCCTAGCATCCACAAACTGACCAATGAGCACATGCTTTATATCTCATTCCCTTACTGCATTCTGCCATTCTTGCACCCAGAGACTGCAACCTGATTACTGTGTCTCTGTGTTGGGAGCCATGCAGCCCAATCTTGCAACCTGTCCAATGGGTTTCTTTAGGTCAAGGAGCCCCTGGAAAGAGATTCTCACTTGGCAAGGACCAGCAGTCCACCAGACAGCGTAGGAATTTGCAAAATTCATGCAGCTTGCAAGGCTCTTTTTTCTCTCATGATACTGATGATTCTTCAGATGGCTTTTTACTTTTACTTTGTAAGTCACACTGTAATTTTCCCTGGAAAATCTATTCCTTTTCAAATATTTTCCCCTAAGATTCAGCAGGGGGTTAATGCTTCTTAAATCTCTTATCTGGAATTACTAACTACAACTCCTAACCCTGGAACTCAATGAAGATAGTTAGGTACATACGAGATAACAACACTTGGAACAATAACCATGTTTCACAGTTCAGGAAAGGAGAGCAGGGCATGCACACACAGACTATGAAGAAGGCCTCAGGAATACACATGGTGCCAAACGAGAAAAAGTTTCCTGGACACCATGCATAGAATCATTGGTAGGATCCGCTATGCTCCAAAAGGAAAAAAATACAATGCAAAATGTGGGGTGGATAGATCCATCTTTACCATACACAGGAGCTTATATTGGTAGAAGAAGTATGATACAGTGATATGGGAAAAGAGTGCTTTATCAACATCTGCCTTTTACAAAGAGATTGAAACATGGAATCCTCTGGTAGAAAAGAGAACTGTATAAACATGTGTCTTGCAGACATGAAAGAATTGTCTGGGTTTGAATATTGTTGTTCTTTAAAGTATTGTGCCTATGTCCATTACTTTTTAACTTTGTAGCTGCAAATAGCTGCCAGCTCTAAGTGCAGTGAGAGCAGGATGTGTCTGGCTCGATATTTAGTTAAGCCTGCAAAAATGCTGAACTCTATGTCTAGAATAAGGTTATGCAGGGGGTGGGAAGGTGCATTTGGGGAAGCATAAAGGGGAACAATAGGGACTTTCATAATGATCAGGATGTATTCCTTAAATTGTGATATATTTCTTAAAGTCAAAAATAGAAGCCAATAATAGAACTGTTCATGTAAACCTGGTAAGAAAAAACTCTATTTAAATATAAATAAAGATAGACTGAGCTATTTGGGACCATTTGAATGCAATCCACTTGGTGGTCAGAAGTTTTCTTTGCACCGACACCCCTTCCCCATCTCAGAACCTCAACCCCAGCTGAGCCAAGGCTGGACCCCAGCATCTCTGCCTGGCATTAAATATTTTTAATGAATGTTGGACTAAATGAAATAATAAATGAATTCAATTTTTCACATGTTTTTCCTTGGTGATCCAATTCTTAACAATAATGTAGCACTATAGTGAGTTCTTTATAAATTTATTTTACAGACCTCGTACAAAATCCATACATGCTTGGTACTTAGAAGTTAGAGTTAACAGAGGTTTCTAGTGGCCAGAATTTAAAACCAATGCTTTGGATTTTTTTTCTTCTATAGTTATATCCTAGGTTTTTTACTTTGCTTTTGCTGACCAAACTAGCTCTGATTCTAAGGCTGCACATTACAACTATATATTCTCTATACAGCTTAGAATAAAAAGAGTAGGGAAGGACATCTGGTCTAAGATGGGGAGGCAGTGGGTAGAAACATTCATGGTCCACACTTCTGATTTTTGTTTGGTTTGGTTTGGTTTGGATGTATTTGTGTGTGTGTGTGTGTGTGTGTGTGTGTGTGTGTGTGTGTGTGTGTGTGTGTAGAATGTTCTTGAGTGAGTTGTTGTTGAGAATAAATGTATTCTCTGGAGCAAGGGATACTGATTTTTTTTTAAAGGACTAGGAAAGAGAATGTTTGGGTGAACTTGTATACTATACTGTACCATAAATATTTTCACTACGATTATAGATCTGTCTGTTTCCTTTCAAATTACACCAGCAGGGCTGGGGAAGAGGGATGGGTTTTTAATGTGGAAATTTCACGTGCACGTTTCAGCGGCTTCCTTTTCTTCTTTGACTTCACCACCTCTCATCTTATGTTTAGTTAAAATTGATTTATCGGTGCTTTGTGGACCTACCTGATGTGTTATGTAACTCTTTAGCAAGTTCGGAGATAGAGCTATCCATTTGCAAACTTGCTCTGCTGTAGCCAGGATAACTTTGTTAGTTTTGAGGCTTGTTTGCCTGCTTTGCTGAATATTTTTTTGGGGGGCGGGTATGGCCTAAAGCCTGATTTCCCTCTTACATTTCTTCAAAATTAAAAAAAAAATTAACTAGACAGTGAAACTTTTTCTTTTCCTCCAGGGGAAAATAAATAGGTTCTGATAAGCTTGGAAACAACTAACTGATAGAAATTGCTACTTCGGGTGAAATGAAAGAGGAAGATTTTGAAGTTTAGGTTTCTCTGCCCCCCAGAAGAAACAAATTTTAGTAAGGCATAAAAAATGAATAAGGAAGAACTGTTTATGAAAGTAAATATATTTCTAATTTGTGCCTAAGGAGAAGAGGAGGAGTTGGAGGCATTAATGATTTTATGTGGAAGGCACTGTGTGCAGAGCCACTGGTTTGGAACTTTATACTATGAAGAGATTCTATAATTAGCCTTGATTCTAGTGAGTTGGGCTGAAATGAACACTTGGGTAAGTGGCTTACTAACCTCACATGGCTACAAAGAAAGCTCTAATTCAGCACAAAAGACTTTGTTTCAGATTTTCCAAGGGTACACGTTCCACTTGCTCACCAATGCTTAGAAACCTGAAAGGAGTGTGTCTCCTGCACTCCAGTCCACAGATACCGTCAAATGCATGGTGTCTTTCACCTGATGTACTATCTCTGCTTCTATTACACAAGTGGGGGAAGTCAGAAATGCCTCCTCCTATGTGAATATGAAATTTAAAGTCATCAAGTAACACAGATTAGTCAGACACCAACAGGGAGATACAAGGACTGAAGTGTGTCTGCCCGCTCTCCCCCCAATTTATATATTAAACTCTCAAAACTCAGTATCTATGGAGGTGACATGATTTTAAAATAGAGGTATTTAAGATTAAATTAGGTCAGGTCAGTGGGGTGGCACTAATCCAATAAATTGTTGTCCTTATTAGAATTGATTGCATAGACACAGGAAGGGGAAAAAAGGACCAAGAAACAACCAGGAAAGGATTCAGTGAGATAGTAGCCATTTGTGAGCTAAGAAGAGGGTGTCTCAGAAGAAACTATCCCATGGGAGATTCCCTAGTACCAGGTTTCTCCCTAACCCTGAAATGCTCCCCCATCAAGACGTCTCTTTTATTGCTCTGCCCTCCATCCTGTCCCCAACATGCCCAAACTGATTCCTCATTTTCCCACGCCCCCACCACCCACCATCCACCCTTCCCCTGTCCCTAGTTTACCCAGGAGATCTCTTTTATTTCCCCTTTCCAGGGATATCCATGTATCCCTCTTTGGGCCCTCCTAGTTACCAAGTCTCTCTTGGGCTGTGGATTGTAGCCTGGTTATCTTTTACTTTACAACTAGTATCCACTTACAAGTGAGTACATATGGTGTTTGTCTTTCTGGGTCCAGGTTACCTCACTCAGGGTGATTTTTATTTTCTAGTTCCATCCGTTTTCCTGCAAATTTCATGATGTCATTTTTTTTTTATAGCTGAGTAATACTTCATTGTGTGAATGTACCACATTTTCTTTATCCACTCTGTTGCTGGAGAGCTTCTCTCCAGGTTCCCCAAGCCCCACAGTCCCACAATCCACTTATAAAATAATCACTCAGACGCTTATATCACTTATAAACTGTATGGCCGTGGCAGGCTTCTTGTTAACTGTTCTTTTATCTTAAATTAACCCATTTTTATAAATCTATACCTTGCCACGTGGCTGGTGGCTTACCAGCGTCTTCACATGCTGCTTGTCCTGGCGGTGGCTGCAGTGTCTCTCCCTCCTTCTTCCTGTTTCCCCAATTCTCCTCTCTCTTTGTCCCGCCTATACTTCCTGCCTGGTCACTGGCCATCAGTGTTTTATTTATATAGAGTGATATCCACAGCACACTCTTCCTTTGAGGGGCGTCTAGGTTGTTTCCAGGATCTGGCTATTAGGAATAATGCTGCTATGGATGCCTGCAACTAAGACACTAAGGAATAGTGGAGGGGTGCCTGAACTGGCCATCTTCTGTAATCAGGTTGGTTGCTATTTATTTGTTATGATGACTTTATAAGTGACATGGCTTTCTTTAGGTTTCTGCTGATTGTCATCAAATGAAGCATATATATGGAATCCTTAGTTGGCATTAAAAAAGCATTCACAGAAGTTCTATGCAGGACGATGTTCTCTGAAGAGATCATCTTGCTGAGGGCCATTCAGGTGTAATTGAACCATTACTTTAGTTCCCTCATGTGGAAACTTGGAAAATATGACCTAAAACCACTTTTTTTAAAAGCACTAAATTGAAAGTTGATTAGATAGTGCAGATTGCTTAAAATATAGGAAGTACTATAAACTTGCAATCTGACCTTTGGCGTGGCCTTAGAACTATTTGTTTTCATTTTTCAGCTACAGACACAAACAGAGCATTAAGTCTGAATGTTATGTGTAAGTCTGATTATTTGAAATGCTCGTGTCCCCCCTCTCCACCCTGGCTCTGACCAGCCAGAGGGAAGCTTGTGGGTAGCAAGCAACACATGCCTGTCACACAGAAGTGGTCAGGAACATAGATCACATTAACACTGCCATTATGGTGAAAGCATCAATTAACAAGCAAGGTATTTCATATGAGATTTAGTTCATTTGTTAATCAGAGGTCTTTATCTGAGTATTAATGAAAATATTAGGAAACCTCATTAGTTCGTTTTATTGAAATGTATGATGTGGTATGCGTAATTTGCACTTAATTACATTTATGACTTAGGATATGAGAATTCAATTTTAAAGTCTGCATAAGAGGGTAGAACATTGTGGAGACTTATGAGATGGTTATGGCTCAATCTGACCTGAAGTTGTACCTCAAAGAAGCAATTTCATTTAAGAAAATTAACAAGCACTGTGCACATGTTTCATAGTCAAAGGCATTTGAGGGGATTCCTCAATGCGTTTCACTCTATAATAGGAACTATAATACTCCACAAAAATAATATTTGAGGAAGATAAATACAGAGTGCTATGAAATATGCATGGGAAGAGGAGGTAAGGAGACATCATTATGGGGCTTCACACAATTCAGGGTTGATATGTCAGTTCATTAGAATTACTAACACTTCAATTATTGCCCATATGTTTCTGGAAAATTCAAATCATTATGAAAAGTTATCCAAAATTCTGATATAAGAAATAAAATGTCACATGTGCACATGAGAAGGGCCAGCTTGATAGCATATGCTTATAATCCCAGCACATAGGAAGCAACCAGAAGTTCAAGGTAATCCTCAGTTACTTGGACAGTTCAAGGCTAGTTTGGACTTCATGAGCCCCTGTCTAAAAGCACTGAAATCCAAACAAAAACAAATTAAAGAAAGAGCATCAATAGCCTGCCTAAGTGTCTGCTTTTACATGAAACACATTTGTATGTGGTGTGTTATTTATTGTTTATGATACAGATTCTGTAAAGCTAAATATGATCTTGTAAAGATTAACAAAAATATACTATTTCATTGTATTACTTTTTAAATTTTTGTGTGTACATATGTGATGTTTGGTGAGCATTCCTGTGCCATAGCACAAATGTGAAGGTGAGAGAAAAGTATTTGGGAACTGGTTTTTTACTTGCACCAGTAGGTCCCAAGGATAGACCTCAGGTCTTCAGCCTTGGCCACAGGCTCTTGATGCACTGAGACATCTTGCCAGCCCAAGGTGAACTGTTTCTTAAAAGCATAGCTTCAATTAGTACTGTATAATTCCCCTTCTGTTTCTTACTTTTGCATCTAATTTTTAGTTCTCAATTCACTCTTTCTTTTCTACTGGGGAATGCACTCATCAGACTCTCCTAGTCTCGTGTAAACCAGCATATCTTTGCAGTGATTTCCTCATTAAGTACTTACAGAGCAATATCACTATATGTTTGCATGAGTCACGTCAATAATTTTTTTTAAAACATATGCTTCCTAAATACATATTATATTATCCAGAACTAACTCTACTAGTGAGTAAAATTGCTTGTTTCTTATGGACTTATTAAACTTAAGCCAAATTGGCAACTGTTAGAAAATTAGGAGGCAACATAACGAAACAGTATGGTGGATATCTTTTACAATTCTTGCAAAGGTTTAATGTTCTGGTAACACAGTCTTGCTTTTCCTCTAGGAAGGCTCACTATATTTACACTTTGTTTTCTTTGATTCCTACTGGAGGTCTGAGATTTGAGCTCTCACAGACATTCTTCACCGCCTGTGGCCTGCTGCCACAATTCCCCACCATGACAGACTCACCTGAACCCAAACAAACTCCTTTTGTAAATTGCCTTGATTATTGTGTTTTATTACAGCAATAGAATAGTAGCTAAAATGCCTACATATACACATATATGTACCTATGTATACGTATTGCAGAGTCCATCTAGACATGAGAATGTATCTCATGAAGCAAAATTTTATTTGACAGTACATTTTTCCATATAAACAAAGGACTCTTCTCTGCTACTTAAAAATTCCATGTTAAAATATCCAATTCCACATTCTAAAATGCTAATCAAATCTAAATTGACATGCTGCATCCCACAGTTTGAAGACATTTGGATTAAGTGTTAGCCTAAGATCACACAACTGGAAAATTATGTGTTTGTGGTTTAAACTCAGGTCTCTGCACGCTCTAAATTCTAAGGTTCTTCACACATGATTGACATATCTGTTTTGTTTTTTTTAATTCACTCTGACCTAACCTGCTAATGTTGGCCCTGTTTATCTTCTTAAGACACAATAACCCATTTCAACATTTTAAAATAAAATAGGAGATTTAATAATAGTAATAATAATAGCAAGATATAGACTTTGGGTGAACTCTGGGGAGCATTGGAAGGAGGTAGTTGGAATGAGTAGAATCAAAATATATTATACACATGTGTGATATTTTCTAAAAATAATATTAAATTTGAGAAAAATGTTATTGGATACCCAGTGTTTTCTGCATATAGACATACAGATCTCTCCATTCATGGCTAATGGAAGATGTGTGTTTAGGAGAGAAGAAGCTTATCTTCTTTACTTGCCATCCTTAGGTTATCATGTAAATAGATATATGGTATTGTGAATAAATTGTAACGTCATTGCTTATCCATTCTTGCTAAATTTTATGAGTAATCTGGCTAGTTTTATGACAACTTGACAAAAGATAGAGTCATTTTGGAAGAGGGAACCTGAAATTGAGAAAATGTTCCCAGAAGATTGGCCTGTGGACAAGCCAATGGTACATTTTCTTGGTTGATGATTGATGTGGGCAGGTCCAGCCCATTGTGGGTGGTCTGGGGTGCTATAAGAAGGCAGACTGAATAGGTCACAAGGAGCAAGCCAGTGAGCAACATCATTCCTCCATGGCCTCTGCATCAGTTCCTGTCCCAGGGTTCCTGCCTTCAGTTCCTGCCCTGACATTTCTGCATGATGGACTACAGCTGTAAGATGAAATAAACCCTTCCCTCCCCAAGTTGATTTTGGTTGTGGTGTTCAACATAGCAATAGAAATCCTAGCCAAGGTGATGACTACTTTTCTCAAAACTACCACTATATATTTTCTGTTTTCTGTGAAGTATTTGTTGCCATTTCCTGAAGAGACCAAACATGTACCTATTTTAGTCACATCATTTGTAGTGTCTCTGTTGTCAAAAAAGTCTCAGCACCAAACATCACCTCAAACTACTTTAACAGAAGAGCCAGTAGAAACCATCTCTCTCGGTTTCTTCTGGGAAGCCAATGTTAATTATTTTGGGTGAGCATTGTGATTAATAAGTTATAGAACATGAAGCTGTGCTGAGACAATGACAGCAGAGAATGGTGAACACACTGCAGTGTGATTGCATGGGTTTTAGGTTATCAATGTGCAAACTATAAAGGTTGCATCACTCTCTGTAAATACTTGGTTCATCTAGAATATGAAAGACAGAAAGCCTTAAAATAGGAATAAATACTAAAAGTTACAGTTTGCAGGTGAGTAACTATTTCTTGCCAGAGTTATATATAATATCTGCAAACACTGAGAGTGAAAAGAGATAATAAAGTGTGTAAATTTCTGCCAAAATTGGCTAATTATAATTAGATAACTTAAATAAGCAATAGTTGTTTAATCATTTTCTGCTAAATTCTGCACTGTAGCAAATTCAAATTATTTTACTCAGTTATATAGAGAAATATTGCTATACTATCTTTACAATGGATTTGGAAATGCAGCTGTTTATTTCCATGCGATCTGCCAGACAATAGAGATTCTTTATCTTACCATAATAACTGCCCATGATTGTTTACTTCATATATCTTTGCTTGTAGAACTCATGGACAAATAAAAGAAAACATATCTTTACTTGAGAAAAAGTGAAAGTTCCTGACAATTATACTTTTGTTTGGTGGTCTTTAAACACATCATTTTACTTTGATGAAACAGATACTTTACTCTTCTGTATGGAATCCAGCAGCCTATGGCATTCCAGTGCCCAAATCTCATTAACGTCTTCTCGTGATATGCACCAGGCAATGAGATGCAGGGTCAGAACATCTTCAACACTTAAAATTCATGTTTTCATGGGGATGAATGTGGCTGGCATATCATAATGATTGACTATTATATTAATATTGTAGAAAATGGTAGAAGTTTATGGCAAGATGGTACAGGCCTATGATCCTAGCACATAAAGCAGAGGCTGCCAGCTTGCAAGGCTACAAGGGCAATTTGAAACACAAGACTGTGCTACATAGTGAAACCCTGTTGAACAAAGAAAAATGGTAGTAAAAGGCTTGATATCATTATGAGTATTTGGTATGCTTTGTGTGGTTAACTCATATAATAACTGGCTTGGAAAAGCTGTCAGATCAGAATGGACATTGGATTAGTCAGATATCAGAGGCTCCTAAGATAGTTCTTCATTTGTAAAGAAATACAATTACACAAAGAGCCAAACTGTACCAATGGATCCTGCTTGAGAATCATTCTCAGGTAGAGGAGTCTGGTCAGAGTATCGGTAAAAAATGAGGAAGGCTGGATGCATGGTGTCCTACAATATCCCTGAGAATCACGAGCCTAAGCCTATATCACAGGTCATTAAGCAGCTCCTTCCTGTACTCTAGCAAAATTTATAAATCTGAATAAATTTATCCAAGTATAATGGGCAGAAGCTTTTTTTTAATGTGCCCTGGGTTAGGCATTGTAGCCTCAGGGTAGAAAAGTAAATGAGATCAGGTTTTGAAAGTCTCATCAAGATTCTTTGTGAAGCTTTTTTTTTAGACTGAAGTGGAGAACAACATTTGTTCAATACTTAAGTTTACTGGTTTCAGTGAAAATGTACAGGGTCTTTTATGACACTTCTGTGGCCAGCCACAGGTAATCAGGACAGCCTGTCTCAGACACAAGAATGAGCTTAGGAAAAGTTTTACAATCACCAGAGTGGGCAGGAATCATGAGAGAATGTTAGAAAAATAATCAAAACAACCCTAAACATCATAACAGGCCATTACAGAAGCCTTTCAGAGAGGTCTGGGCTGGATATCTCATGGCTTTATAGGAGGCCAACAAGCCATCTCACCAGGCCTTAATTTTTAAAAATTAAATCTGAATGTCAATGTGTACATATGTATATTTTATATTTATATATGCATATACATCAAATCCATTTATGGTAGCCATCAGTTAATAATGAGTTAATTAATTGACAATGACTTATGACTAAGCAAAATACTCTACATTTAAATTTGTATGGATAATTTATTTTTCAATTTAGAAAATCAACTTTAATAGCAAAATTCTGTTTTGTTTCCATTTTGTAGCATGAGCACACACCAAGCTTCCATGTGTGAAGGAAATATAGAAACTGGATCAGTGTCATGGTTTTTATAAGTTTAAGGACCCTTAGAACTAATTACAGTTGGCCACAGGATCCTAAGTTGAACTAGACAAATGGTTTTGCTAAGAATAAACTTCGCAGGGCCTTCAGACCAGTTGTTTGTAGATCAGGAAACAAAACATTTCTCTCCACAAGCATCTGACCACCTTGAGTGCCATATTCTCCAGTGACTGCTTTGAGATGAAGAGGGGCTTTTGTTTTGAATGATGATTATAATTATTTTCTTCCTACTCCAGGTTCAATGACTCCCCTGTACCAAGTCATAAGTACCTAATACATTTTTAAAGGGGTTTCTATGTCCTTCCTGTAATCTTGTAACTAATGTCTCTGTCTCTTGGCACCTATGTTCAATTCTACACAACCATTGCTATTAAAACAAATATGATCATGGCATTGCAAATTTTCCTATACACTTAGAATAAAGTTCTGACTCATCAAGACATAGAATGACTTGGCTCCTGTTTAGGTTACCTGTTGTTCAATGTGCTTCAACCACAAAAACCTCCTTTCTTAAAACACACACACACACATAATTTAAATTTTGGAAATTTCATTTATATATTTGGTGAATATGTTCACTTCCATTATTCTCTATCTCCCTCTCACTCCCAACAACCCCCTTCTTCTTTCTAACTTTCTTCCTTTTACTTTGATGCCTTCTTGTCCATGCAGGTCTTGTGCAGGCAGCCATAGGCGCTTGCTGTGTGTTCATGATGACATCAGCTAAGTCATATTTAGAAGACAATGTTTCAAGGCACTCTAGATATCCTCTGGCAATGACACTTCTTGTTCCTCCATTTCCATGGTGTTCCCTGGGACTTGGGGGAGATAATATAGATGTCCTATTTGAGACTAAATAGTCAACAGTCATGTGTGTTCAACACTTTGACTATTTATGAATCTTTGTACTAACCACAGCTCACTGAAAAAACCAACATTTCTGGACAAGATTAAAAACTAGTCTAAGAAGCTACATATTCATTTAGCTTAATCTAAGTAGTAAATTCCCCCACTGGGACCTGTCACATCCTCTAGCTATAGTTTATTGATCTGGCTTAGAGTACTAGGGATATATTTCTTCCAAAAAGATCTGGCCTCAAATACAATCATAAATAAGTTGGTTACTTTCCAAACAATCATGCCACTATTGTCCAGTGGGCACATCTGACTGACTGACATTGCTTCCATCTTAATGACCTCTACAGTTGTTGTGATTTGTTCCTGATTGTTTCCACTGCAAATACTGTGCTTTGACTTTTTATTAATGTTTTTTTCTCATCATTTGTGCCTCTATTTGGCGTACTGCAGTTGTAAAAATCCAAATTCAGCATCTTAAAATGACACAGATTTATATTCTGTTACTGTATGCTAAAAAAATGACACAGCTTTCTGGGACAAAATCTAGACTTTAGAGTAGGGGGTCCATTCTAGAAGCTGTGAAGAAGAACCCACTTTCTTACATTTTGCAGCTTTTAAAGGTAGTTCATACTCCTTCCTGTCTCCAATGCCATTTATGTTGTTGCTCTCTGTCACCAAGGGAACAAAGAAGAACAATGATTTTTAAGGATGCCTGTGATTAGTTTGAGACAATCCAGACACACAAGATAATCTCCCTGTTCTGTGCCTCTAGTTTGATCTTATCTACAACCTTCTTCTGAAACAAGATCAGAAACCAGAGTAAGATTTTCAGATTCCAGAGACTAGGGTGTAGCCATCTTGGACTAGGGTATGGAGTTATTATTCTGTGTCCTACTATTCACTCCTTCAGAGAGACATTTTCTAAAAGAGTAATGGAACATTTGAAATGTCACACTGCCACTGAATAGCAACTTACTACATTACATTGAGTGATGCTTTATTAATTTAATGTCTGCTTTCTTTGGTCAGAATATGAACTCTCTTGGAATTCAGATCTCTCTATGTGTTACTCATCATTATGTCTCCAGAGTTTACAGTGATTCTTGCACAATAAGCCCATTTGACGAGTATGCAATGTGTTTCTCCTTTTAGTGGTATGCTTATGAGATTTATGCAAATTAAAATAAAAACAAAGCAAAAATTACGGTGCTAGAAATCCATTCCTGTAGTCTCTCTGACTTCAGCACAGCAACCTCTATTCAGCAAGCAGTCACAGGCTAATTTTAGCTGAAAATAGAATCCTTCTTTGACAAATAATTATTTTAATATACTTAAGAAATAAGGAATATTTTTCCAAGACATCAGAGTTAGTAAATAATGTATTTAGGATTCAAATTTAATCATCCAATTATAAGACAATTCAAATTGACCAACATAGTACAAAAAACACTCTAAAAATGAAGGGAGAGGGTCATACTTTAGTAAACACCATATATTATCCAACCCACTTGATAAATAGTGACTTCATCTCTCCATAATCAGTCCACTTCTCTACATGGAAATTTGAATGTGGGGGAGGATTTTATTTTTGAGGTAACACCTAAAATAATCACTTGAAAATTAGCAAGTATTTACCAATGTATTGTGTTACCCATAGTGCAGACCTACAGTGATTACATGTATTTAAGTGTAATTTACATTATTAACAGTCTCATCATTATTTTCTTGAGTATAAATAATAATGAATACTATTTTCTTTCTAAAATTTATCTTGACTCTTGGAATTATAATATGAATACATCATTATACATCATTTCACCATTTCCTTTCCTCCCTTAAACCCTCCCATGTACCCTGCCTTGCTCTCTTTCAAATTCATAACCTCTTCTTTCATTAATTGTTGTTATATGCATTTATGTGTATATGAGGTACGTGTATATATTCCAGATGCATCAATACAACCTGATCAGTCTACATAATGTTACTACAAGGACAACAAAAATAAAGATGCAATGTGGATGCTGGAAAGCTCAAGAGGCCTCAGCCCTGCACAAAGAACTACAGGCAGCTAACGAAGATCTCATCAGCAGGCTACCCTTTGCCAAATGGTCAGCCTTTAAAACACAATTTTTCTCAGCATTTGCCAGTGTACGTGGTGAAGCTAATACTGCATTTATTATGAGTGTGGGGTTGTAATGGGATGCGTGCAGTGACATGGCCATTCCTTCCTTTTTCATTCCTTTCCCTCCTTCCTGTCCTGCCTCCTTTCCTTTCCTCCTTCTGTTCTTTTTTATCTTTCTTCTTTCTATCCTTCTTTGCTGCTCTCTCCATCTTTATCTTGCCTTTCTTTTCTTTTTATAAAATTCAAATTAGTTTAATTAAGAAAGATTGTTTGGTTGTGTCATAAACACAGTATGATAACAGTCATGGCTCATATTTAACCGACTTTTTCACTTCTTTCATACGAATAGATAACCATGTTTGATTTCTTCAATATGCTGATTTTTATGTAACTGCCATTTTCTGATTGAATGTCTGATCCTTAAAATTTTTCAATATAGGAATTATGAAATTTTTTTTGATGTAGAGTAAAATTGTTATGGCATTCATCTACCATCACAAGGAAATAAATGAGAAACATGCTCATAATAGTAAATAGCATTCAATGTGAATTAAAGATTGTTGAAATGATTTGAAGACTGAGAGAGTGAATGCCTTGATTAATATGTTGTTTGAGTAGATGAAAAGCACAGTGAAGATTTGAAGACACAAGAGAAAAGAAAATTGATGTGCATGTTTAGAAACAGGATAATATAGAGTATACTGTGACAAACTGAATGGCAGACTGTAACTAGGTGGAAATGCTTTACAGAGAACTCACGAATAATTAAAAATAACTAATATAGGAAGTGACACTCATTATTTGAAATCATGGCAACAAATTTGAATGTGAATTATATGTAGCCACAATGTCTCATAAACACAAAATAATAATAATAATAATAATAATAATAATAATAATAATAATAATAAAGGAACCATTTCTTTATAGCAATAAATGGGAAATGTTTAGGAGCTCATGGTACCTAGGTCACACATATGTCTATAGATACATATGTATGCATATATATGTCTATATGCACATATATATGCACACATATACACACATAGATGATAAATTAATGATAGACAGACAGATGTAAATAAATAAATAAATATTATATGGTGTAAAAATAAACAAGGATCAAACACAAAGTAAGATGCAATAAAATGAGGCCTTTAGAAGAAAAATTATTTTCACTCATTATAACACCAGTGGACATGTAATCAGGAATAGGGAAAATGCCACAACATCTCACCCCAAGATGTAGTACTATAAGCAATAAGTGGCTGCTAACAAAGGCACAATTAGTCTTCTCCAGGGATAGGTACCCTGATAGATTATAAAATTCTAAGCAGTCATCCCTAAACACATCTACATATGACTATACCAAAATTGGACAAGTTGTAAAGAAAAATGTATTATATTGGGTTTATTTTACATAAACATAAGGCTTCAGATTTAGTACATGCATAGAAGACATGAAGTGATTCCTTACTTTTCATTTGACAGTCAGTATAAAATACTTTACCCCAAAGTCTTGTACATCCATTCATGAAATAAACAAATGGTTGATAGGATTTTCTGCATGTCTAACACTCATCGTGGTGTTTAACATTTCACTGGTGTTCTGTAATTATTAGGTAATATTTGTGTAGTATAAAGGAGGTTAGTAGCGAGCCAATGAGAAAAGTAAAAGTGTACAGGACAAAGAGCATAAAAGAGATTTGTGTCCATGACTAAAAAATGTCAGTGAGAAATACTTGGGTAAGGGGATGGGAGAACTATTTTGGAGATAGAAGAAATAGGACTTAGCAAAGACCTGCATGTGGGCATGTGAGAGGGCAGAAATGATGCAAGATGCCCAGGCTTTGAGCCTCTGTTGCTAAGATTGCACTGCTATTGCAAAAATCGAACCATTTAAAAGGTTTCTCAGTCTAGGAAAGAGGCATGGAAAATGGGATATGGGTTATATTTCCAAGCATTCCTTGCACTGATTTTAGCTGTATGGACAGTCTTATAAGAGAATGGGTGCAGATAATAGAGTTGTCATTAAAATGTGTGCGTCATGTACAACTATCTGTCATGACTAAGAGAAAACTGTAGTGAGACAGTATATCCATACAGGGGAGTAGGCCAAGTCTCTGGTGTACATTACACTACAGTTAGAGTCTAGTGTGATAGAAGAAGATACAAGGTTTTATTTTTTTTCAAGTGATGATATTTATTAGGTATTGTATATGTAGGTTACCATGATTAACAAAATAGGGAAGAATTAGAAACTATGCAACTGTCATGTCAAATAAATGGATGTCCACTGCATCTTACATACCTGGATGGAGTGGGAGGTAGTACCTTTGAAAATAAATAGTCGTTGGTCCCAAACTACCTATGCTCAGTTAGACTCATGGTAACGAGACCTAGGGATTTGCTTTTATGAAAAATACCTAAGTGATTCTTTTCTAAAATAATGGAAATCATTAAGTACAATGTGTTGAGGAAATAGTAAGAACAGAAAGCAAGAGAAGAGAAAATAAAGACTACCTTTGTGTGGCCCACAATGTTAGGAATCTTCTGTTTTAGATGTATTTATTTGATGTAGATTGGTGTTTTGCTGCATATGTGTATGTATGTGTATCACATGAATACAGTGCACACAGAGGCCATACATAAGATAGCATCTAATCTCCCAGAATTAGAGTTACAGTTTTGAGTTGCCATGTGGATGCTGAGAACTGAACCTGGTCCTCTGCAAGAGTAGTAAATGCACTTAACCACTAAACCATCTCTCTAGTCCCCATTCCAGAAATCTTATACCAACACTTCTCATGGAGATGCAGAAGCTTGTGTTTTTAAAGTGCTACTCTTTAAAAATCATTTACTTATTTTTATGTGCATGATTGTTGGCCTACATGTATGTAAATGCACCATGTATATATGTGGGGTCCACAGAGGTCAAAAGAGGATGTCAGATTCAATAACAGTGGAATTGCAAGTAATTGTGGTATACTGTGTGGCGACTGGGAATCAAACCCAGGTCCTCTAAAGCAGTATCCAATGCTCTTAAGCAATGAGCCATCTCTCTAGCCCCCAGACCATTCTACCTTAAAAGGTGAGACGGAAGAGCACAGAAGAAAAAGGGCAGAAGCATAACTAGGACCTCATGAATCCTATCAGGAAAATTATTTAATGACAAGTGCAATTTAGGATGGAGCATAATCTTACTTAACACTAAACCCTCAGAAGAGCATATATGAACATTTACCTTCTATGATGTAAACAGAATCAATTTTACTTTCCTCAACAAAATTACCTGTGAAATATAAATACCTAAAAGATTTAGCTTTTATTGTTTTAGAATCTTATTATTGCTTATCAGTCTTCTGTATCATTCATTTTCCAGTGTTTTGTTCTCTCTCCCTCCTGCTCCTTCTTCCCACCTTTTGTTGCTGTAGCCCAAGCTGTCCTGGAATTCCCTATGTAGCCAAGGATAACCTTGAACTTCTGAACTTTTGATCTTCCTGCCTCCACCTCCCAAGTGTTGGGATTACAAGGCACCATACTCAGTTTATACAGTAATAAATATTAATTTTTATGCATGATAGTAAAGTATTCTACCAACTGAGCTACAGAGTCAGCCCTTCACACTTCTTCAACCTTTCAAATTAGCTGTTGTTATCATCTTTTTATATGCACATTTATTCAAATTTACTCACACTTTAACAACTTTATTGCTCAATATGACCTCTTCTTAGTTAATTCTGTTCAGAGATGCAATTTCTTCTTCCTAATTAGTCTTTCTACTCAAAATGTGGTAGGTGTTTTAATAGCTTGGGGCTTGATAGAACTGTTAAATCTCCTGTACCTGTTAAGTTAGGATCTGCACATTTATGAGATCATTATGTGACTTACAAATGCATTAAAGCCCAGGAAGTTCTCAGTGTGACATGAGATGCTATGTACCCAACACTGACCAAATAATCTCTTTGTTGCTGGTTCTAACCCAAGTGAAACCATTTGCAGCAAGGTTTGAAGTTCATCTAGTTTAACATGCTTGCAGCAAAAAGTGTCAGGCTGTTATATCTGAAACAAATTTTATGTTTATCTTGAAGTTATTGTTGAGTGAGTGTTCTACTTAACTGTCTACCTAATACAAGCTAGGGTTAGGAGTATCAATTGAGAGACTTCCCAGATTGGATTGACCAATGACAATGAGAGATTGCCTCAGTTAGTAATTAATACAAGAGAGTACATCCCACTCTGGGTGGCATCATTCCTAGGTAGGTGGGGCTGGGCTGTATAAGAAAGATAGCTAGGCAGTGATGGTACAAGCCTTAAATCACAGCACTCAGGAAGCAGAAACAGACAGATCTCTGAGTTAGAGGCTAGCCTAGTCGAAACAGAAAGTTCCAGAATGGCCAGGGCAAAAAAAAAAAAAAAAAAAAAAAAAAAAAAAAAAAAAAAGAAACCTTGTCTCAAAAAGCCAAAGAAGAAAGAGAGAGAGGAGGTGGGGAGAGAGGAGAGAGGAGAGAGAGAGAGAGAGAGAGAGAGAGAGAGAGAGAGAGAGAGAGAGAGAGAGATAACTGAGCATGATCCAGAGAACCAATATGTAATATTCCTTCAAAGTTTCTGCTTCAGTTCTTGAGTCCCTGCCCTGACTTCCCACAGTGATGGACTGTAACTTGGTAGTATTAGTAAAATAAACCCTTTCCTCCTATAAATTGCATTTGGTGAGAGTGTTAGAGTGTTTTAGGACAGCATAAGAACAAAACTAGAACAGTTTAATATGAAAATCTGAGAGCATGGGTGCTGTGGATATCACTGTATAAATAAACACTGATTAGCCAGTAGCCAGACAGGAAGTATAGAGGGGACAAACAGAGAGGAGAATGGAGGGAACAGGAAGACAGAGGGGGAGATTGCCTGGAGCCAGCACCAGGACAAGCAAGATATAAGCTACCAATAAACCACGAGCCACATGGCAAAGTATAGATTAATAAAAATGGGCTAAATATAAGAGTAAGAGCTAGACAATGATAGGCCTGAGTTAATGGCCAAACAGTTTAAATAATGTAAATGTCTGTGTGTTTATTTTATAAATGGGCTCTGGGACTGGAGGGACTTGGCGGGACTTGGCGGGACTGGGAGAGAAAAGCTCTCCAGCTACAAATGGCATCCAACATGGGGCAAGAGTTTTCCACCTAAAACCTGAGTAAAAAGATACTAAAACAAAGCTAAAAACAGTTCCTAGTTGTCTCTTTCAACTTAGTGGCAGCCTGCGTGTTTGAGCTACTATCTACTATGGCAGGCTCCTGGCATGTGCGCTTGACCTGCAGTATGGAGGGAATGAGAGGCCTCTGCAAGTGACACCATAAGCTGCATGATGGATTTAGCCTTTGCTAGTACAAAACAAAAAGAGGTTTCTGGGCTACACACTGCTTTGATAGAAGCATAGACCCACTATTTCTGAGAGTTGATGGCTCCCAGAGCTGGCAGAAAATGTACCACCCCCATGTTGGGAAGCTGAAGTGGGCAGGGCCAGCAGCCACAGTGCCATTTCAGTCTTAGAATGCTGCAGTTTAAAGCAATAGGTTCACAATAAGACTGATTCAGATGGAATAGTTTACAATGTATGTAAAAATGTACATAGGCTTGAAAGAGACAGAAAAAGGAATATATACAGTTATATAAACAAAGAGTTTTTAAAAACAAAGTCTTTTAAAAAAGTAAAGGTAATAAGCCACGTAAAGATAGCTATAACTCAAAGAAAATTTTAGGATTATGGAGTAGTCCATGAGGGTGTATCATCTGAGCCAGTTACCTTGAAATGGATCATCTGGGCCATGGTGTCATCGGAGACCTTTCAGGTGGTCTTGGCTGGTCAAACCTGATATATCTTAATCTGGAACAAATCCATAGCCTCTGGCTTTCTGTGGAAACAAAAGCAGAGCCTTCTTTCCAAAGCAACATATCCTTACATCCAAATTGTGAAGTCAAGGTACCTTTAAAGTATACATTTTGGTATAACTCAACAGCTTTTACAATCAAATGTTTTTCTTCAGTCATGAATATCAAAGACAACATAATCCAGATTCTCTGTGTGATATCTCTGGACTAAATATGAGTAAGAGCTAGACAATGATAGGCCTGAGCTAATGACCAAACAGTTTAAATAATGTAAACGTCTGTGTGTTTATTTTATAAATGGGCTCTGGGACTGGCGGGACTTGGCAGTACCTGGAGAGAAAAGCTCTCCAGCTACACATTGGTGTTTTTGTTTTGTTTTGGTTCTTCTTTTACTGAGAGATAGTCTGCTTTCTTCTCTCATTACTTTTTCTAATAAGGATATGTGTTTATACATTTGACATTTCTGTAATCTTAACATCTCTTGCTGTTTGAAAGATGTTCTCTAATACTTAAAATTTTCATAGGTTTTTGTCAATGATTTAATTGTGAAGTCATTTATATTGCTTCTGATCTACTGTGACTCCAGAGTCTATGGACTGAGGTTAGAAATAGTGAACTAAGATTCTTGCTTGCATATTCATGTATACATATAATATCAATTTATTGATTTCTAAGGCCACAGAGTAGTATGAACTGGTGTGTGAAATCTTCTTAAGGTTGGAACACTGTTACAAACTCTATATGGTACTTTCTCTTGTCTTCCAAACCAGATTCAATAGGAAAAATCTAAGGTACTATGCCATCTATCTTCACTGGTGTATGATGACCTGTATTATTAGAATGGCAATCCTTCAAAGATGCTTATTTTATCTGATGTTGTTACATACAGTCTTTCACCTTGCACATGCCTAAGGCATTCTCTTTTCTTCCAACATACTCATTATACCTACGTCCTTAGGCCAGTCCAAAAGTATCAGCCTATTCTATGCTGTCCAGTTTTCATTATTTGACCTTTAAGGATATTTCTTTTATTTTATTTAGTATATCTAGATGTTCCACAATGAAATGTATCTATATCTAGTGTGTGCTGACATTCAAATATGATTCTTAAGCATTTGATAAGAATTTCTAAGAATAGGATTTTTTGAAGTAGTAATGCCTAATGTTAAAGCTTAAAAATTAAACAAGAACAACAAAAACAATCTATAATGTCTCAGTCCTAGAAAGTCCTAAATAGATGGAATTTTATTTTATTTAAATTTTTTTCAACTTAGCTACACCATTATTACACTGATTTCTCCCCCTATTTTAACAAGTTGTGTTGGCGTGGTATAGACACCAGCCTGAATCATTGTGAAGCTTGGAAATTGGGTTTGGATCTATAAAAAGAAAAAAATGAGATGTGGTACCATGGATACCGATGACTTTTCCCCATATCTCTTAGAGAAAGATTCAGAACCAAGGTAATAAGAAAATTTAATTTAAGATGACTAAGCCCAAATATAGATATGTCAACTATGGGCATTTTCAAACACATGTGGCTCTTGCAGCTTCTAGACTTTCAAGGAAGAGATTATTCTCTCCAATATCTTATGCAAGTTTGTGGCAATGAACTGTGAAGAGAATCAGTGACACAGGTACATTCATCTCTTGGACACTTTAATGTTTTAATGTCTTCTAAAAAATGATGTCTAAGTAAGAAAATGTTTCTGAACTAATCATGGTTATGGAATATGTTAGTATCCGGTGGCTATAGACAAGAAGAAATCTGTTTCCAAATGGCTTAGAAGCTCACAGGAAAATATTAGTTGTAGATATTTATGCTTGGGGTTGCTTCTGGGATACCCACTGTTGTGCTCCAAATTGACCTTTAACTCAAGGATGATTTCACTAATTTTTGGTGACAGAGAAAGGTACAAATTTAGGAAGAGCAGCTCTTTGGGAGGAAAAAATAATAATAGGAGAAAGATTGAGCTGAGTTAAAATATAACAAGTGCTCATGTGTTCTCTTTGAGTTATTTATTCAGACTGGAACTCCAGGAATGAGTGAGAGAAGTAGAGGCAATCTAGATCTGTGCTTGAATATTCAGGCTCTAGGGCAGTGGTTCTCAACCTTCCTAATGCTGCAACCCTTTAATAAAGGTCCTCATGTTGTGGTGATCTGCAAACATAAAATTATTTCATTTATACTTCATAACTGTGATTTTACCATTGTGATAAATCATAATGTAAATATCTGGTATCCAGGACATCTATATGCAACTCCAAGGAGGTCATGACACACAGGTTGAGAACCAGTGCTCAAGAACTGTAACAAGCTTCAGGTTTACCTAGGCAAGCTCTTTAGATTTTTGTTATTTACACAATCAAGAGTCACCTGGAAAGAGAGGATCTTGCTTGAGGAATTGTCCAAATCAGATTGGCCTGTGATCATATCTATGAGAAATTGTCTTGTTCCATGTGGTAATGCCCAGTCCACTATGGGCAGCACCATCCCTCAGAAAGTAGGACTGAGATGTATAAGAAAGCTAGTTGAGCCAGAGCCGTTGACTGAATCAGTAAGCCACATGTCTCCATGGTTTCTGCTTCAGTTCCTTCTTGAGGTCTTGCTCTGACTTCCTTCAGTGATTGAACTGAGTTGATTTTGAGTCAGAGTGTTTTATCTCAGCAACAGAAAGCAAATTGGGGCACCAGGTATGAGATACATAATTTATTTAACTTTGTTAAATCTGTTTCATTTAAAAAATTAAATGAGTATAATCATGTAAAATTCTGGGAGAGATTTGAAGACTAATGAGGTGACATGACTAAAGCACATTATATGCACATGTAAGTTGTTATTTTGCACAGTTAGTGGATAATAACAAAAATTTCAAATGTGAAGTGATTATCAAATTGCCCTGTATCTGGTAATTCCTCAAATACAATTTTAAATGCCAGCCATGGCAGTGTTGATAACATTATGTGGTCCCTATGATCCCATCAGAAAAATCAGGAGTGGTTTCTTGCCACTGGTTTCAGGTGTTGAAGTGGTCTTTTATTGTGGATCCTAACCACACCTCCATTTGTGTAGCAATTCCTTTATGAAATTCACAACCAAATTCCAAATTATCTGTCAGTCACTCTTCTTTATTCCCGTGTCTGTAACCAAATAGATATACACTGATAATTCAGCCTAGATTCATTTCTTTCATGTCTCTACCTATCTACGTGAACTTAGACAAATGGAGTATGTTTACCTTCCTCAGGTCCCCCACCCCTATCTTTGGTTTAGAGATCAAGACTATTGTGAGGAACATGTGAAGCAAAAGAATTTGACACATAGTAATTATCAATAAGTATAATATATATTGACATGCTTCAATTACTATGCATATAGAAGATTGACTAGCTGAGATCTTTTTATTGTTTAGACTGCAACCTCACTGAGCATTATGAAGAAACTATCAAAGAAATATTTTGCAAAAAAAGTAATTTTGTTTTGAAATAATTTAAAACAGGTATGAGATTTGTGTTTTTTAAGTATTTAGTTAGCTTTTGAATATTATAAGAAAGAATCTAAGATGATCTTTGGGGATTCTCACCCCTTAGGTTCATGCCATTACAGAGTCTGTGCCTACATTTAATAGGACTCATCTACAGACTGTGTGCGCTGCTGATGTGTGAATTATGAATCTCCTCATAATAGACACTGTGAACCGAGATTTGCTCTGGAGTAAGTCAACCACCACACCATGACAATACTTCAGTGACTCTATGAAATGTCTGTTGTCCTGCCAGCAGCAAGCAGGGCCTGATACCTAGGTGACTAAAGGCACAGGAATACTTGACTGCAACCTCATGAGAGAACCTAAGCCAATCACCCAGCCAGATTACTCCCAAACCAATCCTGCTTCATCTACCCTATGGGAGATAACAAACAGTACTGTCATTTTAAGCCACTGGGTCTTTGTTAATTGTCTTCCAACCCTCACCCTCAAAAACTGGAAAGCTCAATTCAAAAAGTAAATCTCTGAACTTTAAAAACTAGATTTTGAATATTAGCAGAGTCAAGACATCCTGGCCCACTCTTTTAGTTAAGAAAGATCGGAATTATTTTTCTTCCTGAATCCTGGCTCATTGGATGTTTCTTCTTTAGCTGGATGTTCTCTATCTCTAAATATAGAGAACTTAGACTCTTATCTGGATATCACAGGGAAGCTAGAAGAGTCTACTTATTTTAAGATGCACTTTATTATTTTTAACTATTTGTATGTATGTATATCTCTGTGTACATGTGTATTGATGTAGGTGACTACAGATGCCCAAGGAATCAGATACCCCTCAAAATGGAGTTATAGGCAGTCATAAACCTTCCCGATATGTGTGCTGGGATGTGAATTTCCTCCTCTGTAAGAGTAGCACGCACTCTTAACCACTGAGTCACCTTTCCAGCCCATGATTTTAACAGCATTTTCTTTCTCACCTCTTCTCCAAAGCACTTTCTGTCCTTTACAGTACATCTTGATTTTTATTAATTAAAAATATATGTTTTGCATCCAATGATGCTCTGACTTGCAGCTTAGAAAAGCCTGTTTCTTTGGCTTCTTTAATCTGTCCTTTTATCTTCACACACAGAGCAGTTGATTTATCTCTTTTCTTGCTTATTTCAGTCCTTTGCTTTGGAACCAGTTGCATCAGGAGAAAAAGATCTTTCTTCAGCAATTGGGCTTGACAACATTTTCTCAGCAAGGAACCAAATATCTGCTAGTGGTACATTTTATTCATTGTTTAAGGCAAGGTAACTCTTGAGAATTGGAAATATTTGTTGCTTCCTTTTAAATCTGTTACATATTATGGGCTGTGTTCCAGCAAAATTTGATGGGGCAATCAAAGGTTCAAATTCTTGAAGAAATTGTTCTAATCTCCAAATCAGGATTATTACTTTTGGCCTGTGAAAAACAAAACAAAAGGTGAAGAAAAATAGCCCATTCCCTATGATTACAAGTTAATACTAGTCTTACAGGCTCTAATCAAACTCTACCGTGATGTCATTGGATTAACTGACTAATCTAGAGTCTCTTATAATATTGCCATAATCCCATGTAACAAGAGAAACAGTGTGCCCAATAAGAGGGGATTATTTTAATTTCAAGTCATGATTTGAATTATCTGGGAGGGCAGTCTTCCTTAAATAAGAAATTCCTCACTACCACACAGTGGTTCTAGCATAAAGTATTGATGAGCTAACCTGAAGCACTGTTTTCAGGATGATGCATGGGGCATATCATCTTTAAAGAAAACATTCATCAATAGTGAAGGTTTATAAGTCCTCATATTTTCTGGGCTGTCTTCTATTAAGAGATATAAATCAAGATTTAGGGATGATAAGCATTTCTTTTTTATAGAAATTTTGTTGTCTTTGACAATTTTATGCACAAATATAATACATGCTGATTATAGTAACACCCTGTGCCCTCTCTAATATGCCTCTCACCCTTCCTCTAAGAGTCCATTGTATTAGTCAGGGATCTCTAAAGGAACAAAATTAATAGAAATAAGTTAATCAATTTAATGGACTGATTTACAAGATAATCCAACAATGACTTATTCACAATGGAGAGGCCAAGAATCCAGTGGTTCCCCCCTCCACAGAGATGGATGTCTCGTATTTCCAGTCTTGTGCCAAAGGCTTAAAAAATTCCTGAAGAATTGCTGGTCTTCAGTCTATACTGAAGCCCAAAGAAGTTCATTCAAATATCAGCAAAGGGAAGCCATAGCAACAAGATAGATTAATTTGCCAGGAAGAATGATGACAAGCAAGCTATATGCAATGTTTCCTTTCTCCATGTCCTTTATCTCGATTGTCACTAAAAGGTCCTACCCACATTTAGGGTTAGTCTTCTTGCTTCAAATAATGCACTAGAGAAAGTTCCTCATAGGAGTGTCCAGAAGTTAGTGTTTTAGTTCATCCCAGAACACAGGTTGACAACAGAATTAACTATAACAGTTAAAGTCAAGTCTTTTTGTTTTGATTTCAGTCCCACTGAGTTTGACCAAGTTTGTCCATGTGACTATGTATTTGAACTACCCATTGGAGCTTGTCAGGCTCAATATTGGGTACACAACTAAAGGCCATAACCATCCCTCACTCAAAATCCATAAATAGTCAATAATTCAGCAGGGAAGGGTAAGGTCCAATAAGTCCCTCCCCAATCCGTGATGGCCTGTTGACAGGCCCAGTCTTATTCAAAGTTATTGTAAGCAGTTACAGCTGCTGTAAGATCAGCAATGACTGCATTGATTTATCATGGCCAGCATCGTTTCACATCCTGTCTCCTTACCTTCTGGCCTTTACATTCTTGAAGCTTCAGAACTGATAATCATATGAGATAGTTCTAAAAAAGTGCTTAGCATCTCATCATGTCAAGGACAGACATTGCTTGACACATCATAATAATAATAACAATCAGTAGTCTTGCCACAGCCAGAGTCTGTGTTGATATCCAAGGCCTATGTTGCCACCAACAGCCACATGGATGCCCAGGTCCTGGGCCACTACCTGTGGCCATGTTGGGGTCTGAGGGACATACTGCTGCCAGGACCATGCCAATCTGAATGCCCTATGCTGCCGCCAGTGGTCATGGTGTCATCCCTGGACTGAACTGTCACTGGGGACCATGTCTGGGCCCATGGTCCTGCTGCACCTGGGTGTCTGTGTTGATGTAAGTCCATTGCCTGTGTTCCCATGGGAGCCCATGTGAACCATGTGCTGAACCATATGTTAAACCATGTGTTGAGGTATGAGAGACATGCTGGGCTGGCCCCCGAGCCTTACTGGCCTGGGAAGAGCCAGTCCCCCTCACCTGAGAGCTAACTCTGCCCTTTGCCAGTCCTGGGATAGTATGCCCTGATCACCCTACTGTGGTGGGAGAGTTGCTTCTATCCTTCATCTGGTGGGGGGTGGTCCCAACAATCTGGACTGACCAACTCAGATACTACCAGGAACACATCCAGGTCTTTGAGTTTGCCTACCTCAATGTCTATCCCATCTATGATCTGATGGAGTATATGAAGGGACTGGTCCTGCCAAACCATAGCCACAGGAGGATCTCCGTGATTCCGGGCAACAGCGGGATATCTAAGAGGAGTTTTGGTGAGGGTCCAGTATTGATGGTGTACCAGAAGCCAGAGGCCTTGAACATGACGAACAACACATTATACAATGAACACTTGCAAGTAAAGATGTTTGAACAAAGGGGAATACTACATGATACACAGTAGCTCCCGATGCCACTAAGATAAGTGAAGAGGTGGTGGAGAGCCAGAAAAGACAGAGAAATGAAGTGTTTCAATGTTTGCTTTTGCTTTGTTTTGCTATTTTGTGGGGGTTTTGCTTTTTAATTAATATTCTTATTATTTTTTATTTTTACTTTATTTGTATTATTTCTTTGTAAAATTTTCCTTTGAGGGAAGACACTACAAGGGTGAAGGGTGGATACAAAGGGACTGGGAAATGAAGGGGATTAGAGTGCATGATGTGAAATTTCCAAAGAATAAAAAAATTATGTTTAAAAAAATAATAATAATAAGAGTTAATTTTATCACACCAAAGGTATCTTTTTAACAAGATCACTGTGCACATTCCATCAGTATGTGACACAATATGACCCTAAAAATGGTCCATAAAGGGAGTGGCATTATTAGGAGGTATGGCCTTGTTGGAGAAAGTGTGTCACTGTGGAGGTGGGCTTTGAGGTCTCCTATGCTTAAGTTAAGCCCAGTGTCATACATAGTTCACTTCCTGTTGCCTGCGGGTCAAGATATATTACTCCCAGCAACTTCTCAAGCACCATCTCTGCCTGTATGCCACCATGTTCCCCCATGATGATAATGCACTAAACCTCTGAAAATTTAAGCCAACCCAATTAAATGTTTTCTTTTATAAGAGTTGCCATGGTCATGGTTGTAGATGAATTGTAGATGAACAAAAACACTCTTACTAAATAAAAACCTAGAATCAGATATAGGAGTGAAAACCTGAGAGATCAGAGGAATAGGAAAAATCACAAGCTAACCTCACCTCACCAACACCTAGGTCTCCAAAGAGATCTACTTCCTGTATACCCACGCCTATATGTCTTTCTTCCTGCCATATAATTTGCTCTCTCTGTCTAGCTACATCACTTCCTCTTCCTGCCCAGCCCTGTCACTTCCTGTCCATCTGTACAGACCTCCAGACGTCTATGGTTAGTACTAGCATTAAAGGCTCTATTCCCAGTGTGGTTTTGAACTCACAGAGATCCAGACAGATCCTGCCTCCCGAATGATAAGATTATAGTCATGTGCTACCATTGCCTGACTTCTATGTTTACTATAGTGGCTAGCTTTTTCCTCTGATCCTCCGGTAAATTTTATTGGGGGACACAGTATATTGGGGGGACACAATAAATCACCATACATGGTGTCTCTTCACAGCAACAGAAACCATAACAAAGACAATCAACTTCAAGGCATCACTTCTCTTGTTTTCTCCATTGTTGAGAAATAGCGTGTCTCATATTACTGTACCGGCCATATTGTTCTTTTAACCTCACATGCTGAATTTACTTAAAGAGTTAGCACAAGCTAGAAAAAGAAGCAGACTAAACAAATGGGAGGAGGAACTAGGTTTGTGCCTTAGATGAGATGATGAAAGAAAGCCTGATGAGCATGCTACATCTTTACTTCGATTTCACTGAGTGGAGCAAAAATTTAAATCATTTCCTCAGTCCCTAATCTTCTCTGCCACTTTCCACTAAAATGTTAGATTGGCTCAGGCTTTGTTGGTATCTCATCCTTAAAACCTTTGCTGTAGATAAACATATGCCTTCGTGACCCAGTGCTAGCATGAAACCTTGAAAGAAGCTGAGTAAATATTTTCAGGATAAGTCTGGAAGTCTTACTCTTCCTAAATCATCAACAGACAGAGAGAGAGAGAGAAGGAGAGAGAGAGAGCAAGCCCCCTATTCAAACACATTGCTTAAGAGCTAATGAGAATATTATTATGATGGATAGGCCTGGATTTTTGTCTTCAGAGAAAAGAATAAGAACACTTAATGGGATAGGAACTGACCAATATTTACATTGGATAGGAAGTCACATTTTACTTCTTCAGAGGTCAAAAAAGCACTGAGTGTGAAATCTATTCTTCAGATAGCTGCAGCCCTCCATTCACCCAGCACAGACAATTGAGATTTCCATGAACTCCTCCAATCAATCTTCATTTGTAATACCACCTAACTCCAAAGTTTAACAGCCAACAAGGATACGTCTTCCTTGAGTGAGAGAATACCAAACCAGAGAGAAATTCTTGTTATCACAGAAGCTCTAAACATTGCCAGTGTTGAGCCTGTTTCCCCGCCTAGAGAATGTATGCTTTGTGACACTGTGTCTGCATGAATTAAAATTTCAGCTGAATAATTCACACTCACTGAAATAATAGCAGTGTGTATCTGGCAATAATGATTGTGACTAAAGAAACAAGGTGTCATTTGTATCTCATCTGTAGTTGATATGTAGGTGATTTTCTTATTTTACTTTGATGTTCTGATATAATGATGGAGTTGGGGATCTATAATTCTGTCAGTGTCTTCCTTTCCTCTCTGTTTTGTGACAACTATACATCAAATTAAAGGGAAGAGAGGCAGAAAACCTTTGAGAATAAACAGAAGGAGCATGTTAGGCAAGACAAAAACTCTGCTTTCAGCCATGTAATCAGTCTCAAATGAATGTGAACAGACCTTGCTCAGGCGTGATAGGGCTGCCATGTTGGAAGGCTAACATTACAGCATTCTCAGCCTCAAATTCCTCCCTTCTAATTTGTGCTAGTTAGTCTGGCCTCTCTAGAAGAATAGAACCTATGAAACAAACATACACATGCATATAAATATGCATACTTACATATACAAAGAGTTGATCCAATCAGTTTACATAACATGGTAGGAATTGTCCAGCAATACCTGTTACTCATACCTGAGAGGCTAAGAACCCAGTAATTGCTCAGTCCTTAAATATGTATGTATCAGAGGTCACAGTTCAACAGTAGCTGTCACATGGAAAGGCAGAGGATACTTTGTAGTTACTTAGCCCACAAGGCTGGGTGCTGCAGTAGTCTCAATCTGATACCAAATGCCTTGAGGGTTTCTGGAGAGCCATTGGTCTTCAGTCCATGGTGGAAGACCAGAAAAACTGGTTATAATATCAGCATAGGAATCAACAATAGCACCAACAGCAGAAATTAACTCAGTTGTGAAAGGGAAGGCCATGCGAGCAAAAGCCAAATAATCTTCATTCCTCTGTGTCCTTTCTTGTGAGTGCTGCTACAAGAAGACACTGTCCATATTTGGGGAAAGTTTTTCATCCATATCAATTAAGCCAGTCAAGGAAGTTCCACACAGATAGGTTTAGAGAACTGATGGAGACAATTGCTCAACTGAGGGGTTCCTGTTCAGGTGATTCTCAGTTATGAAAAATTAACATTAAAAACCAACCATGCCAACTCCTTTAGCAGATATTGTTCACTACTCTCTACATATTGGCTTCTAGAGTATTATGTTCACATCATTTTTTTTCTATATTTTGTGTATTTTCCAATGACCATTTTTTGTTACTTCTCAATTCCCATGGTATCTACCCAACATGGTATCTAGATGGTATCTACCCAACAACAAGGATCAATTTTTGGTATCCCTCTATTTCATTTTTATATTCACTCCAGGAATGCAGAGAGAAGATACAATTTGTGCCTGGGTGAGTAAGGTCTCTCCCTGAATATCTAGAATGATATTTCCAGCTGGCTATCTGAGATTTCCCTTGGGACACAGTATAGACATCTTAAACTAAGCATGTCTAGACAGCAACTTCAGATCTTCTATCAAAAAAACTCTCCTATATTAATTGGTAGTAATTATCTACTCTTTATTCACTCAACAAATAACTTAAGTTTCTCTTTGAAACCTCTCCTTCTATTTCTTATGTTATGAAGCAAATCCTATGTACTCTAACTACAAAATGTTCCAATAACTCTGATTACATCTATCCACTTCCATACTAATCACCATGGTCATCTACCCCACTTTTCTCATTTCCACATGAGGATCCTCTTCTTAATCTTCCTAGAATCTTTTCTAAATACCAGCCCCAAAAAGTTTTGAAAAAAGTTATTATATCCCACTAGGACTCCACAAAACTATGTAGATCTTTCTATGTGACTGAATGAAGACTAAAATATCCATAGATACATCTCCTCTCATCTCTTTCTTTCTCACTCATCCTATAACCCTGGCCAACTAAATATTCCTCAAATATGTCAGGCATAAACATTCTTCTTTTTAATTAATTTATTTTTATGTGTATGGGATTCTTGCCAACATATATGTCTATATTATTGAGGGGAGGGTACCTGTGGAGGCCCAAAGAGAGGGCATTGGATCCCTGGGCCTAGAGTTACAAGTGATTGTGAGCTATAGTGTGGATGTAGAAAAACAAACCCTGGGTCCCCTGGAAGAGCAGCCAGAGCTACTAACTACAGAGTCTTCTCTAGGCTCCCAAATTGCCATTCTTCCTTTCATGTTCTCCATGGGAATCAATGGACAACACTGACTAAAGGTTAGCAGAAATTAAATTTGCTTGTTGGTTTTGTATTCCATTTATTCTGTCCCATTGGAGCCAACACTACACATCCACAGGGATGACTGACTTACTTTCCTTGCAAAAAAGTGTCCAGTGGTTTTGTTAATAGATGAATGAAAGCACAATCAAGTTACGTTTTTGCAAAGTTTCCTTCAAATTTTTTATTGATAATCTCTTTTCCTGTTGCAAATGACCACATAGCAACCTCTCTGAAGACACCTGTTGCTTTTATATTTAGAGGTGGGTGCTTCAACATCTAACATAACTGTAGAAATCTCTGTCGTAATTTCTATGCAATCTTAGTCTATAAATTCTTTTTTTCCTGAGGATAAAGAGTACAACACATATTCAGATGTTATTTATTGATGATGTGTGTCCAATCTTCCTATGCAAACTGGGATATATTAAAAATCATTCCTGGGTATTTAGTGTCCTTCAATATAAAGTATCTGTCCATGATGTGAATATAGTTCTTATACAGAGAAAAATGACAACATAGACATCATGGATGGGTGCTCACCTGCACTCCTTCCTTGGCATCATTTATAGAGTTAACAATAAGCAACAAAAGATTTAACTTAAGTTTTGTAATCACATCCTAACTTTTAGTATATGTGAACCAAAACCACTATCCAGATAGCAGCTTTACATAAGATAGCAGGGCATGGTTTGCTATCTGTCACTGAGACACTTCCAACCCTTCTTCATAATGCAGTGCTTCTTTAGAACAGATAGTCATCCATACAATGTTCTCTACCTCATCTTCCTGTTACTTGTTACTTCATACATCAGTCTCAGCCTTAGTTTCCATCTGTGACACTTCATATTCCTATCATATTCCTATTGAACTTCAATATACATATGGATGGCATACAATTGGAGTCTCCCAGGATGTTTATCTCTTTGTAATGCTCTAATAGATTCTACACTACCTCAAAGACCTCTATCACTGTAAATGCTTTAGACATTTATCAAATAGCTTTATTATCAGTCACCCCTTCAACTTAACACTGTCCTTCCTATCAGCTTACAGTCTTTGTTCATAAATCCACTCACCAAACACATATTAATCATCATCTCTGTAAATCTTGTCAATGCTACGGTGAACCCAAAAAGACAGTGACTGCTTTCAGGGAATATACCTTATTGGTGAAATTAGACAAAGCTATACAAGACTATACATTTATAACCCCATAATTTTGAACTGAAATAAGCAAGGATAAAATATGGGGTGCTATAAGATCTGACAAACTAGTTAAATATGTCTAAGAATGGAAAGTAAAAGTCTATACATAGTGTAGCATATTATTTTTTCACTGCTGTGAGAAAATGCCTCTAAGGAGGAATGAAGGGAGAAAGAACTTATTACTGCACACAATTTCAGAGAATAGAGTCCGTCATGGGGCCAAGGAGGCAAGATGGTGTCAGGAGTGACTCACAACTAAAACAGAGGGAGAATAAAGTGGCTAGTTATACTGCATACTAATTCAGATAGGGGAGAGATCTTAGGGCCAAAGTGGGGCCAAGCTATTACCCTCAACTGCATTGTGTCAACCCAACTCTTTTCCAACAAAACTCTATTTCCCAAAGGTATCAAGACCTCCCCAAAGTGCATTTTCAACTGGGACTATGTGTTGGGATTACATCTACAGGCTGTGGGTGACATTGAACACTCAATTTCTAAGGCATAAACTACACCAATTACATAATATTGTCAGTTAACTAGGCAACAGCGTCATTTTCTGAGGAAAGCATATCCTTACAGGGAGGGCATGCTAATATAACTTCTAAACCTCCCCCCACATCAGAGTCAAAGAGACAGGGCAGAAAACCTGAATATTGTATCTCAACACTTGAGGCTTCATTGCATAATCGTCAAGCTTTTGTGTAGGATTTTTTTCACAGCCTATCATTTCCCTTTATGCTAATGAACTTTTTTTTGTTTTTGTTTTTTGAAACAGGGTTTCTCTGTGTAGCTTTGCATCTTTCCTGGAACTCGCTTTGGAGACCAGGCTGGCCTCAAACTCACAGAAATCTGCCTGCCTCTGCTTCCTGAGCTGAGTGCTGGAATTAAAGGTGTGCACCACCTCCACCTGGCATGCTAGTGAACTTACATGGCATGCATTCTTAATGCAGTTTTAGTAGTAATGGAATCTTCCAACTTTCATGATTTAGAAAATCTTTGGCTTCATTTTTGAAAAATTATTTGAGTTAGATATAGATTCTAGGTTGACAGATATTTTTGTGTTTATTTTTATTCTTTCAACCTTTGAAAGATACTGTCTTCTGGCTTTCCTATTTCGATTAAGAAGCCAGTAATCTTTCTTGCTATTGTTCTCCTGTATGAATGTATTATTAGCTCCTACAAATGTTTTGAAAGGTTTTTGCTTGAGAAGCAATTTCATTGTGACTTCACTCTGTATGGAACATTTCTGAAGAATCAAGACCACCACTCTTAGCCTGTGGTGTCTGGCCAGGCCTGTAATCCACCTAGCAGAGTGGTACTAGAAGTTTTGTTTGTAATTTTTAATTTCACATTTTTGTCATTTTTATTTTAATACCAAAATTCAAGTTACTTCATTCACCAATTTCATATTCAGTTTTAAGTCTTGAACATTTCTGTATTATCTCTTTTAAATATGTTCTTTTCTGACTCTATTGCTTGATTTCAGAGTCCAATTATATTTCAGTTTGCTAAGGTTGTTTCCACTTGTTTTTTTGGCAGACACACTGATTTTGATTGTTTCCTCATAATTTTTATCTGGGCTTTACTGGACTTCTAGAATTACTGTTTTATATTTTTCAACAAATTTGCAACAAAGCTTTACCCAACAATAGTTCCTGAGTGTAAAGAATCTGAGCTATTGACTGCCTGGAGCTTTTGTCCCTCCTTATAGAATTGTGTTCTGGTGAAGGGTTGATTTTTCATGCCATTCAATCTGATAAATTTAAGGTTTATGGCTGAGCTTCCTGAAGGAAAGTCTAGATACATTCTTCTCGAAATAGTCTTCCTGACTGAGCTACTGCCAGCTCAAACTATTCTACACTTTTTTAAAATTCATTAACTTTTTCCCATCCTGATCACAGTTTTCCCTCCCTTCCTCCTCTCCTCCCAGTCCTTTCTTCAACTTCTCACCCCCATCAATTTTCCTCCTTTCTCTTCAGAAAAGAGCATACCTCCCATGTGTATCAGCCAGCTATGGCATGTCAGTTGCAGTGAGACCAGTCACCTCCTCTTTTTTTATGGGTGGAGGAGGCAACCCGGTAGGAAGAAATGATCTCAAAAGCAGGTAACTCCCACTGTTAGGAGTCCCACAAGAAGACCAAACAATCATGTGCAATAAATGAAGGTTATTGCTTCTTTTTTTTTTTAACTCCAGTTAGTAGAGACTTGGAAGTCCATAGATATGTCCTAGATGTAATCATTATAGCTCACAGTTTCCCAGTAACTTTTATCACAACATTTGCACATCTCTCAGATTCTTTGAGTATCATCTTACACGAGAACTTACTGTTCAGCCAACTACATTACAGACTTTTGGAGTTGCTGCCCTGCATATTTTTTTTTGCAAGCATGCATGGTGTGTATGCATATGTATATACATATATGTATGTGTAGGTATAGGATCATATGCACAAGTGCCTGCATTTGTATGGAGGCCAAAGGTGTCTTCATCACTCACTCCCCACCTTCTATATTGAGACAGGATTTCACTGACACCACTGAACTCTGATTTGGCTGGTCTAGCAGATCCCCTGTTTCTGCCTTCAGAGCTTGGAGATTACAGGTGGGTTATCACACCTGTAAATCATTTACTTAGAATCTGGGATTCTAAACCATGGGCCTCAAGTTTAGCAATTTACCTGCTGAGCCATCTCCCCAAACCCTCACTTTTTCTATTTCACTGCTTCACAAAGTAACAGCTGTATTGGTATCCAGGAAGTCCACTGCTTTGCACCACAGTAAGACCGTTATTTTCTGACTGGCCTCCTTCTTTGGGCCCTGAAGTTCAGAAAACACCTCCAGGAAGAAAGCCAATGCAAGTATGCTGTCCGCTATTGCTCTTCTCCAAGTCCTCCCAGATCTACCATCTGAAGAGTAATTTCATCTATTTTGTATGATTTGATGGTTGTTGACAATGGGCAGATCCACCAAGTACAGCCTTGTCAAAGGCTGGACTCACTCCTCTTCTCAGTTTTCATCCTTGGTTTCTGGTGTGGGTTTTCTGCTCCCACCCTCATGCTCCTTGTTCTTAGCTGTGCTTTCTTTGGCCTTCTCACTCAGTTGACTCCCTGGGATGACCTCCTGTGTTCCCAAGCTCTCACTCGTCATTAAAGTCCTACAAGGCTTTAATTCTATATGCTCTGCCAAGATTTTATTTCTTCTGACTCCAAACATGATATTCAATCACCTATTGGATATTTCTACTGAGAAATGCTAAGACATCTCCAAGCCAGTGTCCAAAACTCTCCCCTTTAATGGACTTTTTTCTTGTGTTCCCCACAGCAAAGTATATAACCACACCACACCTCAGGGCAAAAGTTCAGAAACTTTGGACTTATCTGAGCTTCCTGCTCTCTCTCTAATTCTTTGCATCCAATGAGTTACACAAGGCTTGTAAGTTCTCCTGAGGTATTTCTCAAAAATCATTTCATTATTTCTATCCTAGCTTATCTTAGCCTGTGTCCTTCTAACTGGTCCCAGGCACTATTGTGAAGCTTGTCTACAGTTAACCCTTTCATAGCACATATCTCATGCTGTGTACTGTTTTAAGCACTTTTGTATATAGTAACTCTTTTAATCCAGATCACATCTCTATAGTCTATCATTATAGTAAGAGAAAGGACCAGCACACAGCTTCTCCCTATGTTTCATAGCGGTTACCTGGAAGAGCCAGGAATTAGTCAAAATGTCCAACCCTGGAGTCTAATTGACCACTAACTCAGGCTGGGAGATTCTCAAACAGTTTTCTTCTATCCAGTTCCTCATGCACACTAATGTTAATGTGGATGTGATCACACATCCCTTTTATTCTAATGTCTCAATATATTACCATCTTCAAGGTGAGCCCCCATGTTAAAGAGTGGTATTTATCTCAAAATGAGACTTTCTCTTTTGGTTGATGTTTCTTCTATACACTTGTCTTGTTTTTATTCACTGTCTCAGTTTAACCTTCTTTTGACTAATAGCTCATATTTTCTCCCTTACCCATGTCTGCTTTTCAAGCTTGTTCTGTGTTACTTTACATTAAAGTCTTGTTGATCTTTGGCCCTAAGATCAAGGACAAAGGCTTTCTGCCCAGTGTTCTGTTCCAAATCGAACAGGGTATCAGAAACATTTAAATACTCATTAAATAATTGAGTCAATAGAGGAAGAGAAAATCATGAAGGCAACTATGTTCATCCTCATCTGTACTCTGGGAAGCTATTTATTGTTACTCAGCACTGGAAACAGTGTGGGGAAAGCCCTCTTCATGAAAATGCTAAATCACCTCCACTGCGTCTACTCTAAGTTTGCAAATGGCAGACTCCTAACTCTCTACGTGTTTCAGTAGTATTGCATCATCAATTTTTATAAGAAAAACACTTGCAATGACCTATAACTTAAGTCGTATCAGCTAGCTTTTTTTTTTTTTTAAGAAGTTAAATCCTCAATAAAGTTGGAGGGAGAGGAGATGGCAGAGAGAGTGGAAAGAGACCACACACTGCTTCTTCTTTGTTTTCAGTTAAGTTCGGCAGTCAGACGCTAAGTGTGTTCAGTTATGTGTCCATTTTATAGTTCATATTTCAGGCAGGAGAGAGAGAGAGACAGAGAGACAGAGACAGACAGAGAGACAGAGAGATAGAGAGAGAGGCAGGGGAAGAAAAGATTGGAGGGAAGGAAGGAGGGAGGAATAAAAGCCATCTTGGGATATGGTTCAGTGGTAGAGTACTGGGTTAGCAGATATAAAGCCCTGGTATAGAGCTTCAGAACCCACCGGTCCACTCTTTCACCCCATTAAAAATAAAAACAATGAGAAAGAGAGAAAGAGAGGGGAGAGAGAAGGAAGGTAAGGGGAGGGGAGAGGAGGACAAGGGAAAAGGAGGAGCCAGAGCAGGGGAAGGGAAGGGAAAGGAAGGAAGGGAAACTGGAGGAGTAGTCTGGTAAACAATTCACATCCTGTGCTGGGGTCTACCCTTAGAAAAGAACAACACAGTATTATTTAGTTCTGGACTTCTGTCCTCTGTGGTCTAACATATTCTCTCCTTTGTATGCACCATGTCCTCCACCCCAGGAGTTCAGCATTTCTTTTTTTTCTCTTTCCCTATGCATCTATTTAGACAATTCAGCAACTCATCTGTCTGAAGAGCAAGGTAACCCAAGAGCTTTCTAAATGTATATGAAATAAGAATTAAGATTGTAAATGCTGTGGGCATGTAATGTCCCTGTGGGGGAAATAGCCAGTGTGCAAGTATGCAAACAAAACATTCAGGTGGCTTCTTCTACATTCTTCAACTCCTCTCCTACACATTCTTTGTTGATTTAAGGAGAAGGAAATAACAAAAATATGTGCTAGAAAATTGCCTTGATGTATTCTCTTTTTGTTCCCAATGATGGTATCCTATCCATTTGGTAGCATCTATAATAATTTGTTATTAACACTAATGTGATTTCCAGGCTGTGACACTAACTAAATGAGGGAGATAAGTAGATTTAGTTCTGAAACATTACAGTTCAACGTAATTGATTTATAAAGTAGTTTCTTCTGCGAGCCTTGATGGTTTAGCAGTGAAGAAGCAGGAAGGACTATGGAGATGGCTCAATGGGTAAAATGGTTGCTATGCAAGTATGAAGACTTGAGTTCTGATCGCAAGCATGCTCCTGAAAAAATTATGTATATACTGGATATATATGTATACACATATAGATATGTATACATATCCAGGATATATATCCAGGCAGGCAAGCATAGATCTGGGGGACAAAGGTAAAGTGAGCTGTAGGTTCAGGGAAAAACCCTGAACAACAACAACAACAACAACAACAACAACAACAACAACAACAATAATAATAATAATAATGTGGAGAAGTGATAGAAGAAGACGAAGACATTCTAATGTCATTCTTTGGTTTCTACATAAGCCCATCCACACAAGCAAGCTTGCTAACACTCCTACCTCACATTTTTTAAGGACACTAACACTTTGTCTCTGACTGACTTCTATTCATTTGCCTTTGTCCCTACCCATGTTTCATAGACAGGGCAAAATCATGAGGGGTGGCTTCACACAGATAATTTTGTAAAGGAAGGTTGGGAAGCTGCACACCAAGTAGCTCCGACTTTAATCAACAGCGTGAATATTGCACACCTCACAACAGCAGTCAAGAGAGATGAGTTTAACCACATCTTCCTGCAAACTTGGTGGGATCCATGTTCTTTGTGTCTGTTGCTTTGTCTGTCTCTTCCTCCCCCTTCCTCTCTCATGCACATGCAAACTTGGGTGTGCACAGACACCTACCCTCATGAACAAACAGCACTGCCTCTTCATCTTCATTACACACAAAGATCAATGCTAGATTTCACATTCTGCAACTTTCTGAATCTGTCATCTTTTTCTACTCTTCTTGCATGTTTAAAGATTATTACAGAAATGAAGAATGCACAAGATGATTACAGACATGAAACATGAAATATTAATCATAAACCTCACTCAAAAAAGCAGTAAAACAAAGACTGACATGATGCTATCCCTCCTTCTATGATTTCATAAACATGAGGTTGACTAATTTTACAGATACTATCTCTGCCTTTAAAGTGAAAATATTTTATGGTCTTTTGGATTTATTGAGAATTTGATGAATAAACAAAAATGTGTAAAAATGTGCTTTTTTCTTTTATGACACTGGAAAATGGTTATTTTGCAAGATGGCTCAAGTCTTTGAGCTGTTTTTAAAAACATACTTAAGAAACATGCTAGCTGGCTTTAATAGTGAGGAAGCTGTCACTGAAGCCAATCCACAATTTCTTTGTCCCATTAAGGGAACTTTGTCTCACAGTAGGAGATGGATTGTGTTTCAGAAAGTGGTTCACCGTTCTCTGCCTCCTGTTCCAAAGAGGAAAATTGCAACTATTTAGAAGCTTTGATTTTAGTGAGTTTTTTGTTTGTTTGTTTGTTTTATTTATGGAGCCACTGAGTGCAATTCAGAGCTACTTTCCTTCCGCATTCTAAAGCCAAATAACAAGCCTCCTAATTCATTTGTAAATGTAGTTATACAAACACAGACCTGTTTGTGTGGTGTGTGTGGTGTGTGTTGCAGACATGTAGGTGTACTTGCACATCTCTGTGTATGTATGTGGAGGACAGAGGCTGATAGTGAAGGTCTTCCTCAATTCTGTTCTACCTTAATTTTTGAGTCAGGGTCTCTGACTGAACCTGTAGCTCATCAATTTGACTAGATCACCTGGTCATCAAGTCCCAGGGATCTTCTCTTTTGCTTTGCCCAGAACTTGTATTAAAGAGGTGCACTTGAAGTTGGCTTATATATGAATAATGGGGATACAAACTTAGGCCTTCATGCTTTGCTGACTAAGTCACCTTCTCCTCTCCAGCTCCCTGTGACAATTATATATTTATATGAGGGGGATTATTCAACAACAATTATTGTTCAAGGTAAAAAGTGCCCTCTTATTTGAATATACTTGCACCAGGCTGACTAAGGGAGTTAATTTCTCCTGGTTGGCTTGCTACATTCTTGACCTTTGGGTTGTGAGCCTACCCTTTAAAGGCTCAACCATCTCTCTAGACCCTAATTACAGTCTTAATGTAAATAAGAAAATCCCTTAAATTTCTTCTGATGCTTTGTTTTGTATGTATGGAGAGGGCCTTGGTGTTGGACTCCAGATTTCCTTTCTAGGTCGTAGTCCTTCTGCATACATACCTCTATACTACACACACATACATATTCTATCAGTTGTTAGCATATGACGTGTTAAATCACAGATGTCACGTGATAAACCTAAGGTTTCATGATCAGGAAATACAATATGTCCTGAGTCGCACTCAGTATTTTATATTAAATCCTTTAAACAAAGCTGATCTAGTCTCACCTTACTCTTTCTACTTAAACACATAATTATGGGATTCCAAGGTGGTGGGTATAACTTACTTCCATCCTTCATTTTGGTCACAAGGTGTAATCAAATCTTTCAAAATTGTCAAACACTAAAAAATCACATGCAGACTTAAAACACAAATGTGTGGAGTTTTTTTGTTTTATTAAATCTTTTCATTTACTTTACATACTGTCCCAAGTTCCCCCTCCCTCCTCTTCTCCATTTCCCTCCCAACAGCAAGTATGTTTCTAACAGATTCAAAGAAAGTGAAAATAAAATGGTGTTCTCTTTAGGAATGTAACCTACTAATAGTTCAGCAAAGAGCTGTATGTGCCTTACTTAGTTCCTTTGTGTTTCCGTCTCACCCAGGCTTTGATTATCACCTGGAACCACTGTGCCCAACTGAGTGGCTTCAGGAAGTGTTTCCTGTCACCATGACCCATCGGTTCTGGGAGTTTGGGGATACAATATTCTGATTCCTCCTTCAAAGAGGTCTTAACTGATCTTGCATAGATGGTGCAGCCAGCATGCAGCCCCATGTGCTGTGAGTCATGCCTCATTTTCCTAGGATCAACTGCCTGGTCAGAAGATGGCAATGCCAGTTTGATTTGTTTTATCCCCAGGGTCACTGCTGAGTCAAGCTGGGGAATGAGCTAGAATTGGTCCCGTCTATGTACAAGGATGCACATGCAACAGGCACAGAGTTTGGTCTGATCATTCCTGTTGTGTTTCAATAATCATGGAGCACGTAACTACATTCTAGCTGTTTACTATTGATTCTTTTTCAAAAGCTTGAGAAATTATTTCTGTCCATCTCTCACTTGTGTGTGTGTATGCATGTATGTGTGTGCAGCTTGTGTAGGCCAGAGTTCAAAATCCGGTGCCTTCCCTCCTCTATCATGCCCCACTTAATTGTTCGAGACAAGGTTTCCCACTGAACCTAGATCTTATTGGTTTGCTGAATGACTGACCAGTGAGACTCAGGGATCCTCCTTTCTTCCACTTCTCAGGAGAGGACTGCCACACCTGGATGTTTACTAGGCACCGTAGGTCCAAACGCAGGTCCTCATGTGTGCGCCGTAGGCACTTCACTGATTAAACCACCTCTCCAGACCTAAAGTAAACTATCTCTTAAGAATACTAAAATAGTTCCCACTAGATTGGTTCAGTTGTCTCTGTAGGTTTCCTCATTGTGATCGTGATGCTCCTTGCTCTTAGAATCCATCTTCTTTCTCTTTGACTGGACTCCTGGAGCTCAGCCTGGTATTTGACTTTGGATCTCTGTATCTGCCTCCATTAGTCACTGGATGAAGGCTCTATGATGACAGTTAGGGTATTCACCGATCTGATTACTGGGGTAAGCCAGTTCAGGCACCCTCTCTACTATTGCTAGTAGTCTATGCTGGGGTCATTCTTGTGGATTCCTGGGACAACTGTGGAAACTCCATGGGACTGGACTAGGCTCTCTGCATAATCGAGACAGTTGTGTAGCTTGATCTGCTTAAGGGGCCCCCTGGCAGTCAGATCAGGATCCATCCCTGGTGCACAAGCTGGCTTTTGGGAGCCTACCACCTTGCAAAGGTGTAAGACATCTTTTCAAAGCCTCATTGCAGGGGGAGGAGCTTGGACCTGCCTCAACTGAGTGTACCAGGCTCTACTGACTCCCCACAGGAGGACTTACCTTGTGGTAGGAGGAAATGGGGGGTGGGTTGTGGGGGAAAGATAGGAGGTGGAAGGAGGGAAGAGAGGGGGATCTGTGGTTGGTGTGTAAAATAAATTTAAAAAAAAATCTTAATAAAATAAAAAAATTATCAATGAACTACAGAAAAATACTAAAATAGAATCAAAACATGAATATATCATTATTATAGAAAATCAGCCAAAAACCCTTGATTCTGTGATTTATTTATTCTGTGGGCAGCAAGAGCATATTTCCAAAGGCTGATTTGCTTCTGTGTGCTACTCTAACCCTAGCAGGTTATTTCTTCTGCTTCCTCCCTAGACCCGCCACTCTTATCTCACTGCCTGGCTAGCATTTACTTAGAGCATGCAAATTCATCTGAACATTGTTAACCTAATTTGGAAGGCAAACTGGCACCAAAAACTCTTGTGCTTTACAGACGTGCACAGATTTGAAGTGTCTTCTATTTGAAACATTCCCCATCAATGTACTTCTCCATTCATACAGGTAAATGACAACCATATACGTATGTGTGTTTGTGTACATGTGCGCCTGTATGTTTGGGAAGATGTGTTACAGCATTAAGTAGCAGGGCACCAAAAAGTACATATTTAATCTGGAGCAAATATTTGAACCTATTTACTCAAGATAAAGATAGGGAATCATTTCTTTCAATCATTGTCTTCCCCCAACTCTTCCACATAAAAGGAAGTTTAGAAGACATTGAATAGGAAGTGGCCTGGCTAAGTCAAAGTTTATCCAAGCAAATGTTTGAATGACTGAATTCTGCACAGCCTGTAAAGGAGCATGCTGATGTCTACATTTTACAGTGTGGAAAACCTGGGGACCCTTCCATTAAGAATGCTAATATTCTGGTGAGAGTTCTCTAAGGCTTCATTTTTTCTTTTTTTTTTCCCCTGAGGTACAGAAATTATGGGAAATAAGGACATCTCCTAAGCTTCTTTTGTTTAGGTAAAACAGCACAGAAGAAGATGAATTGAGACTATGTGGGACTTTCATTGAGCATACACAAAACAAATGTATTACAAGTGGGAAGTTGAATGTGATATGAATGTGATATGCTGACAAGCAGGATAAATTTTTAATTTATTTTTATTTTTAACTATGTGAGATGATGTTTTGTGTGTGGTGTCCATGCCTGCATGTGTACATAGCTACGTGTGTGTGTGTGTGTGTGTGTGTGTGTGTGTGTGTGTGTCTATGTCTGTGTATCTCTGTGTGCAGGCACAGGTGTCTGCAAAAGCAATGTGTTACAAGCAGTTACGAGCTGCCCAGTGTGGATACTGGGATTCAAACTAAGGTCAGCTGTAAGAGTAGTATACATACACAGTTAGCCACTAGGCTATCTCTCAATCAGGATACATTTATTTTACCTTGAGTGTGCAGTCAGAAGTAATGCACAGGCCATTTCCACTTTGGGTTTAAATTCCCTTTGATTCTTGGGTATCACAAATCAAGACACTATTCAGCCCCAAGCAGAGCTACTAAGCCACCTAAGTGTGTAGTTTGTCGCTTTATAATGTTAATACTCTATTGGTAAACTCATTAGACATATCCTATCCATCAATACCTTGTTCGTTTTCTTATCTATCCTTCTGCAGTATCAACTCTGTAAATCAACACACACTGTACCTGCCAAATGGGAAGTTACTGAGTCAGAAATGGGCACTCTTGTTTACAGCAGAATACCCTATTCAAGCTCAGTCCCCATAAACTGGCCCAGCAGGCTTTATCCTGGCAGAGAGTCAGAAATGTAAGAGTTCCTCTCATGCAGTTCTTTCAAAAGGTCCTGCTCCCAGGAAAGGAATAATCACATCTTTGCAAATGACAAGATGTTCATTTGACTATGTAAAATATGCTTCCCCGGTCACAATCCCTAACAGAGACTGCATGTGGTGAGTGTAATGATTGCCTCTTTGTTCTACGCTTTGAGCTTTTGATTTTTGTGGATGGGAAGAGTGAGGTTATTTGCAGAAAGAGATAAAACGATCCTTATATTTACAAGAGGAGAGATTTGTTTTATTTTGATTTGGTTTGTTTTACTTTTGCTCTTTAAAATTCTAGAGAGAGAATAAGTCACTGTCCACTTAAAAATTAAATGTCATGACATTTAAAGTCTATTAGTTTCTGGTAAACTACTTGTAGCTGAGGGCTGGGGTTGCTGAAGATTTGGAACCAGTTCTGGTTGAGCCAAGAACTAGTCCAGTTGCTGTAGGTATTGTCAAATTACAGTTTTTGTCTAATTTTTTTCTATGTCCCTTTAAAATGTTCTATTATTCTAGAGAGATTGATATCACTATTATTCTAGTGCTTAAAACAAATGGTTGAAAACTGGAAGGTGGTTAAATATTCTCTGGGCTGGCATTGTGCAGAAAGGAGAGATGGATGCACTCTGTACAACTCACTGGAAAGGAGGTCAGGATTATTCACTATGTCACCCAGTACATTTGCCCAGAGCTTTGTTGCCATAACTAAATGATAGGTAATATTTGCTATTTTATTATTTATTCATATTACTAAAGTGCAGTATGCATTTTAGAAACTCTTTGTAGGTCAGGATGATGAAAAGCTTTATATCTTGCTGTTCATGATCAGCATCTAAAATGCTGGGGAGATAATAGAGGTTAAGTCCACACATGCAATGTGCAGAAGCATAAAGCAAATGGGTTACAGAAGTCATTCAAGAGAAATTGCCCTGCTTTCTCAATCACATCAAGTTGTATCCTTCACATGATGCATCTGAACAGCTCAAGCAGTACCCTAAGCAAGGGCAAATCTTTACTGATAAGCATGGTGTCAACAACTCAGTGGAAGAAATGTGATACGAAGATCAAACCTCTGATAAAAATATTAGCTTTATAAAACAAATTCTTCCTATTCAACCCTCCTCAACCCTAGCCAATTGTAGATTTTTTAGAGTATTTGTATAATGTTTGAGAAAATAAATAGGGACCAAGTAGAGATGAATATGTAAATCAAAACAAAATTTCGTCTTAAAGAAAAATTAGGTAACATTGAAACATCTTAATTGATATTGTTCAATATAGGTGGATAATATATATTATTTAATGTTTATACATTATTCTTTAAGATAAATATATAAAATTTCTTTCTATAGTGATCATATTAAACAATTAGATGTGTTTCATCAGATAATCAGAAGAATATATTGCTTCCTTTATTGGTAAAAAGTTATGCGCCTTTCTTTTTAGTGATTCTAAAAACTAGATAAATGTCTAAATCTGAGGCAGGTAAGTATGCCAATATAGTATGCTTAACAACTACAGTTTTCAAAATACAAAACCACCAAAGTAGGCAATCAAATACAGAGATAAGGAAAGAAGAAAAGCAGAAGATTCTAGAAATTAGGGGTGCAACTTTATCAAGGCTTAGCTTATTTAAATGAGATTGTTTTCATTAGAATGAATACCAACAAAAACTAAAATATTGGCTATTAAGTTAGTAAACCTTTTCAATGGCCAATTAAATAAAATCCTACGAGTAGGATCTACTGTCTGTCATACTCAAAAACATACCCAGACCCTGCTGCGTAGGTTCTGTTAAATGTGTGCAGATGCTCAGTCCAAGTGCTTGGAAGCTGTTGAAAGCAGTGAGTGAATGACTGCAATCTCATCCTCCTAGAGTAGACAGAGAAGACAGACAACCAATGTTGTTTTTGGTGGGGGGTTGTTCATAGATTTGTGCCACATTTTGGTGAACCACAGAAGAGAACATCATGACCCTGTGTTATGAAAACCACAGTAATTCAACAAGCAAGTCTAGACAATTCCTAGAAAAAGCCTCTGGTTTTCTATCGTGCTGAATGTGGTTGTCACTCACAGCTCAGATGCATGGTACCAGAACTAGATTCTAGTAAAGTGTGCTGGATACTTTCATGTCAGCTTGACACAAGCTAAAAACATCTTAGAAGAGAGAACCTCAATTAAGAAAACACTGAAGTAAGCTCCGGGCTATAGCTGAGCCTGTATGACTTTTTCTTGATTAGTGATTGATGGAAAGGGTCTAGTCATTGTAGGTGGTGCCACCTCTGGGCTATGGTCCTGGGTTCTGTAAGAAAGTGAGCAGTGCAAACCAGGAGTAGCAAACCAGTAACCATCACCCTTCTGAGGCTTCTGCATAAGCTCCTGCCTCTAAATCCCTGCCCTGCTTGAGTTTCTGTCCTGAATTTCTTTGATGATGAACTGTGATGTGAAATGTAAGCTGAATAAAACTTTTCCTCTTCAAGATGCTTTGGCCATGATATTTTGTTGCAGCAACAAAAACTCTAAGACATAAAGAGAAATCCAATTGTATTTAGATACAAAGAATTTTGATTCATCAATCCTGGATATGGATTGAGTGTGCTCCCTAACAGTTCATGTGTTGAAGGCTAACTGTGAGGTTGGAACCTTTAAGAAATGGTGCCCCTGTTATCGAAATGCTCCCCTAATGGAAGACTTGAGTGGTTCTTGTAGCACTCCAATTGCTTCTTGTTATTGACTGTCCACAAAAAAAAAAAAAAAAAAAAAAATACTAGTTTCTCCTCTCTATGTTTTACTTTTTTGTCTTATGATCTTTTTGCTCATAAACATGTTTCTGCTGTGATGGTCACCCACAAAGCTGAGATACATTCATAACATCCCCCTGGTAGCTAATGTGAGTTAGGTACAATGCACTGAGATTCCAAAACTATGAAGTAAATAAACTTCTTTTCTGTGTATAAATCTACACTAATGAATTTTGTTTTGGGACAGATATTGTACTGATTTACTCAACTAGCCCATATCGTAATGATAGGTTGATACTTAGAGCTATCCAGAGTTAAGCTCAAATGATCTTAGAGGATTTAAAAGGAATATAGATGGGCAAGTCAATAAAATTTCCTGATCTTCTCAGTCTCTATTTGTTAAATAAAAATGATCACACTTCCTGGTTCATAGTAGTACTATGATGATTTAATGGGACATATAAAGTGCTTAGCACTGATTAAGGTTCATTTAATAATCATAAAAATTATGAATTCTATATAATATGACTCTTAAAATAAGCATTAAATAGTCCTGTAAAATAAGGGGAAAAAAGATCAAGATTCTATTTCATTGTGACTCATTGACCAGTAGGGCCTGGTTTGCAACTTAGGTTGGGAATCTATCAATATATACTTGTAAACTCAGAAATCATGGTTGCTATAAGCAAGTGCTGTAGTAAACACTGTTTTCCTTTTATTAAAGAAAATTTCTTTGGGATGAATCTAGGTAAGCAGATATATTCAACAGTCTTTTGCTGGAAAATAATAAGCTAAAAAATAGTTTCTGACCTCAAGTAAATATGCTTAGTACTGAATACGACCCTCATCATTTTAATGTATTCATATTTTATTTGGATTTTTCAATACTCTAATTTACATATGAACCCAGGGGAAATTGGGTTTGTTTAGTTTAAGATGAATTTGATTGGCTTGCCATCATCCTTCATACATTTTATTCACTTACAATTGTTTGATTGTTGTACATGGGTGCATCAGTGCCTACAAGTACATGTGTATCCATAAATGTGGAGGTCAGAGGACATACTCTGTAGTTACTCTTCAGTTGCTGTTTACCTCATTAGCCTGGAAATCATCCAGTAAGTTAGGCTGGCTGTCTAGCAAGCCCCAGTTATCTTTCTGTCTCCTCCTGCTCCTCAGTGCTTGCTTTACAAATAACTATCACCATGCCCAGCATTTCATATGGGAGCTGTGTATCAAGCTCAAGTCCTCCTATCTGTAAAGCCAATACTTTACCAACAAAGCCATGTTCCCAGATCCTTAATTAGTTTTGAACTCTGTGTGGTTAAAAATGTAAATGAATACAAATTAGAAAAGCAACTGGTTTTCATGAGAACGGATAGATCATTGAAATAATTTCACAATATGTTAAGATTAATATCTGGTAAAAACAGACTCATTTGGGAACTGTTCTCAAAGTCTGTGTTTATTTAGCAAGGCTCAACCTTTAATTCTACTGTGACTTTTTGTTAATGATGCATTCTCATTCTTCACTCTATATTCCATCTCTGACTCCTAATATATATCATGTTTTAGTCAAATGATTTGGAGAGGTAAACAGAAATCTATCACAGCCGAATTTCATTAGTAACTTTGATGTCAATATGCAAGTTTCTGTGAAATTTGAAGATTAATATTGTCTCCAAAATTGTCAGGAGGATCATGGAACATGAAGACAGGCAAGAATTAGCATCAGGGAGCTCCTCTTCAAAGAAACATCTATGGAACAGATTTGTTCTGTGTGGTGATTTTATTTGTGCACACCAATAAAGCTGGGGATCAGAGGAAAAACCCAGCCACTCTATTAAACATAGAGGTCAGGCACATGCCTTTAATTCAAGCATTCAGGAGGCAGAGATACATCTGTGTCTCTGTGAGTTCAAGGACACACAGAGAACAGAGCTAGATGTGGTGGCACATGCCTTTAATCCCAGCACTAGTTAACCATAGAGGTCTCGAGGTCTGTATAGACAGACAGGAAGTGATACAGCTGGACAGAAAAAAGGAAGTGATGTAGCTGAGTGGAGAGAGGAAGTAAGATGGCAAGATACAGAAAGGTATATAGGTGTGAGTATACAGAAGGTAGCTCTCTCTTGGGCAGAGGATTTTCCAGCAGTAAGAACATGGCTGGCTTCTTTCTGCTTCTCTGGTCTTTCAGCTTTTACCCCGTATCTGGTTCCAGTTTTTTTTTTTTAATTAATAAGACCATTTAGCAATTCATGTTATAGTTCTGAATTAAATAATCTCAGAAAAAAAAAGGATTTCAGTGTGAAAAGAAAGTGGACAAACAGCAAAATTCACAGAAAAATGCTGCATATCACATGCCCAGACATTCCCCCAAAATGCAAGAATGAGACTCCACTCTGGATAAAGACAAATCCATATTCTCTCCATCCATGGCCTAGATGAAGGAATCTATTAACACTTTCAATCAACCACTCAAATTATAACCCCAAAAGGCATGGACCATTTGATATGTTCTTAGCAATTTAGAGCTTTAATCCATCCAATGCTGTTCAGTAGTCTACATTCACAATGACCTCCTTTCTACTCTACCTGAGTGTTAAGAATCTTCTAATTATGCTTTAAAGACCAATAGGAAAGATATATTGGAATAATATAGAGTTATCGCTCCCAAAGAGCATGGCAGATACTGCCTTTAGATTTGATAAGTCAAACCAGCTCCTGAAGAAACTTTATACAAAAGAGGACTCCATTCTTTTGCTGTTCTGGGTATACTGTGTACAAGGTTGGAGGAAGAAGGAAAGGCCCCCTGAATGATTGTCTTCCTTCTGGACTACATTTGAGGCTTCTGGAGTCATGGAATTTCTTGGTTAACAAGTTATAGCTTGCTTCTGGGCATTATTCTTCTGAAATATAATTTGAGTATATTCCCTAAGAGGTAACATGTTGAATGAAGGCTTAACATTGAGGTTTTGGGACATTTAAGAGGAGTACCATAAAAGTTTATTGGAGATGTTCCTGTAAGGAAGACTTCAGTGATTATCGTGGGAACCCGATTATTTCTAGTTCATGGTACCTATTTAGTGGTAAGCAGTACAGAAGATCTTGTATCTCATACGTGAGTGTATGCATGCATATTAGCAAGTCCTTTCATGGTTTGTCTAAGAACTAGGAGTAGGAAAAATTAAATAAATAGGTCCCAGTGACTGTGACATTCTCATTACTATACACTGGCAAGAATCACTGAAGTGTATAAAAAATCTGAATTCAAATCTAAATATCCAGGTCATAAAAAGACATATTTGTCAAGGTACTTGAATATAACATTGTATTTAACCACATTTAAATATACACCACTTTTTACTCTTGCCCTGGACCCTACAGGTGATTAAGTACTGGCTTACCTGCATTTCTCTTTGATCTAAGATAATAAGCTGCTTGTATGTTCAGAGAGCCACTAAATCAAGTTAATGGGTTTAAAGGGCTAATTCAAACTCAATGCTTGTCCATGTCTTTCAAAGAAAGTAGACTAGAATGACCAGTTTATCCTTTGGTTAGTGACATTGTCTAGTCTTCAATTGCTAGCTCAGAATGTTTGCTAATGGTGAGCATACCTAGAAATGGTAGGAACTCAAATGAAGATGCAAAGTCTTGATGATCTATTTCATTTCATCTCTTAGGACCAGAGAATGATATTTTTGTTGGACAGCCTTCACAGATTTAGGAACAGACTCCATTAGTACTAGTTATATCTCATTGAACGTCATTTGTATAGTTGAAAATGCTTTAAGGAGTTTGAGACAGTCGTTCCCTGCTTTTCAACATCAGACACAAACTTTTACAAATGCTTCTTTGTATGTGAGACTCGATATTAGCATGCCTTTCTTCTAAAAGAGTATTGAAATCTGCATGACCAGTGGTCATTATTCTTCATGTCATCTTCTCAAATGAAGCAACTGAGAGGAGGGACATGCTATGACTAAATTGATTAATGATCTTTTCTGTGCTTACTAAAGCTTTGTCTTCATGTATGCTCTGGCAGGGGCTCATTTGACTGGACATCTCACATCTTTGCAAACTTAGTTTTCTACTGAAAGGAGGTGTCCATAAAATTGTGTCTACAATAATACTTTCATAACACAGACCATCCATTCTTGCTTCAGAAAGACTAACCTTATCAGTGTACAGTACATTCCAGCCTGATATTTTATGACCATGTGACCTATTCTATAGTTGTGAGCTTTTCAGGATAGTAAGCATTGAGATTGTAGTGTGAAGCACAGAGTCAAAAATACTCCTTTCTTGTATTGGATTGAGCAGATAATTTGACTGTTCATAAAAAGAAAAAACAACACTTTAGTCCAGCCATATCTTGACTCCTACATGCCAATGATTTAATAAAAATTATTGTAAAGATCTGTGCAGCTGTTCAGCATTGAAACAATGATGCTAACACACCAAATTAATTTTTGCCTCCTGGAACCAAATAGGGATTTCGTGGTTGTCAGATTTTCAAACATGAGCTTATTGCCCTCTCTTTGTCAAAGTGAAGAGAAATTCTTATTTTGATTCTGCTGTTGACACTCACAAGGACATCTGAGAGTTCAAAGAGGCTGTGGCAATGTAAAGTCTCATATGTGAGCTGAATTGGAAAAAAAAATCTCTCAGATGCCTCCCTGAAAAGAATTGTTGAAATATTTAAGTGCTTTCTTCAAAAACTATAAGTTAACATGCTTGATGTTTTTGCCAGTCTGAACTTGACTATAGGATTTATTATAAAAATATTTGCCTGCCTCCCATGTGAGAAACTTTGAAAATTCTTGCTAATATTTGTTGAATAAATATTTTCACATTCAGTTAAATTAATAGAGGCTAATTTTCTACATCAGGCATTGCTGAATGCTTCCTCTAAAAGAGACCCACAGTCAATATTTTAGGTTTCATAGACTGCATGTGGCCTCTGACAGAGCTATTTGATCACAGTGTTGGAGTTCAGAGCAGCAAGTGACAATATGCAAAAATGAGTGTGGTTGTTTTTCAGTAAAATGCTCTTTATCAAAACAGGGCATTTGGTCTACACTCTTTAGTTCCCAATCTCTCATATACACAGCCTTAAAGTTGAGAGAATAAATACTTTTGTGTCTTTGACAAATACATCCATGAATTTGGTATGGTTTTAACATAATATTTTGAGGGATAAGAAAATAAGTGCATATTTTAACAGACTGATCTGAAATAACACAGCCCATGGAATGACAACTATCCAGAAAGCAACATGAGTTTTTCTGTAAAATGTTGATTATAATTAATATCCAATTCTAGTTGTTTGATAGAGGCTATCTAGTTTTTAATCTATGACAACCAAATATAGTTTATATTGAGTGGATATGTTGATATTATATTTGTTTATATATAACCTAGAAACATTCCTGCAACAGGTGTGATTCTTTTGATTCTAATGTCAAAAGAAATGCATTGAAAACAGACCACATTAGATGAAATAAGAAGCTTTAGTTTTCAGTATATTACATATATTTGACAACATAATGAAAGGAGAACATGAAAGACAAAGTGAATTTTTCAGGAAAGGAGGGAGCATAGGGGAGTGGAGGAGAGAGGAGAAACGAGAAAGAAAGGGGGAGGAAGTTCGTTTTCTGTGGATATTTTAAAAGAGGTAGGTTGGAGAAATAAAATAACTCAGATAAGTACCTGTTAGTACCGAAACCACCTGCCCCCCCTTTCTTATGAATGAGCTTTTACTTGTTGTAGTAAACCAGAGTTGTTGTTGGACTGATGAGGAAAACTTTGATACATCGACATATCTATATCATAGTCACATACCTGCGATGTAATCCCAAGAGATAGAATGTCACATGAAGCAACACAAGAGGAACATGAGCATGGAGAGAGGCTTGTCATTCCAAACAACACTGTGCTGGAAGTCAGGACAGACTGTCCAGAGACACTGAGAAAGTAACCTAACACATGTTCCCTGATGGAGTCACGTTAGAAGGACACTGTCAACTGCAGAAAGTGATTCAACCAAACAGATAGAGCAAATGAAACAGTTTTCCAGGTGAACCATGGAATTATTTAGAGCTATTACCATTTTAAATACCTGATGAAATCAAGGAATTAAGAGACTATGTTTGTGTGGCATTTAAATTGTATTTATTAAAAATGTATAGATAAAGCACATCCATTTGCCTGTGATAGAGAAAAATTCTTCACTTTTTTTTGTTCTAAAAACTTTTTAAAGACATATTTTAAAATGATGTGCAAATGTGTGTTTCTGTGTGTGCATATGACACATGTGTGCCCATGGAAGCCAAAAGAGGACACCAGATCTTCTGGACTTTGAATTACAAGGAGTTGTAGGTGCCTGAGGCAGGCACTGGAAAAACATTTCCAACCATCTCTCACCAAGAACAGTATGCACTCATAACCACTGGGTTATCTCTCCAGATTTCTATGTTATTTTTTCAAAGAAAATTGTTATATCATTTCTTGAATTTTGGAGGAAGAACATCAGTACAAAATTCCTTTTCCTTTCTGAAGACCAGGCAAGTGAATGTCTTTATCTTCACATGTAAGTGGCTTTCCTAAAGAAATTCTATATTCTGTGACCTTCAGAAATGAAGAATTTGTTTAGGCTAAATAAAGTATCCACCAAGACATTTTCAGAAATAAGTAGTAGACAATAGTGTTGACTTCAAAACCAAAATCACAAACTTGAGTGACTTAGTAAACTTTTAATCTGAGTAATTCAGAAAATGGGTGATTATCACAATATAAATAATCTTATAACTGTTTTCATCTCTTAGATGTCGTGTGTGTGTGTGTGTGTGTGTGTGTGTGTGTGTGTGTGTGTGTGTTGTCCAGGTATCAGAGTGAGATCTGTCTTCATTCAATGAAATATTTTTAATTTCATAGATGTATACAATATAGTATGGTCATATCCAGCCTGTACTTCCTCTTTCCAGCTCCCCCCATTCCCTCTCAATATATCTTTTTTTCTCCCTCCCAACTTCATGTCTTCATAACCCACTAAGTCCTGTTAGTGCTATCCATATGAGCATATGTATGACATCATCCATTGGTACATGGGCAACTCACTAATTTGTTCAAACTCAGCAAGTCCTATCCAATGTCCTTTCAAATCCTATAAGGAGATCTCAATGTTAAGTTAGAATAATCAATAATCACTCTTTTTATAATTTAATTGTGGTGGTATTGTTTTCCCCAAAATATTGTGTACCTTAATAAACTTATCTGGGGTCAGAGAACAGAAAAGCCACTAGGTAGGCGGTGATAGCACACACCTTTAATCCTGGCATTCCAGAGATAGAAATCCCTTTGGATCTCTGTGAGTTCAAGGCCACATTGGAAATAGCCAAGCATGGTGACACGCCTTTAATCCCAGAAAGCCAGCCTTTAATCCCAGGGAGTGGTGGTAGAAAGTAGAAAGATATATAAGGCGTGAGGACCAGAAACTAGAGGCATTTGGCTGGTTAAGCATGTGGCTGGTTAAGCTTCAGGCTTTGGAGCAGCAGTTCAGCTGAGATTCATTCGGGATGAGGACACAGAAGCTTCCAGTCTGAGGAAACAGGACTAGCTGAGGATCCAGCGAGGTGAGATAGCTGTGGTTTGTTCTGTCTCTCTGATCTACCAGCATGGACCCCCGATAACTCACCTCAGGTTTGATTTTATTAATAAGTACTTTTAAGATTCCTGCTACATTTAATTTAATTTTACATATCAGCCACGGATTCCCCTGTCCTCCTCCCTCCCGCTCCCACCCTCCTTCCCCCCAGCCCACCCCCCATTTCCATCTCCCAGGGCAAAGACTCCCCTGGGGATTGAGTTCAACCTGGTAGATTCAGTCCAGGTAGGTTCGGTCCCCTTCTCCCAGGCTGAGCAAAGTATCCCTGCATAAGCCCCAGGTTCTACACAGCCAGCTCACACACTAAGGAAAGGTCCAGGTCCCACTGCCTGGGTGCCTCCCAAACAGTTCAAGCTAATCAACTGTCTAACTTATCCAGAGGGCCTGATCCAGTTGGGGACTCCTCAGCTATTGGTTCATAGTTCATGTGTTTCCATTAGTTTGGCTATTTGTCCCTGTGCTATTCCCAAGCTTGGTCTCAACAGTTCTCACGAATGCAATCCCTCCTCTTTGTCACCAACTGGACTCCTGGAGCTCTACCTGGGGCCTGGTCGTGGACCTTTGCATCCACTTTCCTTAGTCATTGGATGAGATTTCAATAATCACTCTTAGCATACATTAGGAATTCAGCTAACCAGTTTTCATTAGTGTACTGACCTTAATAAATCTCCTAAAGCACTATGTAATGGGTAGCTGTTCCAACTTGGACCTGGAAGTACTACCTGCATTGAGGCTTCCAGTAATTGTCACACCAACGAGGCAGGGCCAAGAGAGGAGCCCTTAAGACACAAGATCTGGATGTGCTGGCTCTCCTGGTTCCTGGATCCTATACACTGGATGTAGATTGAGCAGAGTTCTCCAGAGAACACTGCTGGGCTGCACTACACCTTTCCTAGACCCTGTAACCTATCCCTTTACTTTTAAGTTACCTCACAAAATAAACCTCCCTTTTAACTATGTAGAGTTGCCTTAATACTTCCACCAATAGCACTATACACTTTTCCTAGGGAAGACAGTTACCCAGGTGTGTTGCAAATCACCTACCATTATTAACTCTGATATTTACTAATGCTAGATCAATAAGAAAGTTTGGAGGGCTGAGTACTCTTTGTTCCCTCACATGTAAATTTTTAAAACGAAGCTTCATTCTAAGTGTCTTCACCTTGTTAGAAAAGGGGGATACATTATCAGTAACTATGAACTGCCCAGCCTAAATCTCTTTGATTCCTTAGCCAGACATGGAAAGGGGCACAAATGTGCCCACTCTTTCCATTATTTGAACTATAAGTGTTGACTTCATAGATGTGGGAAACTATGGATAATGTGAGCAAACATGAAAAAATGTGGATGGTGTCTGAGTGATGAAGACACATGTAAAAACAATATCACCATGGGAAGAAAATATGATGCTTTTTTTTATAGGCATCTCTGTTTTAAAAGGTTGCTGTACTGTTCTGTGTGAGGAAAGATATTGAGATCACAAGAAGTTAGTCATGACGGAAATCATTTCCACGGGATGGCATGGAAAAATGACCCCAAACTCCCGGCACAGAGCTTTACTCATATGCTGTCAGAACATCATCCCTGGCGACTTATCTACAATCCAGAAGTCTCATGTCACATTGCAAAAATGTCTTTAGAAATTAACAACAAAAAATTAACCCACTGTAATAAAGATGCACTAGCCATAAAATGAATCAAGTTCACAACTAATGTTGTGATATAAAGGGTACTCTTACCATGTTCCTTCTTAGCAGCCATTACTCCGGGACTATTAGAAATAAGTTCATAGAAAATGAACACATACAAACGGGACCTGAGGGACAAATGTAAAGTTAAACTACATTTGCAGGAATAATAAGGCTTTCACAAATTTGAAATAACAGTTGGCTATAATACTAAAATCTAAATTGTTAACAAAAATTGGTAATAATTCTGATTTTTTAATGTTTTCTGCAAGTTCTGAGAACTTATTTATATAGAACTATGTCATAGCATATATAAGGAGCTATACATCCAAGCAGTAAGTATTACCCTTAAAAACCTCATGTGACAGTAGAAGGAACAGGAAATACATCATTTAACATACACATAGAGGGGCTGGAGACGTGGCGTAGTGAGTGAAATGCTTACCTCGCAAGTGTAAGGATCTGAGTTCTGATCTCCAAAACCAAGTTTAAAAATGCTTGATGTGATAATTAGCTTGAAATCCCCATCCTGGAAAAACAGAGACATCTGATTACCTGGAGCCCTGTGGCCAGCCAGCTCAGACTACTCATATGACCAATAAAAAAACACTGTCTTAAGAAAAAAAAAAAAAAAGATGTCTCCTGGGGAAAGGAGTTGAAGTAATTCTCTGGCATCCCTATGTATGTGCACATGTACTTGCATACACATGATCACCCTGTACACACAGGAGCACTCATGCAAGAGTGTTCTACATACATACAAAAACAAAAGGAATATAAATAATAAATAAGCTAAAATATACACATCCACACAAATACAAAAACTGTAACATATACAAAAAGCTATAGACAATTTAAATAAAGCCCTCTAAGAAGAAATAGACCATTCTGTTTAGAAAAGCCACACAGCTTTAGAAACCTTGACATTATCAGACACTCTTTGTGGTTATTGCTGCAATAATGATATGCTGTAGTTCTTAGGATCTGGGGTCATTTTGAGGCAAAGATAAGATCACCCAGGACAGTGTCATCACTGGGTCTGGATTTCCTTATTTCATAGGAATAGAATAAACCAGTGTAACAGTTAAGAAAGAGCCTTTCAGTGTGACTTTGCCAACTGATACTTAGAACTGGAATTCTGTGAGTTCACAGGTACAGTGATTCTGAAGGGTCTAGAAGGCAGAATTTCACAGAAGTCCTCTCTAATGTGATCAAAATAAACTGCATACATGTATGAAATTCTGAAAGACTGAATAATTCTGAAGTCAAGCTAAGGATTTTTTTTGTATTGAATCTGATATCATGATGGATTTGTTCACACTCTTACTTGTGTCTTAACTTAACACATAAAATTATGATAACTAGTGAAGAATTTCATAAAGTGATTTTCATACATCTGCATTATGCATTTTGACCACGTTCACAACACACCCTCCCTTCTCACCTCTTCACAGTAGTTTCTTCCTTCCAGAAAAATCTTATAATTTTACTTCTATTTTCATTTTACATATTCACCCTTAGTTTGATCCCCCTACAACGTAATTTCTTGAGATTTCTTCCCATGATTTTAATTTAACCTCTCCTTCATTAAAACTAAGTATATAAATAATGATGCAAATCTTTCATATGGCTAAATTCAGTTGTCAACACATCCTTGAAAACAACTGGTTGCATTCTGCACTGAGACACTTTCTAAACTTAATTATGGAAAGAGACATATTTAAAAAGGGAAACTTATTATTGTGATGAGGACTCACAATGCCGTGTTCTTCAAACTTGTATCAGAGAACCCTTTACTTTTCTGTTCAGCCTTTCCTGATACTGCTTGAGTGTTTCTGTTTCTATTAAGAGGCAATTATTATCCTTTGTGGAAAATTCCCCTCAAATGTGTAACATATTTTAAAAAGTAATAGCGGGGGGTGGTAGAACTTCTACAAGCAAAGTGACCCACCTCAAAGCATCATCATTGCTTTTGTTGTTCCTGGTCCATTTCCATGGACCAGCTCCATTGCTAGTCTCTTTGTGTCTGTTGTTGTTGTTGTTTTAAGCTTAAATTATTGAGCTTCTTTGCTATAAAATTTTAATGGGAAATTATACAAAAGATTTTTAGGTGTTTGTTTGTTCAAGGGGATTTTCTTGTTTTGTTTTATCTTGATGATAGAGAAAAAAAAGTTTCTTGGATGAAAAGGAAGAAAGAAATGAGTCTATAGATAGGAATTGGGGTTGCATCTTGTCAACAGGCGGCTTGATTCGTTGATTCCTGCATGTGTTTAAAATCAAAAGACAGAGCAGAATCTTTGCATAATTTATAATGTCAATACACTGCTCACCAACATAGCAAAAATGGTATATGAAGCCATTTAAAGAGATGGTAATTTCTCTTACTAAAGGGAGAAACATATTTTATGCCAAAGTTGGCTGTTTTCTTTTACTGGAATATACAACATTTTGGAAATATAAAATTGTATGATAAATTATGAGATTTACACATCCAATAAAAAGTATATGACTTAATACTCTTTAAGTGGATTGACTTTATGATCAGTAATTAGTTCTCAGTTAAATATTAAATATCAAATCCATATATGTAGTATAATGTAATTTTGTTAAAATTTTTATTCACAGCTGAATGATAAATTCTTGCTTGGATACAAATTAACAATGACAGAAAAAAATGCCCTGATAATATGTGCAGTTTTGTTCAAAAAACCGCTTCCATATATCCTTCTATTCTGCCTTCCTGTAATTTTTGAATAATATATTAAAAAACATATAATACTTTTATAATCAGATAAAAAGAACAGAGTTGAAACATAAATGGAATGATTAGCCTACATTTGTAAAACAGTAATTCTTTAGTGTACTGAACTTAGCGTGTCTCAAATTCTGATTCTGACTGCCAGGCCTAGCCTCTTAACCATTAATCCACGCACACCCATTGTGAAGTGTCACATCTCAGAAGAGAAACAAAGCTAAAAGGATCATGATTTATGTACAGCCTATATATTTGAGAACCTGCTTGACCACTTCTCAATCAATTTTCCTAGGAAGAGAAAAAGTCACCCTCAAGCTGTGGACTTTCAACTTCTGAGCTCTGCCCCAGGAAATGTCCTGGGCAACAGGAAGATATAAGGATACCTGGTCTCCAAGCAACCTGGCTCCCATTTAGCACGCAGCTTCATAAAGCTTAACGAGGACTGGCTATCTCCTCCACTTGGGGAGCGACTAGGCTCAGTGGGAACAGGGTGTTCTGGGTTTTGTACCATGTGAATGAAGAGATCATAAACCTGTGTGACTCTTACAAGCACTTCTGGTCAATGGAAACTTCGGGCTACTGTACTCAGCTTCCACAGATTTAATGACTAATAAGAGGTCTCATACTTTGGCAACCATTCTGAAATAATCTCAGTAGTCAGAAGCTCCTTGGATACACATGCCTCAAAGCCCCTCATTCAAGGAGAACTATGCAGTTCTGAAGTCAGTAAAAATATAACCATGAGAGTTACATTGTTCGGTTTTGAATCCTGGCCTGTGTGTGACCTTGATCAAGCTATTGTAGCTCTCTGCATATGCAGCTTCTCCTCTTTTAAGTGGAGAGAGTGTCAATACCTAGCCCAAGAACTGCTACAAAGTTTAAATGAATTAATATTAGTAAAATACTTAAGATGGATCCTGGAATACTATGCATGTACTCCATTAGAAAGAGACCTGTTTTGTCTGCTTCAGAAATATTCTTAATACTAAATATGGGGTCTGTTTCACTTATATTCAAATAGCATTTCCTAAAAGGTCATAAAAGTTCCATGGGCTGTCCATAAGAAGTCAGTTTACTACCCTCAGCAAGGTGAGAAAAAAAATCAGGCCAGTAAAGGTGGCATGTGTTTTTTCTTACAATGTGTCAAAGAGAAGCATTCAAATTAGAACAAACAAGATGCTTTAATACAGGGTCAGGAGAAAGGACCACTGTCCAGGAACGATGCAGAAAGCATTAATGCATATGAGGTGAGTGGAAATGGGTTCATATTATTGGGATTTATCATAGGATAATGAGTAGCCCCTAAAGGTTGTCTTAGTAGGGCAATGGCAAAACACTTGTGCATTTTGAACAAATAGATTTGGCAGCTTGTAGAAAAGTTATTCCAGGTGCAACAGGGTGAGAGCAGTCATGAAGATGGGGAATTCTGCTTAGTTGAGCAAATGAGATCATGCACTAAGACAATGGCTGGGGAGTGACTGGAGCAAGCAGGTTTTGAGACACTGAAAAGTAAGGCTGGAAACACCCTGGGACTGGGTGTTGGGGTAGAGGGGAAAATCAAACGTGGACAGATACTTTCATAGAAAATTGAGAGTTGCCACAAACCGTTTGAACCTCCCTCCAGTAATTAGTTTTTCTATGAAAATGGTTAATCATATATAAGGCCATAGTCATACTTTGGGGCAACATGTTTAAAGACATTAAATCAAATTTTAAAATAGTATTTTAGGGGCTAGTCTTGCCAAATTAGTTTTTTCAGGTTCAGTGATATACTTGGTCTCACAAAGTAAAGTGAAGAGTGATATATGAACTCACCCAACATTGACTATTGACTTCTGGCCTACACACACACACACACACACACACACACACACACACACACACACACACAAAATGCATGCACATATACACACACTCATATGCACATAAAAACTCCTCACTTAGATTTTAAAGCAAACTTTCAAATTGAATTTTGCAGCATAATTAATTTTGTTCAAAGTATTAATAGGGGCTAGAGAGATGAATCTTCAGTTAAGAGCACTTGTTGCTCTTGCAGAAGACTGTAATTCAGTTCCCAGTAACCACATAGTGGCTCACAACCATCTGTGAACCCCAATTTCATGATATCAGATGTCCATTTATGACCTCAGGAATCACCAGGCATGCATGTAATGTACATACATACATGCAGATAAAACACTAACAGACAAAATAAAATATTAATGTTATTATTAATTATATGATAGAGGCACACAGAGGAAGACAGAGACATGTGCTGTTAATCTGCATAGACCATTGATGAATGTATTCTCCACAGTCCTGAGTTTCTCGGAAATTCGGTTCTTTCCAGAGTGTGTCCTGTGTTTATTTATAGTGCTCTTTGCCTTTTCTTTTACTGTGTTCTTCATCTTCTCTCCTTGCATATCCTGTCTTTTACCTGCATATCCACAACTTGGGCAAATAACTTAGTATTCTGAGTTTTCTTTTTCTCCCTCAGGTTTATTAGTTTAATTAGAAATTTTGTGTAATGTATTTTGATCATACTCATCCTGCAACTCCTCCTACATACACTCACTGCATTCCTACCCACCCAACTCTGTGCCTTCATTTTTCATTTTCCAAATACAGCTAATGCTGCAAGACCACACTTGGATGTGTGGCCTTCCACTGGTGGACAGTTGGCCTACCAGGAGTCATATCTCAAAGAAACTTGACTTTCCCAAGAGCTATCAAATGTCAAAGCTCCTCAGCTAAGTAGGGGTGACACTTCATGCCCACCTTCCCTTTTCACAGTAGGATTTTGTCTGGCATGAGTTTGCACAGGTCTTGTGCCCGCTGTTACAACTATTATGAATTAATTTGTACAACTTCTCTACTGTACCCAGAAGACACTGTTTCCTTGTACACACCTAATATCGTTGGCTTTTGTAACACTTCTGCTCCCTCTTCTAAAACAATCCCTGTTTTGGGAGGAGTGGGTGTAATATAGACGTTCTGTTTAGGGCTAAGTATTCTGCAGTTGCTTATTCACTGTGTCTTGGGTTTCTGTGCTAATCACCATCTACTGCAGAAATAAATATCTGTGATGAGGCTGAGATATGCGTTAATCTGTGTGTATAATGAGAGTGAACTTTAATTTCATTTTCCTAAGCCTTTGTTTTCTTCTGAGTGCATTAGCCTATTAGACCTTATAAAATCTTGCATGGTCATACAGATTTCAGGTTGGACATCAAATTATTTATAACTTTTTCCGCAAGCAGTTAACTATATGAATATTTTGATGTGTTTTCAGGCTAATGTTATAAAAACCTATGCATACAGTCATAAATGCGATATAGTATTTATGATTTTAATTATAGCATCAACCTAGTGTGTCCTGCTTCTGCTTACATGGAGATCTGGAAGACATGTGAATGTATAACATGTATCAAATTAAAACCCCAGTTTGCTAAAATCATACTCCCAATATTGCTGTTTTTAAAAGGCATTGACAGGAAAGTACCAAAACAGGCATTGTCCTTACATCTCTGCACTGTGACTCTCCTTGAAAGGTTATACATGTGTTTAAAGTCCAAGACTATGAGACAAACTGATAGTATCCATGCTATCTAATAGTGACTGACAAAATGAAGTATTAGGTTATAACCCTCTGTGTTCTAGTTTGTTTTATATTGCTGTGATAAACACCATAACTAAAAGCATCTTGGAAGTAGAAAACATTTATTACATCTTACAACTCCTAGATAACAGTCCATCACTGAGAGAAATCAGGACAGTTACTCAAGGCAGGAACCTGGTGTTAACTGAAACAGAGGCCATGGAGGAATGCTGCTTACTGGATTGCTCCCTGTGGCTTGCTCAGCCTGCTTTTCTATACAACCAAAGACCACCGCTAATCATCATTAATAAAAAAGAATCTCCATAGACTTTACAGACAAGCAATACTTCATGTAATGTTCCCGCCATCATTCTAAATTACTCTAGCTGTGTCAAGTTGTCAAAAAATTAATTAGTGCAGCCTATCTTTATAATCATGCTTTAAAATGCAAATTTTGTTGTTTATAGAACTATCAACCAAATACCCAGTCCTTTTGATTACATTTGACTTTTTATAAAAATCCATATATGTGTGTGTGTCTAGCTAATGGATATATCTTATCTTTTTTGGGAGAACATAAATTTTTTCTGGGTATTTGTCATTAGAAATTGTAATTTCAAAAGAATAAGAAAAAGAAAATCCAAGCTGTACCTTCCATGCAAATGCTACAGCAGTTAGAATGCAAAGATAACATTCCTGAGCAGAACACAATCTTCTAAAGACAGGAGGAAGAGGACAGATTGCTACAATTAAGAGAACTGCTGATGTGCTGTTTTGTGTGGGGTAAGAAGATAAAAAGTGATTGATTACTTTGCTTTAAATTGGAAATGCTTTATTCTCAGATAATAGCACTTTCTCTTCCGGTAATGCCAGTCTAATTAAGGACAAAAAAATTATATGCTGGGTCTTTTTTATTTCAATAAATAGTTAGGCCCAGAGTCCAAGGATGTTCTGATAGTTCTTTCAACACTGTAAACAGGATTAGTTTTGTGAGTTATTTATTATCTCAATTTTTAAAGCATATATACATTTCAAAGGAAAGAGTTGGTTCTGTGGTATGCATTTGATCAGCCAACATAGCAGAAACAAGTCATAGGAGCTAAGTCATTGAGCCCAGAACATAAGTCCTCTCCTGAGAGATATGAAAGAGCAAAGTGGGCTATGGAAACCTCTGACATGTGCCCAGTCCCTATAATACTAAGGTCTGAAGACTCCTTCCTCTACACATCTCTTCATTATACGAAACAAAAATATAGATTGTTCCCACTGTAGATTACAGCAAAGTTTAAACTGGAAATTTTTGTTTTTATTTTATAACCAAGGCTGAACTCAAAATCATTACAATCCACCTGCCCAAGAGCATTGTATCTATTCAGCTGAAAACTTTCAGGTTGCACAACTGGATTAGAAATTTCACAATAGCCTTATGGCTTTTTTTCTTGCAGGAACTTTTGAATATGTTTCCTGTAAGGCTAGAACTTGCCTTTCTTGCCTCATTTTAGTACTTCCAGCATGCAACAGAACCAGGAAGTGTAACTGAATATGAAAGTAACGTAGAAGGGAAAGTAACAAATAAACTGCGATTTTTGGTCATTGCCGTAGATTCTTCCAGAATTGCACATATGTACAATTGTGCTTGTATATGACCCATGCACTCAATGAAAGTATTGAATTACTGTGAGATATATAAGTGTAATCTGACTGCTCTGATGGACATTCATTTTTTTAATTAAAAACCAATGCCCCCTCTGAAAAGTAGATGCCTCTAGAAATATTCATAAACATTGTGACATTTTCCTCTGACAAATAAAGTAATAATATGTCCATGTGTTTGATATGGTAATATGACCAAAAGATATGTGTAGCTTCTGTGGCCCACCATAGATTTGGAAAGAGACAAATACTTCAATATGTATAATTTTTTTTCTGAAAAGAAGCAAAGGCTTAGTCCTTGTAATAATCCTACCACCTTTTCACCAATTTATGGCTTTCAACAGAAAAATATTTGGTAGTAGGAATGCACTGTTTATTTCTTGAATGTTGTAAATCTGGACTGTAAAGAATCATGCCTGGCTAAGCTGCTGCTGCTGAGAATTCACCCAGAATAACTAAATCCTCTTGGACACTGAGACCCCAGAAGGTCATTGCCAAAAGATCCAGAACTACATCACCTGAGAAACAGCAATATATCCTTCCAAGAGACCTTGGAAATCTGTTTTCATAGGATATAATTTCCTTCAGGTCCTTCTGAAGTTAGGAAGAACACGATGCCCCTCCCTACCCCGAATAAAAAATGTAATGTTTCTACAGCATCCCCTTATGACAGTGTCCAAAAATAAGAAGAGTCTCTGCTTCAGTAAAGGACAGAGAGAAATATATACCGTTTCATGAGTTTGGATTTCTCAAAGTGCAACTAAATGAAAGAATGTGGGGGAGGACTCCAGTACAAAGCAATGGTAGGATAAAAAGGAACCACCTACGAATGTGTTCCTTTAAAAAGCAGCAGGCATCACATGTAGGCTCACATACACGTTTACTACCTACCCCAGATGGCCTTCTCACTGTCACATCTTCTCTGAGAGAGAATCTTTAACCCATTAGCTGTTGTTTTTTTTAATGCATGCTATATGAATTTTAAATATCTTATGCAATGCTAAATTTTTATTAGGGGTTTTGGTTGGTGGGAGCCTATAACACTGTTTGTCTGCATTGCAGTTATCACATTTGAAATAAAGGGAGATTCATCTCTAAGAAAGTCAACCACTAGGAAATACATCAGTCATTCCATGTGCTTATGTTAATAGTGTTAATAGTATCAACAGTGTTTACATTAGTAATATAGAGAACATTTTGATATGCATGCACCTACTAAATTTATACAGTTACAGGCAAATGTACATGCAAATACACAAGCATATAGTGATGCTTTAAAATGCATACATATGCAAATTGGCTGTAATATGTTTCCCTTTTTAAGCTCCTTAGCATAATACATGAGTATTGCATCCTTGGCTCCTTGGCATTGAGTATTAAGAGTTACTCTCTAGACATTGCAGCACTCAAAGCTCCAGACACATTTCCCCCAAAGTCTGATGAGTAGAGGCCTCTTGTTCCATATGATCAGAATTATGTCTTGTAGGGCTGATAAGCAATTTACAGAGTCTTTCTTTTGCAGCCTAGTAGCTGGTGTCATTGGATACTACAGTCTCTCTGCCCTGGGGGTCATTGCAGAGATTTCTTTCCACCTTTGCAAATTGTGCTCTCTAAGAAACCATTTTCCTAACTTAGAGTCTTTGCTTTAGCCACAACTTGAAGTAGACCAGGAATCTGGACTCTTCACCCTTAGCAAATGAACAGGAAGCACACATGGGACATAAAAGAGAAAATAAGACTTTCTACTTTGAATTTTGTTGAAATTTTATAAAAAGCAAAATGAAACAAAAATCACCCAAATATACATTATACCTTCAAACTTTAAGAGAAAGATGATCCTTACTTGTAAGGTATTGAGGATGCTGCTGCTGCTGATAACAGTGACGATGATGATGGTGATGGTGGTGGTGGTGGTGATTGAGACATGGACTCATACAACCCAGGCCATCTTCAAACTTACTATATATCTGTGGATGACTTTGAAGTTCTGATCCTCTTACCTCTACCTCCTGGTCAGGATTACCAGAATGTGCCACCAGGCCAAGGTATGTTCATTCATTTGATTTTAATTTTATGTGTATGGATGTTTTCACCATATGTGTGTAGGTGCATGTGTGCAGTGCCCATGGAAGGCATCAGATCCCCTTGAACTGGAGTTACAGTGAGCCTCCATGTGAGTGCTGGGAACTGATCCTTGTCCTTTATAAGAGCAATAAGTGCTCCTAACTGCTGATCCATCTCTCCAGCTCCTAGGCCAAGTTTTATACAGTGTTGTATATTGAGCTCAGGGCTTCTGTGTGGTAATGTTGCACTCTACAACTGAGCTCAATTCTCATGTTTTACTATAGTTATTGTCTTTCTTTTATTTTTGAGACTATAATCTTTATTATACATTATAATTGAGATTATAATATTATTACATTACATCTCCTTTTACTTTTCCCTGTCTAAGCCCTCCCATATAGCCTTCCTTGTTCTCTTCCTACTAATGGCCTATTCTCATTGATTGTTGCTACATACACATATGTATATCTATATCTATCTATCTATCTATCTACCTATCATTTATCTATCTATCTCTATATATACCCCTAAATATAATCTGCTCAGTCTGCATAATGGTAGTTGTATGTATGTTTTCAGGGCTGGCCATTTGGTACTGGATAACCAATTGGTATGCCCTTGCCTAAAGAAGACTATTTCTCCAGCTTCCAGCATTCCTCTTGTACCTCTTTGTTCAGGGTTGAGGTCTCGTGTCCACATGAGCATGTCTATCATTGTTTTCTTTGTTCTTCTCATGTGTAGGCATTCAGGTAAATGAGACTTTATGGGTGTAGTTTCTGACATTGCTAGGAGACATAAACTCACAGCCAAATGAGTCATTTCAAACATTTAAAAAATATATTTTACTTTCTTTTTTTATAACTTTCAAATTAACCTGACTTTTGAAAAACAGTCCTAAAGTATGTTTAGATAGATGTAAAAATAAATATTGATAAATCAGGGTTTTATTTTATTTTTTTGGGAGGGGGGCAGTTTGAGACAGGGTTTTTTTGTATAGCTTTGGAGCCTTTCCTGGAACTCACTCTGTAGCACAGACTGACCTCAAACTCAGAGAGATCAGCCTGCCTCTGCCTCCCAAGCTCTGGGATTAAAGAAGTTATATGCCATCACCACTCGGTTAGGGTTTTATTTTAAATAGGTTGAATTAGACCTCTACAGTGCACCAGAATTGTTTTAAAACTTATTATACACTTTTCTCTATGTAATTTTATATCAAATATATATAGCTTATGATATATATAATTGAACTAAAGAAAATTTAGGAATATATGTATTTAACATACATATAAGACACATACAAATCAATTTTAAAAGGCATGAGTAAAAATGTTGAAAAGTTAATGTATTTTTGACTAAGATACCCTCAATACAAATATATTTTTGAAACTAACAATGTAAATTTATATTCTCCTAGCCTATATTTGTAGTGTTTAAAGATAGCCTATGGGTTAAAATTAAATTCACTTCAGTTATTTTTTCATAATTGTTCAAAGGAGTGTGAAAGAGAAATGATATTTGCTGATTATTTTAGGACATCTCTGGAGACTCAGACTATTGCTGTATGACTTGGGCTATGGCTGTGAGTTAAGTGGAGAACACAGTGTACCTTTCTGGTTCAGATGCAGGTGGGCCCAGAATATCACCTGGGCAATTGGTTTAAAAAAAAAAAAAACAGAAAAAAGAAGAATAGAAAGAAGATACATCTGTGTGTGGCAGGAATATAAACAAGGTTATAAAGAACAGTAAGTGCTCCCACTTGTTCATTATTGTTTCTGCTTTCTTTCCCCATTCATTCTTTATTTCTTCCCTCTAATCATCCCAAATACAGAGTGCAGCCTTTGCCCCTTATCCACAGGAAACAAATTCCAAGGCCACCCTCAAATAACTGAAATCAAGGCTAGTGCTAAATCTTGCACATGTTATGGTTATTTTTTTCCTAAATGGGGGACCAATGTTGATTTAAGTTGTAAATTAAACACAGTAAGATCTAAAAATTACAACAGTAGATTATAACAATATGATGCATTGAAAGTTGCTTAAATCATGTGAGCTGCTTATTTCTCATATGTTCCATTAAGCATTTGTGGACTACCATTGTCCCTGGAAACAGACAGCCAAAGGCAAGCCTGAAGATAGGATAAAGGGGACTCTAGAAGCCATGAGTGTGTGGTTTCACACCACTGCTGAGTCTCTCTCTCTCTCTCTCTCTCTCTCTCTCTCTCTCTCTCTCTCTCTCTCTCTCTCTCTCTCTCTCTCTCTCTTAGCATCTTTCCCCAGAATGGTCCTCTGCTAGCTAACTGTCCCTTATCTGAAGGCATGTCCTCTATTTTTCTTTCCTTCTGTCCCTGGCCTGACCACTGCAAATTCTCTGTCCCATAACTGTGTAAGGTAGGGTTTTCTGTCCACTGCTCTGGTTTTCAGCCCAAAAGATCTAAAGATACTTGATGACTTTGGTCTCAGTCTGCCTCCCCTCCAGGCCCATCTGAACTGAGATATCAAACCTTAGAGACTGGCATCACCTGCTTAAATGGTCCCTCTCCTCACTTCTTGATGTCTGGTGCCTGGAACTTGGACTCTTTAGAAGTTAGTACTGGAATTTTTTTTTCCTAAGAAAGCAGTCTTCAGTTGGACCTTGGATTTTTGTCTCTTTAAAGGTCATTTGGTTATGATCTAAAGATAGAAGATTGTGAGAGAGACTTCTTTGTGTTTGGCTGACACTCAAGACTTTCACCATTGCTGCTGCGTGCACTTCCTCATTCAAAATTGTGCAACGTGTTTCTTCTTCCTTGTTCACGTTGCTGTTTTGCCTGCCTCTTGTGGGACGTTGCCAGATGAGATCTCTTGTTTTGCCTTCCCTTTAGAAACGCTGCTTAGGCAGATTCAATAGATACAAGTTTATTTATCACATTTAAATGTCACCTAAGGTAGCTGTTCCTTTGCATTCATGCAATAAAATAAACATTATGGTATCAAGCCAATTTAGTAAGAAATCATGCCTACTACTATGTGAGGGGTATGTCATCATCTAAGGGTGATGAGGACTAAGTGAGCATACTTTATATCTATTCAATGGGTCCAGCTTAAAAAAAGATGTAAATTAAAAACAGGAACAGAAGTATGTATTAGGCATTTCTTAGTGATTACCAAACATCCAATAATTAATATAATTATTTTTAACTTTGTAACCAATCACTTAATTAAATAGTGACAAATATTTTAGAAATAGAATGTATGTAAATCTGCATTTCAAACAGTGAAAAAGTCTAGTTATTCATTCACTCTTAAAAGTTTTAAACAAACTCTTTGTATATTACTTAATGCAAACAAATGTTGAACAGTTGGGTCAGACCCATGTACACATGGAAAATGAAAATTAATAGATAAGTTCAGCAATGCAGACATTTTTCCACAAAGGCTGGGGCATTCTTGAATAATGTAAAACAAAGATTAGAAATTTATAATGCAGTGCAAGACATAAATGCAAAAACTGAAAAACATGTATATCACTTAGCATACACTTCATATAAGAGAATATAACTTGCCCTGTCTAATGTGGTCACCAAATGGTGGTTCCTTGCAGTTTAAGATAATGGTTACGATTGATTGGAGTAAAACAGAGCTGAGATATGAGCCAACGATATGGCTCAGTAGGTAAAGGTGATGGGTCCCAAGCCTCATGACCTGAGTTCTACCCTAGGTATCCCCATGGCAGAACAAGGCAACAGACTCTGACCTCCACATGCACACTGTGGCATGTGTTGAACACACACACACACACAAACACCTACATACTCATGTAACATAAATGTAACAAATTTTTAATATTTGAATGAACTAGATGGAAATCTTAGCTTGATACCAGAACATGATGTTATGCACTTGTAACTCCAGAATTTAGGTGGCTATAGCAGGAGACTCATAAATACCAGGCCAGTCAGAGCCACTTAGCATGTGAGATAACAGTCTGAGCTATATGACTAGATCCTGTCTCAAATAACAAAAATAAATAAATAAATTCAAAGCTCCTAGTTTGATCACCTGGTGGTAATTTAATTTTGGACAAGTTTCTTGCCTCAATTTCTTCTGGCAAAGGTAATCATAATGTTGCCTGCTTCAAAGTATGTGGACAGGCTACAGTGAAAATGAAGAGTGTGCAAAGTGCTCACAATTGAGTGTGGCACATAGTGAAATTGTCTTTTGTCCACACATTTGCTCTTGTATTTAGCATGTATCTGACTAAATACAGGGGAAAAAACCTGAAAAGCATGCTAGTTACCACCAAACAGGAAATAGTATGTATATTTGTGTGTTTATTTAAATTGACATCTGACAGAGACATTTTCATTTTTTGGCATTAGAAAACAAAAGCATTGCTCTAGGGATAGTCTACAGAATAAATAAAACAGTCCTTTCATAAAAATCAGTAGACAGAATAAATTCCAATTCAGGTTTTGTTGTGTTACCTTGATAAGTAATAGTCACCTAGACTTTAACAGTCATTAGAAAGAATTTGAACTAACACCTATTAAACTTCACTTTAGTTTACAGAGCACAGATTTTGTCTTTATTCTAACACCAGTGTTCATAGACTAATAATTAAGCCAATTTTAATAACAAATGCCCAAATGATTCACTTTTCAGTATTAAGAGAGGAAACATGGATAAGACAACCTAAACTCCAGAAACATGTAATAAACCATATTTTTTTCAGCATCGCAGTAGTCCTTTTAAAACTGATGTTTTCTTGAATGTTTTTACATGTTTGAAATATTCTCCAGAATTAACCTGGGCAATTTAAGCTTTCCTGGAATTCTTTAAGGAAAATCTAAAGTTAACAACCTGTTTGCCAAACCCAGCATCAGTACCTAGAAAACTCATTTCCTTTGCCATCAAAGATATTTATCTTTAATCATCCATACTAAGTCATTATCAGAGGGAATATAAATGAAGACTATTCAGCAAACACATAACATCCTAACATAATATAACACATGTATTCTGAAATGCCACAAATTACACCCACCTGACAGTTTAGATGCAGTTGGTTTAATTAGCATAGACAACATCCTTATAGCCCACTTTTCAATTGCTTTCTGAATTCATGTAGGTTATTTAAGAATCACCTTAAATTGCTTAAGGTAAACTGACAACTAATTTTGATAGTACTGATGCTTAGTGGAGATCTCAAGTAATACAATTAAAGTGTTAAGACTAACAAAATCCTTTTTCATTCCCAGCTGGGGATGAAAGCTTCTTCATCTAAGATTTCATTAGAATGAATAATAGGACAGGTGAACCGGCATGGTGGCACCTGGTTTCATCCAGTACCCAGGAGGCAGAGGAAGATGAATCTCTATACATTTGATGCCAGTGTAGTCCACACATAGAGTTCTAGGCCATCAAGTGTACTTAGTTAACCCCTCTCTAAAGGTGAAAAAACGAAACAGGGGAAACTGTTAAAATCATGGTAAGAAACTCCACAAGATCAATTTAGATTAATTTATTAAATGTAAATTTAATAAATTAAATTATATCAGTGTATATTTCTGTGTGTCTCTGGGCCTAATCCATGTGTTCAGTGTGCAAAGTTGAGGTGTCTCTTATAGTCTTCCCAGCATAGATTGAAATGATTTCTAGATACTAATGGTCATCAGTTCCCACTTCAGTGCTGATGATCATTTCAGATAAAATCTTAAGAAAGATTCTCCTTGGGTTAGGAAGACCCCAGCAAATATTCACAGTATCTCTAAAGTATTACTAGTGGTATTATTTCAGTTTTCTCTCTTGAAAACTGCACCATGACAACAAAATGCTCCAGATAGGTAAAGTAAGTAAGAAGAAACCACTTGATTAACTATGTCTGAGGTGGAAGACTTGCTAACATAAATAGATGTTCCTCAATTTTAGGACCCTTTGAAATAATTCTCTACATTTCCCATTCTAGAATGCCTTTCTGGGGACCCAGGGAGACCTTTGTCTCACAAGTACAGATAATATAGACTGATCTAAATCAGCTGAATTCTTTTATACTAACAATATTAAATTTTTATTAAATTTTAAGGATCCATATTGCCCCAAACCATCACTTGTCTTTATTATCATCTCATCTGTCTTCATTTTATATAATTATTTATCTTCACCAAACATAAATACTTGTTAACTATCTCAACTTAAAATTAGCTAGGGGAGCAGGGTGGGGACAATTCTTGAAAACTGGGATGCACCACAATGATTTTTTTCCTTTGTCTCTCCTCTCCTCAAGCTTTTCACTATGTTCCGTTTTCTTCCCAAAGCATGTGCTGTTCACTCCTGTGGACTCCTGGAAATGTATGTAAATCATGTCTCTTGCACAAGAAAATGGATGTAGTAAAAGAAAGAACTGGAACCTAGAAGCCAATCAAATGTACACAGACAGATTTCTAGATGGTGATAAAAGGATGTAGTGACTTAGGACCATGAGGAATAGTTGTGTCCGTTATAATAAACATCCAAGATAAGCATATGGCAGGCCAAGGCATTGACCAATCTATCTCTGTAGCAGCCAGCTTTTTTGTGGTATATATAGGTGAGAAACTAAAGATAAGACCTTCTCGTAATCCATTCCACTGTGGGAAGCACTATGTGTGCAGCCTCTTAAGCAGGATTCATGATGAAGTATGAATTTCCTTGGACATGTATTTGGCTACTGGGGCATGAAAAGGATAAACTTAAAAACATGAGGGCCAAATCTAGATCAGACAGCAAAATTCATAGACTATATCTACATAGATACAGGAGTACTTATGCAAATACAGTTGTATTAAACTTTGGAAACCAGCTGAGAAAAGGTTCATGAGGTATAGAACAAAGTTTGCAATTTATCAGAGTTTAAGTATTTTGTGTTCAGTTCACTCTTTATAGCATTGTCTCAACCTGTGGGTCTTGACCCCTTCTGAGGTAGTGCAACCCTTTCACAGGGGTCACATATCAGATAGCCTGTATATCAGATATTTACTTTATGATTCATAACAGTAGTACAATTACAGTTCTGAAGTAGCAACAAAAATAATTTTATGGTTGGCAGTCACCACAACATGAAGAACTGTATTAAAGGGTCACAGGATTAAGAAGGTTGATAATTACTGCTTTATAGCATAGGCTCAAATTGCATGACACAAATATGATTAGAATATATAGAATTCCCAGATTCTTTCTTTATGTGATCTAGTAGAGCTAGAAATATGAAGAAATCCAGCAAAAGAAGCAAAGAGACTTCTATCTTATGAGTATATCAAAGTGCCCATTTCTGGCTTCTGTGTACCTCAGCTGTGGACAGTAATTACTTCCTTACCCTCTCATCTCTGCTTATGCCATGGAGGAGGCAGGACAGAATGTATCCCACTCTAAAGTAAGATATCTATAATGAGGTTAACAAAGTGCCGTGGGTCAAGTTGTAGCAGGAGTGATGGTAAATACATGAGAATGAGTCAATGCTGGATTAAAACAAAGAATGTAATTCATGGAAACCTCTCAAATATACATGTTGGGATGTGCTGAGCAGTCAGCTTGAGAGGATCTGTAGCAGCATGTGGAAGATTTACATGAATGTGAACTCATGCCCAGAACACAAATGTGACTCACAGCGTTACTGCTCTGGAATCAGGGAAACTGCACACAGAACCAAACACAATTGATGGTAAATTTAAAAAGAAGAGCATCCTTCACTAAAGCTAAACATTTAGTGAACTCCTGTGCTGCTAGGATGAAACTGGATGAGCTGGCCTCAGAGTTAAAGGGCTAAAGAGCCACACTCATGCCCCTCCCTATGGAAGAGGAAGATTACTGTGTTACAGAGGGTGGTAACTTGGAATCAACTCAATTGGAAGAGTTGAGGTATGTAGACAGAAGGATAAGTTGACTCTACCTGCCTTGTAGCATCCAATTTGATGTGTCCACCTATAAAAGACCTGCCCAAACTTCAAAATTAAGAGTGTTGTCTCCTCTTTTGGACTGGCCCTCTCTCCTGACTCTTCTCCTTATCAGTGCATCTATATTGTGAATTTTACAGCCACTTATTATTTCTCCTAATCTAAACAATTACCAAGTTATGTACACTCCTCTATTGCAATGCTCCAGAACCAATAACTTCCCTTCCTTTCAAAGTTCAAGTACTCATTATCTCGCAATTAAAATATCACCACCAGCTGTTGAGAGGTATACTTATCTCTGTCTCCATCTCTTGCTCCTCCAGTCAACACTATGTATGTGACATTTCATCTTTTTAAAGGGCAATATAGTTCTATCACTCTCTTAGCCCAAGAAACTTCATTGAATGCTCACAATATTCTATTCTCAGTATAATTAATTTCCTCACTCTGGCACTAAAGATCTTAAGCCACATTCCCAGTCTTCTTTCCCACTGACACTTCTACACCTTCATTTTATTGCTACACTATTCTCAACAACCATGAGTTAGACCGTCTGTTCATCAATATATTAATTGATAAAGCAAAGAAGGTATATCACAAGGAAGAGGGAAGTCGTGCCATTTTTCAGTAAAATTGAGATCATTATGCCAATCCCTTAGCCAACATTAGAAAGACAAATCCCACAGATTTTATCTCACATGTGAAATCTGAGGACATTGAAAGATGGTTATGAAACAGAATCAGGAATATTAGAGATATAGAATGGGGAAAAGATGTGGGACAGGGAATAAATAATAATAACAGAAGGATTGTTATGATAAAATGTCATAATGAAACCTTCTAGTTTGTACATTTATAAAAAAACTGAGGAGAAAATTTAACTATAATCTAGGATGATTTTTCTCAGTTTCAGGATTATCAGAATGATATTCTGGATAATTCTTTGTTGTAGGATAGTTGATTCATACCCCTAACTTGTAACATATGATAAAATATTAAGAGATATTGTCACATGTTCTCAGAGAATGAAATGTTGTCCTAGACAACATAGATCTATTTTATTATCCAGATATACCTTAAATTTCTCCCAACCCCCACTCCCACACCTTCATCTCTTTATAGCATTAGATGGCTTGTAACTTGAGCTCTCTATGCAGGCTGGCCTTAAACTCATGCTTCCTCCACCTCTTCCCCACCAAGTATAGGAGATTCAGGAGTACAGATGTGTACTACCATGCCTGCCCTTCTTTAATTAAAAAAACCAGGTATATAAATATTTTCTTTCCCCTTTGTATCATTATGATATATAAAACAATACTTAAACCTTTTATCTTCATTCTAACTTTGTTCATTTAATTTGATTTAATACCAGGTATGGTGGTGCATGCCTGTAATCTCTGGAGGTTGAGCAAAGGGGACCATGAGTTTAGGGCCAGCTTGAGCTACATACAAAGACTATGTTTCAAACAAACAACACAGAAGCAAAGTGGTAGCCTATTATTAGATGAATAAATAAATTTGCCATGACTTAAGCAAGCTATTATATATATATATATATATATATATATATATATATATATATGCTTTAAACCTAATTCCCTCACTTTTTAATGCCTCTAACAAATACACACATCCTCTTGTATAAATATTGTATATTGCCATATAAATACTTCTCTAACTGGTAAAAAACAATAATGTATACAATGAGGAATTATAAAAATGAGAAATACAATACATTATACCTTCTCTAGAAAGACACAAAGACAATAACCAATAACTAGTGGTAGCCTGACCTTAGAAACCATGTGGACCTTCCTTGTCTTGTCTAAGTCATTGGAACATTAGGCAGGTTGATGCCTCTGCAGTGTCTGTCACAGTTAGGGGAAATCCCCAAGGCCCCTGATTAGAATGTATTGCAATAGACACACTGTTCCAATTGTAGGGTTATAAAAACAGTCCCATGTGTACATGAGTAGTCACGGGTGGCAGCCTGTGTTTGGAACATTGCAGGATGTCTCAGGTATCAGCTCCTTGGGAGGCTTAGAGGGCCTATTCAAGAACAGAGTGATTTTGACCAAGTGTGGCCATACAGCATTTCATACCAAGTGAAGATTAAGCTGTTGTAGACTCTGAAAAGCAGATGGAAAGTCAGCTGTGCTCAATATCAAATTAACAACCTATTTCCTGAAATTCGCAGCTCAGTCCACAGTTCCTGTCTTGATGTAGTAGAAATAGTTTAAATTTGCTTTCATTGCTATTATGTCTACCTCATCCTAAGAAAGCACAATGAAGTTCCATCAAGTTGAAAATAAAAATCCATGAAAATTCATTCTGTTTATAAATGTGTATGCACTACAAGGTGTAGAAATCCCAAGAACAGTGCTTCCATCTATAGCTTACTAATTGATTGATCAATCGATTGATTGAGGCAGGGTCTATGTAGCCCTGCCTGATCTGGAGCTCCCTGTGTAGACAAAGTTAGCTCAAAGTCATAGAAATTGCCTGCCTCTGTCTGCTTAGTGCTGAGATTGTAAAGGCTTGTACTACCCATATATGGCACAACCTGGACATTTGTAAACACTTTTAAACACTGATTAAAACCACACCAATCTATTTAGGAAATGTTTAGAATACATTCTGCTAAAAAATATAATGTGGATTTTGACAAAATGCTACTTATGAAACTTCATAGAATTAACACATTTATTACAAAAAACCAAATAAATAATTTAAAAGGAAATCAACTAAATTCAATGCAATCTCTGATGGAGTATTAAAAATGTTACTTATTTTCACTGTAGCAAATTTGCAAGTTGCAAATGAAAGGGACAAACGCAACTCATCCCCAATCCTATATTGTTTCTTTTTCAGTTCATGTGACTATAGAAAAGCCATGATAAAGAAATGAAAACGAATGCCTTAAATCATGATGTCTATCTATCTATCTATCTATCTATCTATCTATCTATCTATCTATCTATCTATCTATCTATCTATCATTTCCCTATCCATGTCTGTCTGTCTCTGTCTCTGTCTCTGTCTCTGTCTCTGTCTCTGTCTCTCTCTCTCTCTCTCTCTCTCTCTCTCTCTCTCTCTCTCTCTCTCTCTGTGTGTGTGTGTGTGTGTGTGTGTGTGTGTGTGTGTGTGTGTGTGTACCTGTCTGTCTTTCTGCCTGCTTTATGTACAGTGATGTGAAGAAAGTCTTTTCATAATTCTTTGTCAGGAATAACATTTTCCTTGCAAAAAGAGTCTGTCAAAAGAAAATAAATGTTTCATTCTTAGCAGATATTTTCTATAATATTATAGTCTGATAAAGACTGACCCTAAAAGTGCAGCAATGCACACTGAAAAAAAAAGTACCATAGCAAGTGAGAGAACAGAATACTCAGAGTCTGATCAAGAGAAACACTCTCTTGAGCATAGTGCAGGAAAGGACACATCTTATACAACTTGCCTTGATAAATATGCTGCCAAACCCTGCCGCACTTCAGGGACACTGCTTACACACAAATTCTAGGAAGGACCAGCCTCTTGCTCTTGTGGAGTAGCTGTGATTTTGAACAATAAGGTCATGTTCGTTCAGCAAAAGGCATCTAGTGCTCCAGATACATTTCTTATATGGACATTGACCCTAGTAGAATGTGTGCCAAAAGAGTACACTCTGCTCTCCAAAAGGACGAGAAGGAGCAAGTAGCATGCCCAAACAAGACATGAAATCCTAGCCTTCTTGCTCCCTGAGTAGAGTCCAATGCCCCAAGATAAAGGAAATCCACTCCGTAATCTGATAGGCTTGCTACCGAGCATTTTGCCAGGAACAACGCCTTCCCTTCACATAGTGCCAGAGTCCAGGTGCATAAGCTCCAATCCTAGAGACACAAGTAGGAAAAGAAAATGTAAGAAAGAAAATCTCCACTTAGCATTCAACAGAACATGACAGGCAGAGCTGTGGAGTGTTTCAGCAACTGTGTGGAAGAATGCTTAGCTTATGTCTTCACAGACACTTCATTGGAGGCCTTTGGCTTAATTGCTAAGGTCAGAGCACAAATATAGAAATCTAAAATTAGATTACTATAATTGCTTTTCTCCTTCTCCCTCACTCTGCTGCAAGCTCTTTGCAAAGAGCACCTTTGAATACGCCATAGCTGTCCCAGCACCAAGTACCTTGTGCTGGGAAAACATTTTGCAAAGAGAGAATGAGTTTTTCCAGTTCCAGTTTCTGGAAGTTAAGGAGAAGGATAACACAGAAAGTAAAGAAAATGCTTCTGTAAATATGCAAATAACATACACATAACAGTATACAATTTTGCATGTAGGTATATGTGGTGTCTGCTTATGTATGTGCTCACAAGCCTGTGTGGATGTACTTGCGTGTGTGTGCATGCATATGGAGGTCAACACTGATATCAACTGTCTTTCTTACTTTCTATGATCCATATTGAAACAGAGTCTCTCGTTTGAGCTATATAACTCATTTATTCAACTGATCCAAACAACCAGCTTGATCCTGGGTTCCAGCATCTTTACTTCTGAGCACTGGAATAAGGAGGATGCCACAACCACCCAGACTTTACCTGAGTGCTAAGGATCTGAACTTGGGTCCTCATGCTGGCTGGCACAGCAGCACTTTACCCACTAAGTCCATCACATAATTTATAAAAACGCTTTCACAAACTTATCATCTTCATCCCTGCTTCCAAATGATCCAACTAGTACTCAAACTGCTGAAGTAACTTGTCAAAGGCAACTTATTTTCAATCAAATCTTTGTGGAAGATAAATTGGGAGAAGAGTAATACATTATGATGAAAGATAAAATACATTTTTTAAACAAATAAAAGGATGGAGAGGAAGTAAGTCTGTTTCATAAAACCTGTAGAAGGTGCTTATGACATTTTCTTCAGAATTGAAGATTTCATTAAAAGAAAATGTATTTTCTAAATTATACACCTTTATGTATATGTCTTTATACACACAAATAATTGTATGTGTATGATCCTCTATGTCATATGGTCACAATAATATATTTTTCTCCAAAGCTAGCTATTAAAGATCAAGCAAAAATACTGATCAAAGTGGCTGAGCTGGGGGGCAGGTAATTAAAGGAAATGGGGGTGGGAGAGTAGGAAATTAAATGTGCAAAATTCCCAAGATCTTGAAAATCAGAGAGAAAGAGTTTCTTTTAAGAGTTAGAGGGTGAAATCAAGGCAGGGTGCACCCAAGCAGAGGTACTGAGAGCTTCTGAAAGGGAAAGCAATGGATCTCTAGAAAAGGCAAAATTTATTTCCCTTTTCAAACAGCAGTAGATGGACTCAGTAGGCTGTACATGTGTGTGACAATCACAATTATAGAAAAGGGCCTCATGAACTTGAGAGGACATGGGGGGACACAGGAGGAGCTGTAGGAGAGAGGGAGGGGTGGAAATGATGAAAACACAGTATTAGACCCAGGACAAAATGGTTTCAACACCCTTTCCCCTTCTGATAAAAACACGTTACTTATGCAAATGGATATGTAGACAGATTTGAAAATGTCTGAAAATTAATCTGTCCCTTCTTCCTCTAAAATATTTACTTATTTCAGGTAATGTCTCACACAGTACTAGTATATGGAAGTAGTGTACCAAATTAAAATAAATAAATAAAATTAACATGATTTTCTGGAGCCAGATGTGGTTTGGGGATAAAAGGTTTTCTGAGCTAGGGGACTCTTTAATCTTTGGAATCAATACAAATATGCTGGCTGCTGTAACTATAAGAAGAACATACACCTTTATGAAAGTCACAAAAGTGGACCTATGCACACGTGTGTGTAAAGTATGCTGTAAAAGAATAATTAACATTTTAAAAGTTACACATAAGACAAGAGACTAGAGGCAAGACACATAGGTCAGTTGGTAGAGTGCTTGCCTAGCATGCAGAGCCCTGGGTTCAATCCCCAGCACTGTATCTACTAGCCATGGTAGAACATGCCTGAAATCCCAGCATCCACTCAGGAAGTAGAAGGGGGAGGATCAGGAGTTTAAAGTGACCCTCAGCTGCATATAGATTTCAAGGTCATTCTGGACTGTGTGAGAAATTATCTGAAATATGTCAGTAGATAAAGAAATATCATTTGTAAAGGAAGAAAGGGAAAGATTAATTTTCAGACATTTTCAAGTGTACTTATATGTCCATTTGCATAAGTAACATCTGTGTTTATCAGAAGGGGAAATAGTGTTGAAATCATTTGACCTGGGACAGATCTGAGGGAAAAAGGCCTGTCGTGGATGGTTCATGCATTGTTCAGGGGAAGGGAATCCATTGGTAGCATCAGATCCACCCTAGAGTTGGAGGTAAGATGATCTTTATGTGCTAACATCCCAGTTGATTCACCTTCAGAATCCTAGGTCTGATCCCAAGCACCAGAGAAAATTCACAGAGGGACAACTTAGACCAAGCAGAGTTCACATGTGTGTCCTTTGCCCTGTGTTCAGAGCTCTGTGTATGTCTAGTTCATGTATCTACCTCCCAAGGCTGTCTCAGCTGCCTAAGATGTGAGCTGGATTCAGACTCTGAGCGAGAGAGGCTGAAGCAAAACCTCAGACTGTGGGGATTTGTGCTCATCTGTGCATTAGTGGTGCGACTACAGTGTAAAGCACAATGGAGTGCCACAGCTGTGGAGCTCGCCATTTTTAATCAGTCTTCTTACCCATGATGCCTTTTGTTTTATTCAGCATCTTCAAAGGAGTCTGGAGATAAAAGTCACATGACTAGGTACATAGTGAGAAGAGAGAAGGGAAAGAAACTCTTAAAGAAACATGACCAGTTGGATGCTCACCACGGAGAGTGTGGTGAGAAGCCCTCTTTCATCTCCTACATGAGTGTTCTAAACAGTTGACATAATGCAAGGCTAGATGGATTATAACATTTGTGGAAAATCCAAATAGGAACTGAGTACTCAAGTGCTCCTAAACAAACCACAAAGACAACAGAAAGCGAGACCCCCAAACCATCATACCCAGACACAGAGTGAGACAGAGCATAGAATATCCTTCTGATAGTCTAAGCTGTATTTAAATAAATTTCATTTTGTATTTGTTTGGTAGCCATGGATACAAAGGTCTGGAAATTATATTTTCATTAATTAAAAATTTTCAACCATATACAGTCAAAGTTTTTTCTTTTTCTTTTTTTTTTCTTTTGGCAAGCATGCACCTGGTTTCAATAGGTATTTAAGCAACATAGCCAGTCTGGCTTTCCAGGCAGCACTTAGATAAACCAGCAGCATTTTTTACTTGCAGGTTTCCAGCTGTCCTAAAGGGAAAAAATCCTTTCATATTTCTTCATGTAAAGGACTTGTTTGCCTTGTAGAGAGACTCGGTGTCCTGCCCTGATTATATAGTCCTCTCAAATCAAGAGCTCACAGACAACAGATCAGCTGTGTCCTGCCTCAGCAGACACGCCCTGTACCTTTGCATTTTCCTCTTGAGTAAATTCTATGGTGCACACAACCTCATGCAAATCACTAACAGGAAGCCACTACCTAGGCACAATCACCTTTCAATGCTTGCCAACATGCAGGCCCAGGACTGCCTTGATTCAGCAGGAAGAAGAGATCTTCATTTTTTTCCCTAACAGAAATTTTAATCCAGCAGCTCAGTTAAAAAGCATACAAAGGGAAGCAGACCCTATGCATTCTGAACATGTCCTCCAAGGTGCATGCTGCAAGGGAGTCACTGTTGAGGTCCTTATGGACCCCCCCCACACATTGTGAAATGACCTGTTTATTACAAGTAGCAACAGACTTTTAAAAGGAAAAGATTCTGTTGGCCTTCTATACTAATAGCTTTTTTGGCATTCTGCTGTCCATTTTTTATTAGCCTACAAAAAAGTTCATAAACCTACAGAATGTTCTAGACATCTAGATATTCATGAGTGTCTAACGGCTGAGCAATTTCAGGAGCTCCAAGTAAGCCCACATAGCCCAGCATGAGCATTCACTGTAAAGGGACCCTATTATCAAAAACACCACCAGACAGATTCAAGTGGGAGCTAGCCAAAGGTGGGCATGAAGAAGAAAGCCTAGCTCCCTTATCTTGGCAAATCTGTGCCTCACTTAAGTTAAATAGAAAATGGAGACTCTCTCCTGAATAGTTCAAATGACTTCAAATGGGAGAAAGAAGCGAGTGAGCTGTAGACAGAGGCAAAAGTACATACTGTATTTATAATTGAACACAGCTTTTTATATAATTACATCTTTGTGCACTTTTTATTTTTGGTTCTTGAACATAGTCACTCGGATGAAATTAAAGAGCATGCAGGAGAAGGTGCTTTGATGCTGTTTCCAGTTTCTATGGCAACTCGGGGGCATCTTATTCATCTGCCTCATTGACTGTGAGGGTACTCAAGTGATGCTGGTTACAACTTCTAGCTGCTTCTGAAAGTGGCAGAAAGTAGTACTTGCTGATCTCATGGCCACCAGAAGAAATGTACAATAGGAGTGGAGAAAACCTCTGACATGTTTAGTCAACCTTTCCTTGCCTGGCTACAAATGGCTGCCACCTGAGAGTGCTTTTGCCAAGAGTGGGTTGCTCAGGGTGTGTATGGACTTGCCTTTGAAATGGCACTATTGGTAAATAATGTGTTTTTATAAGTAACTTTTGGATGGAGCTAACTATGTACTCTAAAATAAACTCCTACATACTATTTAGTGAGATCCTTTTTGCTATAGTGTCACATAAGAAAAAAAAAGATTAACTGGGGCTTCAGATAAAGAACTGTCTTAGAAAAAATGTGAAAAACCAAAGGCAAAAAAAAATTATAAAATGGGAGAACTGATTCATTTGTTTGTTATGCAAAAATGGACTTAAGTGCTTACTCAAGGAAGGTCAATTGCCCTTCCCCTTGGGGACCAGGGACAGAGTTGATCACAACAGAATCTAGGATCTAAACTGACATTAGAGTGAAGAAAAGAATGAATATGTCCATGAGAACACAGTCCTTTAAGTCCTTCCCACTTGAAATCTGAGCATGAAAAAATATAGGTTGAGCATTGCACAAAAAAATGCTATTTGTCATCTTAAAAACATTTGTGTACATTGTATTGCTCATTCATTTGTGTGAATGTAGGTACAGACATGCCACTGTGCATGTGTCAAAGTCAGAGGACAACCTTGGTTCGAACCTTCCACGTTGTTTGAGACAGTGCTTGTCTTGTTGTTTACAACTGCATTGTGTACACAAGGCTAGACCACCTGAAAACTTGCAGGGATTTTCTTGTCTCCATCTCCGACATCTCTGTAGGAATTCTGTGATTTCAGGAATTTGTGCTCACAATCTATCTTCTCTGTGGTTTCTCGGGATTAGAACTCATGTTCTTGTGCTTTTGCCCACTGAACCATCTCCCTAGCTCAACAATCGTCATCTTCCTTTCCACTTTTGTCATTTCATCCAGATTCTTAATTTTTATGTAATAGTAAAATTTAACAGTCATGTTTTATAAAATTAAAATGATCCCCAGCAAAATGTTGCATAAATACTCAAATCCATAATGTGATAACTCTTAAAAATCCCTTCACTTCCAAGTCAATGTTTCTAAATGTGGACAGTAAGAGCTGTTGGTCTATCTTTGGGAGACCCAATGGAGAGCAATTTCTGAGTAACTATTAGCTACTGTCATATGTATACTTCTTATTTCTAAGCACAGCTACATTTCCTAGTTTTAAAGCAAAGAGAGCAGTCATACTGACCACTTCCCAAATGGTAATCTATTGAAATTAAATACAACATAGAAAACTTTAAAAACCCAAAACTACGCAATCAATCCTTCTTTTGGCTGAGTTGAATAGAACTTTCTAGAAGTTAAACTTCTGAACAGCCTGAAGAACTCAGAACAGAAACCCAAACCTGAAATAAGTAGCTTTGATCCCAAGCCTGGTTGTATGAGCCTGTGATCCCAGCTACTCTCAAGATTGAAGCATATAAAGAATATAAATTCAAGGACAACCTGGGCAACTCAGTAAAAGCCTGTCTCAAAATTAAATGACGAATAGAGATGGAATTCAGTTCAGTGGTTGACTGCTTGCCTGGTACAAACAATGCTGGATCAGTCTCCAGTGCAGGTGTGATGGTGAGAAGGGACAGGGAAGGAGAGGAAACAGAAAGATTTCTGAAGATAAGTAAAATCATGACAAACTCCTTGTTTGAACCGGATTTTCATGTTTTTCCTGGATCTCTTGACTTGCATGGTATTGCTGTTAGTCTGACAGAAATGCTTGATCATCTATATAGCCCATGCGATATGCAAAAGAGCTTACGATATACAGTGTCTATGACATTATAATACAGGGTCTGCACAGCATAGCATATTCATCTGTTATCCTTGATACAAAAGATCAGAGGCAAAGCCTGAATTGTGCTGTCAGTGAACAAAAACACAGGTAATGTTTTCACAATAAATGAGACATGTAGAAGCTTAGATGCCACCATGAAGAAAGGCACACATTAGCTTCAGTAACCAAAGGAAATGTTAAATAATATATATCATTATTTTAAACCAGAGAAAGAATTATAATTTAAGAAAATCATTCCTCCAAACAATGAATATCCCTGAGGCTACACATTTTCATTACTTGGAGAGAGCCACTTATGTATAATTATTCATCATTATTCTCCTTGGGATTTGGTAACTCTCCCATGCTGGAGCTGGCTCACCTAGCTTAATCTCCTCCCTTCCACATTCTCCTTAACTGCCCCCCTCCTCACCAGTCATCTTACTTTTCCAGCTTCCAAATAGCAGAACTGCCCCCGCCCAGTTTTCACTGAACACTACCCATTTTAGCTCTAAAAGGCCAGCAACTTGGGGAACCATCACCTTATTTCAGAGCTAAATACTCTAATAGTTTTAGTCCATCTCTTTCTTTCTTTTTTTTTTTTTTTTGGTTTTTTTCGAGACAGGGTTTCTCTGTGTAGCTTTGCGCCTTTCCTGGGACTCACTTGGTAGCCCAGGCTGGCCTCGAACTCACAGAGATCCTCCTGGCTCTGCCTCCCGAGTGCTGGGATTAAAGGCGTGCGCCACCACCGCCCGGCCCATCTCTTTCTTAAAGGGATGTAAATTGTTTTTGAAAAAGTCATTAAGGGCAAACCTCACACAGGGCTTTAAATCTTAGAATTACTAAGCTCATTGGGGCCATGTGAGAAAAACATTAGAGAAATTTCAAACCATGTGCATCAGGCCTTGATGTGTGGGGCTAGTGTTCCCTCTGTATGTGTAGGTGTGTTCATCTGTACAAAAACAAATCCAGTTGATTTAATCAATTTCCGTAGCTCTAATGTGGAATCTTCTAGAATTAAATACATTTCCTTCTTCATAAATATTATCCAAGGAGCTGTGGCCTACAAAGGCTGGAGCTTGGAAGACTTGAATGTAAGCAACAAAGAATTTATGAAATTCAACTTGGAAGTTTATTTATGGATATTATTATATTTAATATCTGAATTCATACAAAAATACACATATATGTGTGTGCATACAAATGAATGAATGAATGAATGAATGAAGAGATGCAGAGATGGGGTCTTTATTGCATCCATCCTGGATTTATCATGCCATGTTCTTCTTTCTCCTCCGAACCACAGGCTGCCCACAGCAGGGGAAAGCATAAGTGTATAAAGTGGTTAGGTACTACAGTTTGGTAAGTGGCAGAGCTTTGTGGTTTTACCTAGAGACAGGCCTGGGCTATTTGAGTTAACTGAAATGTATCTGAAGCTTGAAATGCATACAGGTCACAAACTTGGTGTTTAGACATGCTATGAGTCTACCTCTTATAAGTGACCCCTCATCCCCAGCTGTCCAGATGATAAAGGAGGAGTAGTCTAAGCTTCAGCACCTTTTACTGTTAGAGCATCTCCCCATCTTTCCTCGGCCTTCTGTATAAGAGCTTGTGCAAAGTGCTTCTCCAGACCTTGGTCACTTCATTTCTCAAGTCAGGATCGAACAGGAGCCATGGAGTTTTACTATTAGGATGAAATTATTTAATATTTCTCAAGAACTTAGAACCACATTTTTAAAGAGTTCTCTGAGTAAAAGACACAGCAAGAAGCACATCTTGAGGGATAAGAGAATCCCTTCTGTCTCCAGATTTGGAAAACATTTTATTGGTGACTTGTTAGAAGGAATGACCACTTTTCTCATTGACAATCTAGGGATGGTAATGTTGTGTTCTGAAATAATGAGCAACATAGTGGAAGCAGATCAAATGAATTTAAATCCCATCTTAGCTTTAAAAGTCACCCTAACTTTCTTTGTCATAGAACTGGCAAGTCATAGGCAAACAACCAAATATGGCCCACTTCCTGTACTCATAACTCACATTTTTTGCTCAAACACATCAGCTCATTTTTGATCCTGTTGTCTGTGACTGCACTGCTTTTGGACTATAAGAGTATATTGCTGGCTTAAGACAAAAGCCCTCAGGCCCAGAAAGTCAAAATATTTTCTCTCAATGGTTACCGCATCTCTCTTCCTAGTTCTACACTAAACATGCAAAAATATCTTAATTTTATTTTGGGTAGAAAAGATGAAATAGAGTGAAAATGTAGCTCGGTTATCACAGTGTTTGCCTGGCATGCACAAAGCACCCAGGGTTCTATCCTTGGCACCAAATAAACCAGGCATGGTGACTCATGCCTGGAATCTCATCATTGGGGGTAGATGCAGGAAAATCAGAAGTTCAAGGCCATCCTTGGCTACATAGATAATTCAGAGGCCAGTCTAAGCTACATGAGATATTGCCTCATTTTTTTAAAAAAAGGAAGAAAGAAAAGAAAAGATAAATAATACACAAGGCAGGACCTACTTACAGTCAAAGGTCAACAAAATGCAATTACTATAAGTTAGTAATCAAAATACAAACCACTTTCTTTAGTTTTGTTTTGTTTCCTCCTTTTCTCTCCTCTAAGCTGTTCTGTCCCGAAGCAAATACAAGCTTAATTTCCTCTAACTTGGATTAAACTAATCTGCCAGTTCCCCGCACCTGCGTGTTCAGGCAATTTCTATGGCTCTATTCATTCAAATAACCAGAGTTTATGTCCCATTGTCTGAGACTATTAATTCCAATCTTTCTACAGCAATCATACAAAAAATCCAATGAAACTTCCACAAATTCATTTTCAATTTTATTTTTTATTTAGAAATAATAAAATAAGACATAATATATAAAAAATATGTACAACCCATGGTTTGTGCAGTACAATAGGAAGACTTTAGATACAAAAAGATGGCAGATGGGGAAATAATAACTATCACGATTGTCAAAGGCTAGGATTGTTCAACTCGCCAGAGCCCAGAGCTGAAACCTAACATTCCTAGGAAAGAAACTCTAGTTTATGGGAGGTCGTGGGAGGGGATGTAATAATGCAACACTTTTATACTTTCCACCTTAACGTCATTAAACAGAGTGATGGGGTGCTTAAGCCACCCCTTTGGATGAGCTGTTTGCTTTTAGGGGGTGAATGATTATAAGATAAAAGCTGACATTTGTTGTCTGCAAGAGGAACATCTTTGGGGAACCAAGGTCATCAGACACACAGCAAGATTTAGGGAGGGAGTATATGGGGAGAAAGGAAGTGAAAGACAATGAATAATGCACTAACAGAACAAGAATGGAGTCAAAGGAACTTTCTCTAGGGATTTGGAAATGACTACAGTGCTATACGACATTCTAAAAATGTCTGATTCAAGTATACTCTTAGAGGGATAGAAAACTATTCCTTTCTCAATAATCAAAATAGAATTCACTTTGTCTACCTTTTATTTAAAAATAGAATAACCAGGAATCTATGCCTCCCCCCTCCAAAAAAAAATATATAATGCCCATCCAGATACGGGCAAACATTCTTTAAAAGGGAATACATCCTAGAGGGATTTGCTCGCAGCAGAGAAGCAACGGGCATCTGGGAATGAACCCCAGATGTTCAAAGTGAGTCTCTCCATCTGCTTACTAGTGGCAGTTGTGTGCACTAGTTCCGGAGGCCCAGTCAATAAAGACAGATATTCTGAAGGTAAAAATGCAGCGAGAAATGACGTGCATTACCTATGTCTTGGCTCTTGGCAAAAACAAAACAAAAAGCCATTTAAAGCTTGTAACTATTAAAATGCTAGTAACTACAAACAGCTCTCAAAGGAACAGTCCATGCTGAAATAAATAACAGAAGAACATACCAAAACGAACCTCCAAAGGCTGGTAATAGCCACTAAAACCATGCTAACCGGTAGCATAATAGGTGCTAGCTCTCAGAACCCCTGCTGTAATTATACCTCCTATGGTATTGGTTTTTTTTCCTTTACAGATTTCTATTTACATTTGGCTTTAAATATGAAAATATCTGATAAACTTTATAAAATGTACACTTCAAAAATGTAGCTTCTGCAAAAGTTTCTTGAAAAAAAAAAGAAAGAAAAACAAACCTATGCACCAGAAATTTTAGATGCTTTCTTCTTTTTAAGAAATGAGTTGAAAGATTCCCCTCCCTCTTTTCTTGTCCCTGTACCCACCCCTTTTCAAATAGCTCAAGTCTTTTTAAGTGGTAGCACTGTATGTTTGGAGGAAACTCCAGGTGGTCGCCCCTATTCTCCACTGCGTCTTCATGTGGTTTACATTCCACTGAATACTCTTTGGTTTGATAGTTTTCCTTTGCAAATCACCTTAATAGCAGCATCTGAAGCCCTCCATGGCCTCCTTGCACTGTCAAAAGCCAGTCTGTTTTCTCTTCAACTGACCCCTCCAACTCTTCAAGCAACTTCCCAACCCTGCCTTTACACATGGATGTACAATTAGAACCCCTTTCTCAACACTTCCCTCTTGATTTCGATGTTAATAACACCCAGAGCTCTCAAACCATTGACTTAAGACAGGTGAAAACAGCAGAAACTGTCATCATTTTACAGGCACTGCATTCAGATACGGCTGCTCACAAGCCACAGATCAGCACAAACATCAACTGAAACAAAATACATGATTCTAGAACAAGCTGATTTTTAATGGCATATTAGGATACAATACCATTAGAGAGTTGATTTTCAGACTCCAACTAAAAAGCAAAATTAGCAGCCCTAGGATCCGCAAGTAGGGGACTTTTAAATCTAAAGACCGAAAGGGAGGGAGACTTGCATTATTGGGCTAGAGTGAGGGTGGGGAGAGATGTTTTCATCAAGGCAGGTGACGAGGCAGAAGAGGGTTCTAGAAAATAATGTGTCCTTGGTAACCTGCTCTGGGACTTTATAAGAGACAATGGCCAGCTCACATTAATCATGAGTGTGTACATAGAGAGAAATAACCCTTTAGACTCTTAACTCATTAGCTTGTAATTGTGTTGTGTTTATATGGCTCACTAAGACTCAAAAATACTGAGATATTCTCTGCTATCTTCTGCCTTTAAAAAGGCAGCTTCCCTCTCCCTTACAAAGCAGATTTTTGCATTGAAGTGGCACACACATAAACACACACACACACACACACACACACACACACACACACACATACTTGGGGGGGGGAGAGAGACCCTGCTTTGTCATATTTAGTCCATGTTGATTCTCTGCAGATGCCTCAGAAGGACAAGCCTAGAGGCCAGATATCTTTCCTAATATGACACCAAGCTAGAAATGCTCTGACAGTCAAAGCCGTGATTCAGCTGCAAAATTTGAAATCTATCTATCTTCCATGCTGGATGTCTCTGTTTAGAGGATGCCAGGTTACCACAAAGTTCAAGCAAGATCTGATCTTACAGAATAAGCTTTGGAATGTGCAGAAAGAGGAAAGCTCAGAAATGTCTGAGTATCACTCTCTCTCCCCTCTGAATACATTAGCCTGATCAACACTATCTATCAGGGAAAGAAAGACGTTAGTACAGTGTGTATGTAGGTGTGACCCATGTTCTCTTTCCCTTCCTCTTCAAATAAGAAGGATGCACAGAAGAACAATATTGAAAACATACATTTATCGACTTTGATGCTCTTTTTCAGACTAAGGTGCAGAACGAACAGGCTGTTCAACATCTTGTTGAGGTTCAAAGTTAGTCTCTGGATTTTCCAGACAACCCATGGGGCTTTTTTTTTCCTTTTTAATATAAATTCCACTGTGCAAAAAAATGTGCATTATCTTTGGTATTTATTTTAGGTAGTCTAACTGAAAATTTGAGATAACCTATTAGTGTCGTGGAAAGGAAAAGTGTAAAACCCAGAGGCTACCATTTGGCTAGTGTTACATAATGCCCTTACGTAACAAGAAAGTGGGGAGAGAGAGAGAGAGAGAGAGAGAGAGAAAGAGAGAGAGAGAGAGAGAGAGAGAGAGAGAGAGAGAGAGAGAGAGAGAGAGAGATCAGAGAGATCAATTTTAGCAAACAAATTACTGGCCTCAGAAAATCAGGCTCTCATTTTGGCAGTTAATAGCCAAATACTTGACACTTTGAAGCACACTGTGCGCCTTCAACAATGTTCAACACTGACTTTTTAAAATTATGTAAAAGATAAACCACACTGCAACAAAAATACAGTTTGTGTTCATGTAGTTAGCAGCTTTTCAAAAAATTAAGGCAGAGTCTTGCCTGTGTTATGCCATTAAAATCATCCTTGTTCCCCTAAAGAGAAGCATTCCAGGTAAGCTAAATACCAAAACTGAGGCTTGCCTGCATATTCAAGTTTTGTAAAAACACAAAACAATACATTTAAAATCCCACAACTCATTCTACAACAGATATGTGCCATCGGGTCACTCGAAGGCCTGCAAAGCGCTTTCCATCAGTCATCCAGCTTACAGTCTTTTCTTGAAACCTTTGTGCTAGCCTTAGTCTCTTGTGGCTGCTCACCTTCACCCACCTCTTGACCAGTACCATGGTCTGTATAACTGTCTCGGATCTCTGACCAACAACAGACTGTGTAGCGGCATAAATATTCCAAAGACGCAATCAGCCAGTCATATCTCCGATTCTCTCCTTAACGGCCTGGGCTCTAGAGGTACGCTTGCTTGGTTATGAAGATCTATGCCAGGAGGTGAGTCTGTACTTGTGCTCTCTGGGACTCCGTTTTCACTGTCCTCTTCCTCTTTGCTTGTGAGGGCAACTTCATTTTCATAGCAAAATGAATTCGCATTTGAGAGGATGTATTTCTTCTCTGCTAAGTCTCTGGCACTACAAAGGGGAGTGTTAGGTACCTCATAAGTCTTATGGAATCTTGAATAGTCCACTTTGTAATAGTGTTTCTCTTCAAAGAGCACTGGCTCATAGCGGTGACCCCAGAGAATTTCATTGGCCAGATATGAACTCCGGCATTGTGTCGTCATGGCAGTGGCTTCCACCATGCCTTCCAGTATGACAACAATTTCAAAGTCTGCATTGTCAATGTCCTGCTTACTCAAGTCATATAAAGGGCTGTCTTCATCTATTTCATGGACAATAGTGATAGGGGACACCAGAAATATACGGTCAATTCCACTATCAAAACCAACATTGATGTCTATCTGGTCCAAGGGAATATATTCCCCTTCTGAAGTGATTCTGGATTTGAGTAGCTGTGCCCGGACATGAGCTTCTACAAGGTGGCTTTTACGAAGATTGCCCACCCTCCACATTAAGCATAGTTTGCCGTCCCTCATGGCAATCACAGCATTGTGACTGAAAACAAGAGTCTCATTTCTCTTCTTTGGTTTTGCCATCTTTGCCATGACTGCCCCAATGATGAAGGCGTCGATGATGCAGCCTACAATTGACTGGAATACCACCATGAAAACAGCAATTGGGCACTCGTCTGTAACACACCTGAAACCATAGCCTATAGTTGTCTGGGTCTCAATGGAGAAGAGGAAGGCAGCTGTAAAGCTGTTGACCTCAGACACACAAGCTTTGCTCTCTTTAGAAGCATCCAGATCCCCATGGAGCAGAGCTATCAACCAAAACACACAGCCGAAGAACAGCCAGGAGAGCACAAATGCCAGGCAGAAGATAACCAGCATCCATCGCCAACGAATGTCAACACAGGTAGTAAAGATGTCTGCCAGGTACCTCTGTCCCTTCTCACCCACATTAATGAACTGGACATTGCAGTGCCCATCTTTCTTCACAAAGCGGCTCCTGCACTGTTGCCGGGTATGGACTTTACTCTTGCCATTCCCAAAGCCGTTGGCCACTGCCATGGTGGCCAACTTCATGCCATCTTCTTCTGAAGAGACAATGCTGTAGCGGTTGGTTCGTACACTGCCCATTGCTTCTGCGGTGGACGCCAGTGTTTCTGCTTTAGAAAACAGTCTGAGTTTTTGCAAAACCCTTTGAAGAAACAGTTTTGAATGTTCGGTGAAGACACACACACCAAAAATTAAAAAAAAAAAAAGAAGAGAGATGGATGCTTCCAAAGGACCTTGGGGTTCTACCAAGGTTTGTCTTTTGACCAATAGAGTTACCTTAGTAACTCAGCTGACATCCAGAGAACTTGTCCTGCAAGAAAAGAGAGTATTCATTACAAAACAGCAGTATTGAAAGGAGTCTTACTGTCTAAGACAATACCCCTATCTTAACAAAAACAGAACAGGACACAAACAAATTTGCCTTGGATTAGATTGTATGGAGTTTTCTTTGTTTCTATAAATTATATTTTAATTTTTTATTTAAAAACACAGTCACTGAACATAGATGAAGTACATCTGCTAGTCATCCCATCAAAATTTCAGTTCTATATTCATCTGCTGTTTTTCAGCAATTTAGAATATTCTATAATCCATACCTACCTATCACCTCTTACACTCTTCCATGTTCTCAAGGTAATAAACAAAAGAATCATTCTGATTTCTAAGGTTTGTACCAGCTTCTAAAAGTAGGGTATGTCTAGAAAATATTTCCTAAGAGCAGCTTCAATATTAGTCCAGTTAGATGTGTTAAGAGAGAATGTCCCAGCCCTTGCTGACAAAGTTGATATCTATAGGCACAGACAGTTTTGTTTCAGTAATAATGTTGGGCAGACAGTCCTTTGCAGCATTTGAAATGGATCCTAACTTCTGGATACTGTTTGTACTTGCTCCATCTCTCCCCACACTGGAAGCAGGCACTGTGCAGAAATGTCTGATACCATCTCCCTGAATGCAAGCAATTCTGACTTGAAGACACAGATTTGCTCTGGGGGATAGAGAGCCTTTCTGTTGCTTAGCAATATGAGTCCTGAAATTCTCCAGAGATGGGATTGCCATGTGTAATGACAGGGTAGGGAGGAAGCACCTCTGTTCCAAAGGCCCAGGTCTTTAGCGGATTGAGATAAGGCAGGAGCTCATTTCATGTGGGTTCAAGGCTGTGTTCTCTCCAACAGAGACAACTTTGTAATCAAAGTAGCTCATAAATGCCAGTCAGCTTACTTTCACTTCCAGTGCTCTTGTTTGCTGTAGGTTCCTATGGAGAAGGCACTCACCTTTACTTAACATGAACAAATAGTAGCTTCCAGCTTCCTCCCACTGCTTCATTCTGCCCCAGGTAAAATTTAGCTACTCGCTTTGACTTTACCTCAACTCCAAAATCAAAACAAAACAACAAAAATCCTACATTTTCCTCTAACGAGAGAGAGAGAGAGAGAGAGAGAGAGAGAGAGAAGAAAGAGAGAGAGAGAGAGAGAGAGAGAGAAGAAGAAGAAGAAGAAGAAGAAGAAGAAGAAGAAGAAGAAGAAGAAGAAGAAGAAGAAGAAGAAGAAGAAGAAAGGAAGGAAGGAAGGAAGGAAGGAAGGAAGGAAGGAAGGAAGGAAGGAAGGAAGGAAGGAAGGAAGGAAGGAAGGAAGAAACAAGGAGGAAGGAATGACTAAGAAGCAGTGAAGGTGTTTTCTTTATGCAATGTGTATTAGCAAAGTCTAGAAGTAGATTAATATTAATATAGCCTAGAACTAAAAACTGAAAGTGATTTCCAACTTTTCAAACCACCAAATCCTTGTCCTGTTTTTAAGAGGGACAATAGAAAGGATCAGAAATGTATTGAGGCCTTCGTGAGGGGGCTCCAGTTTGATTTCCCACAGAAGGCACATGAATATGGATCAGTTAACAGAACCATTTTCAGCCAAGCCAGCTGCAGACAGAAATCAACCCATTTGTTCTTATTTCATGCAGGCCTTTACAAAGAGGCAAGGTGCATTGTGTCTGGAAATGGCGTGTTCTAGTCCTCTGACTTCTCCCGTTATATCTACATTATTATCAGGACATACACCAACTTATTTTTCTTGAGATTAGTCATCTGTGGAAATGGCAATGTGTGTTACATTTTGGCAGCTCTTGACACTTAATGATGCTTTATTTGAAAATGCCTTTGAATTGCTTTAAAAAAAGAAGTTCCAGTGCCTGGTGCCTTCCCAACCTTCTACCTGCTTTGGTGTTTTGTCTGCTTCCCTGTGAAGTGTGCCTTTGCACAAAGGAATAAAGAAACATATTCCTCAGAGGTTAGATCCTGGACTTGGGAAGAAATATGTTAACAGGATTTTCAGATGATTTGGCTCACATAATGTTGCCAAATGTTTCTACCCAAACATGGAGACAGCAGCATGACACCAAATGCAGGTGTGCTTTTCTTTAAAACGTCGGAATGGGACAAAGGAGTCCCTCCAGAGAATGTATCTGAGTTACAACTGACTTTAAAATATTTTACAATAAACTAATACCAATCAACTCCCTTTTCACTATTTAAAAGAAGCCTTTCTTTGCATTAACATTGTGGTTCATGCACAGACTCTCAGGTTTCTTCACACTGACTCCTGCCTCTTCCCAGATAAGAACTTAACAACCCTATGAACTCTAAAGGCCCAATTAGGACTTTCCAAAATCTCCATCCTAGGACATCTGTTTGAATTCCACAAGTCACACAATAGCTGTTTCCTATGAATAGCTTTCCCCACTTGGAACCTTGCAAATAGCATGTACTGAGGGGGCTGTCATTGTCTCATTTCCATTGCTAATGGCAGAATTTGTTCCACATGCTAGCACATCATTTTCAGGTCTTACCAGGGCTTCCTGGAAAGGAAAAAAAGTTTTTCCTTTCCTTTCTTTCCTTGAAATAGAAAATTTCCTCATGTCAAACACATGTCAAACCCAAGCAGAGTAATGTTTGTATGTATGCACACACATGTCATATGTCTTCAAACTTTTATGGAGCTGGTTACAATTACAAAAGTCTAGAACATGCTACACTCTGACAGGTTAACTGTCCATATAGTTCACTGTGCTTTTGCTCTTGACCTGCCCACAGGTCCCAGTCACCTCAAGCAAGAAGAAAATTCTCTTGCCCTCTCCTCCCTCAGTGGGAATCACCAATTCATAAATATCTGAGAAAAGCTTTCATTAAAAAATAGGACTTCCATGCAGTTTTATTTCAAAAATTTTTTGAAAAACAGCAAACTAGTAATTTATTCAGATACCCTTGCCTTCTTAATGAGTATAGCTCCAGAGAGCTGATAATGGATTTGGTGAGTAATATACAAACTCCCTTTAAGCTCAAATATTTAAGGCCTCAGTTCTAAACTCAATGGACATGAATAATCATTTCACCCAAGCCATAACCAATGAGGTAGAAAGTATTTCTGGGAAATTGAGAGGCTACATGTGGTGCTGTTCATGTTAAGACTATTTATAGGCTGATCCAAAATTAAGCATAAGCAATGGAAAAAATAGTCCAGCGCCTCAATCTTAGGTAGATATTGAGGGAGAGGCCTGGAAGGAGGGAGGGAGAGAGAGAGAGAGAGAGAGAGAGAGAGAGAGAGAGAGAGAGAGAGAGAGAAGTATGCGCAAATACAGGCAAATACAGGGGTAGGATCACATTGTAAAAATGTGAGAATCTGAATTGTTTTCTATATAAGAAATACCTCCAGTAGAGCATGTGAAAAACTAGATAAAGGAAGAACAAATGAGAATCATAGTGTCCCATAGGAGGGTCATTGACTCTCAGTGAAAATGTAAGTTTCTGACTAAAGACAGGACATAGCAGAAGAAGAGATTCTGGGTAAGAGAAGTCTGCTAATGAGTACTTAAGCAGCTATTCCCCAGCTGACGCCATGCAGACCAGTCCCAGAGTGCTCTGGGCATAAGTTGCTATGTGAGCTCTATTGCTGCAGAGCAACCTCTGTGAAGCTCAGTAAACAGAAGGGGGGTGGGGAGGAGACACCCATTTATATCTACGTGAGTGCTGCCTCCAACATTGATACACAGCAATGTTTGCGGCAACTTGAGGCATTTATTGCATGCCAAAGATGACTGGTGTTTAGTAAACAAAAATTCACCTCTTTTCAAAAGCTCAAAATGGTCCAAAGTTCAGGTAAAGATGGGGTCAATCTGTTAAACTACTCAGAAGTCAGAGAAAGACCGCTGACCCGAGTTTTGATAAGGAATGTCTGAAAGGTGTCAATTGACTATGTGTTTGTTTGTTTGTCTGTGTAATTTCTCAAATGTGTAAATAACATAAAATCAAGCATCAATAACATAAAAATAAAAGAATACCACACAATAAGGAGTTCAAGGCACAAAACAAAGTGAAATGACCTTGACCCCAACTGTCACCGTTTCCACCATACTTGAAGTAACCTATCTCTCTCCTGGGCCCTGGGCGTGGGGAATTTTTTTTTTTCCTGCATAATGAAACATAAAAATAAAACCCTTGGTTGTGATGAGAACTAGGTGAAGAAGTGTAATGGTGCTCACAGGGAACATACAGAGCGGACTAGCAAAGGGAACTATGACAGCCTATTAATTATTAATGGGAAGAGACAGTAAATGATAAAAGGAGATTATTAATTCCCTTCTCGCCTTAACCAAAACAGGTTTTCAAGTAACACTTTTATTTCATGTCAGGTACATTTGGAGTTTGTGAAAACCTTTGGAGGGGGCAGTCTCCTCCATGTCTCCACTGGCAGACTGAACCACACAGATGTGCATCTACCCATTTCCTATCTTGGTTTTTCTCCCAAATGTCATAAGGAATCCATGTTATGATGCAGTCTTTTTTTTTTTTTCAGAATCATGTCGCTCTGATTATTGCTTCCCTAAAACCACACTGTCTTCAAATGAGGAATTTACACCATTATTACAAAGAATAGCAAAGTGCCGAGGACAGACTGACATAGGATGGCAAAGTTTTCCGTTCTTCAGGCTAAAATCCAACACGGGCTTCTACTCTGTTTCTCAGCAAAGGAACTCTGAGACTTGAGGTGTTCACTCTGGAACTCTGACTCTGGAACTCTGTGCTATATTTGAAGCAACCCCCTATCCCCATCATACACACACACACACACACACACACACACACACACACACACACACACACACCAAGGATCTAGAATAAGTGCTGAGTCTCGCCGTCTGAGACCAGCGCTCAAGAGGAGCCTCCAATCCACAATTACATTCTCTTCCTCCCTGGAACCCCCAGTAAGAGGAAGAATCGGCTTCAGGCTAGCGCTTGCCTCTAAACCCAGTATCTCGCTACAGCTGGTGCATTGGAAGTTATGAGCACAAACAGATGCTGCAGAGAAATCTGTTTCTATTGCTCAACTCTTCCAAGCATGTCTCAGTATTTTTAGCTCTGAGGATGTTCTGGTGCGCACACAAACTATATAGGCAATGAGCCGGGGACTCCAAAGCTTGCAGAGGAAAGCATTACAGCAGCTTGACAGATGGGCACCTCCAGAACAGAGGGGACGGCAGGGTAGGGGACTGTGGCGCAACTCCATTGCCCTAGACACACAGAGACAAGAGGAGAGGAGAGGAAAAAAACACAGAAGCCCTTACCTGTTGCTGGCACAGGATCATAGGGACATGGAGTGGAAGTGGGGGTTACAGAAGCATGTAAGATCCAGTGGTTTTTGTGAAGGAGAGTGAACCGAAGCAAGTAAGAATTCTCAAGACCCTGCTTGCCGGCGCCGGGAAGGCTGCGCGCTGGCCAGGGCTCCAGTGCGCTCTGCGATAGCCTGGGAGCTTTTGAGGCGGTCCTTGTGATAACCGGCCTTCTTGGCTCCGCCCCCTGTCCACTGTTGGCCAATCGGAGAGCATCTGGCTGCGCCGCCAGCCCGGGGAACCGCCACCAGGAGGGGGAGGAGGATCCTTACACCCGAGGCCCCTAGCTCTGCCAGCCAGGGAACCTGCTGTGGCTTCCTCTACTTCCTCCAGCTTCCTAGCCTGGTCTGAGAGTCCAGCTCAGGGCTGGGGAGGAGGAAGTCGCGGCCCAGAGGAGACAGCAACAGGTGGGAAGCTCAGCCGCAACGCCGCTGCCTAATTGCAGCCTGGCCTTGGGCAAAAAGCTTCCTAGTGGGTCTCTGGGACCCACACTTTCCAGTTTCTTTCCAGGGTGGAAGCCGGCTCTACACGTTCCTGTAAGGGCCTGAGAGGTGTCAATGCCTGAGAAAGACGTCTGCATCAGGGAGGGAATGAATGATCACTGGGGTGCGTCTCCCTCTATCCCTTTGGCATATAGACTTTGGAAACCACAGCGCATTCAACTGCAGCTCGCGGATAATCCCCTAACTAAACAGCAAAAATGTCCCGGGACCTGTACTCAGTACCCAGCAAGATTTAGATGAGCACAAGTATAGCAATGGCTTGTCTGACCAGGCTGTTTTTCTCCGCCCGAATGATGGTGGATTACTTACAGAAAGTGCCTGGATTTCTCTAGGGGGTGTGGGGGGAAGGGAGGGAGCCGCTGGTTCCTCTCGCCTTGTCCGCCCTCCATCTCTCTCTTCACCACCGCCCGGCACGCTCTGCTCATGTAAAATCAGAACAATTAGAGAGTAATGAATTCTCTGGAACAGTAACTCCTACAGACTCTCAGCTCTGCCCTCGCACCAGCGCCTCCCAGCCCTCCTTCCCAGCAACCAGGCAAGAGTATTGCAGACCCTCAAAAACCAGCTTCGGCTTTAACCGCGCCTGCATCCTGACAGTTTATAAACGAATTCTTTAGTGAGTGTGTAAAGTGAGTGCATAGTCTCTCTGAATATGAACGTTGGTATCATAGTGAAGCTTTGTTCTTAAAAAGAACAGCGTTTAGGAGTCGTTATCTTCCGCGGAGTTTGCAGTCCGGCTTAATGATTATGCTTCAAGAGCTCCAAAGCATCTCGCATACCTTTTATTTAAACCCATAAAGATTGTGTTGAGTCACCAAACTACTCTACAAAGCATTTCGCATTCCTGGTCGTACAAGCAGGGTACGTTTTTCTGTGTAGGGGAGTTGAAAGGAACAGTTCTGAGTTGCTGCGTGGATACCCACCTCCTAGTCTCATATCCTCACGTGGCCCCTAGGAGGTGCTAGTGAAATGTGAATACATTTTCATTTCCTCTCACTGAGCCTTTCTCTTTTCCTAGCACTGAGCGAGAGGCACTTAAGAGGGTGTGGAATAGGTCATGGAAGCCCTGCGACTGTTTTGATAGTCAAATGGTGTTTTGATTGTTAGGATTGCATTTACACCAAGCTCTGTTACTGAGGGTTACCATTTCAAGCTTTGTATACCGGGATATTGTCTCCCACGGGGGAGGTAGGTCTCCTTTATCATAGATTAAGCCATGTATTATTTATAAATTGCTTGGATTGAATCTGCAATGAAGATGACTATATTAGAACCCAGGATGTAGCCTAAATCTAGAGACAGAAAGAAAAGTAACTCTTCATTAGCCAAGGCATAGAGAAGGAGTTATCAGCTCATTTATGTTTTTTTTTTTTCCTTCTGTGTTGTGACTCATTGCATAAATAGATGGGGAAGAATTCTCCGAACTATACAAACTCCCCCATTCTCTGCCCCCACAGGTAAGGCTCTCCTTGTGAAATAGCCCCACTACCCAGGAAAGGTATTTTTCAGAATCTTGGTTTGCAGATGTTTATTTTAATATTCTACTCAGTAAAATGAATAAACCCCAGGCCAAGACAGCTTCGTGGAACAGGAAGGTCATTAAAGGAAGGAGCACAATAGTCTGTGCTTTTGTTTGAATGTACACGTTTAGCTGTAGAGGTATCTATAATACAGGCCCTAGTCTTTCTGTCAACCACCGATTTTATTCTCACTCCTCTCCCTGGGACTGGATGAATGAGAGGCCACAAGGCAGGTATCTTAGAGGAGATAGTTCAGGAAAATTAGATTTTTGTGGGCAACTTCCCAGTCTTGATAGAACCTTTCCCTTCATTGTTTACTTAAACAAGCATGAAGGATTTAATTTTGACTAAAACACTTTCGGTGTATGATAGATAGACTTGCATATCTCCCTTGCGTTTAAAAGAGAAAGTAACTGCATTTTAATTAATAAATGCCTTTTCACTCTATCCCTATTAGGAAACTCTAGGCTGCCAAAGCATTAGTACTTGGAAAAATATGCTCTTTTTTGGAGCAGTGAGTGATACAGATTTCTCTAGTCAGTCTACCTTTTTTTTTTTTGGCTGATTCAGGCCTTATTTAGCACACACACATTTCCCATTAGTTTTAGATATTGTAGCAGTTGGGATCCATCTGTGGATTAAATTTTTCCAAGGAAATGACAATTACTCTTACTGATTCCCTCCACAGCAACCACCTAGAATATCAGAGCTAATATTAGTCAGACTCTGAATGAGAAGTTTGATTGTGCATGGCCATGTGATGCAGAGATTGTCTCACTAGAAGCACAAATCTTTCCTCCACACTCAGTTTAAGAAGTACAAATACATTCAGACCTCTCCTGATCATATGTGTTCATATCAATACTGCAGTCGTGAGAAAATCAACACCATATTAAGAACCATTAACTTATAATAATACTGATGATAACAACAATACTTATAATAATATAAATGATAGATTATCAATTTGGCTTATAACATAGACAGGATGCATCTGTCATCTAGTGATGTTAGACAAAGCCACCAAAGTGGAAAGTTAAACCCTGAACTGAATGGAATCTTTATTGGAAAGCCTCTTTGTCTTTGTAAATTAATCAGTATTACTTACCATTCTTATTACTGATCATACTTATTCTTTATATTGATCTTGACTGACAGACTCTTAAAATAACTACTCAGCACCTAGTCAAAGACACAATATTTCTTTTTCCCCTTGGGGTTTATTTTTATTTTTTATTTTTTTATTTTTTTGCTTTAGATGCCAGAAACAGGAAGTAAAACAGCTAAATGATCCAATGCTGGAAAAAACAAACAAACAAACAAATAAACAAACAAAAATCACAAAACGCATTGTCACATGCATTGCTACTAAGGATTCTGAAAACATACCAAAAGGAAAACGCGCTGCCTGATTGTGTTAATGTCCTGGTGTCCCTGTGATGTTCAGCTCTTTCTATGTTGATGAAATCACAGATGTTATTATGACTTTCGAGTATCAATCCTCACGGAGCGTCTCCATTTACTAGGAGGCATTGTACCAGGGGTGAAGGTACTCCACAAGCATTGTCTGTTTTGCACCACGGTGGATATGCTTTTGGGAGGAGGCAGACCGATCTGACATATTCAGAAACACAGCATCGTATATCATAGCTTTTCTTTGGAAATCCAGTTGGTTGGAAATTATTTTCTCTGAATTATTACACCTAGCTCACTGATTACTAACACTCTGAACCCACCTCTCATATAGCTTATTTTGCTCTGTTTATGCTACTGAAAATATTTTCCATATGTTTGTTTATACCTACCTGTAGGTAGGTTTTCAAAATTCATTGTTATGTCGTTTTACTTCTATATTCTGGTCACTTTGCACTTAGACAAATGTGTAAGTTCCTCTCCACAAAAGTCAGTTTCATGATGAAATGAACAGAAGAAATAAAAATTCTTTATTTAAAAAAAAAATGGCTTACATAGTGATTCAGTGTTATGGTTTGAATATGAGATGTCCTCCGGAGCTCATATGTAGAAGATATGGTCCTTACCTATCATTAGGGGAAATTTCAGAAGGTGGGACCTCACTGTCACGAAATTATCTGGTCCTCAGACTCATTGCATCCCTCTGTGTCTTTCTACTGTGAGATGAGTAGCCTGTGCCACATGTCCTTGTTGCCATGATGTCTCTCCCACCTCACCCTGTATCCAGAATCACTTGAAGTAAGCACCATGAATGGAGACCACAAGCAAAATTTATGTCCAATACTTTGTTGCGAAGGCCAAAGGTCACACTAGTACACTCATTATGATTTATTATATAATAATTACTATATGCTATCTCACTTTTACCTGCAATGCATTGGGCTTATCAGAGTGCAGTAGAGTCATTTCCCTACACTAAATGACTGGACTAAATGTATGTAAGACTTTTGCATAACCTTCCTTCTCTATCGGGAGAACCTTTACTTCACATTTTTTTTTCTTGTGTCAGTGTGGTGTGAATATCTCAGGCTGGAACCATCCTGTGCAAAATTTCCTGATTCTAATCTCTACTGAGCTGATACATTATATAACCAAGATTCTTAAAAATATATGGTGAATAAAAACAAATATGATGTAACGAATCTAAAGATGTATTTTTTTAAATAGACTGGACAGATACTGAATTTCAAGTTATCTTACCTTGGTCAATTTTCTGGATCTATCTAAGACATCTATTTTACCTTTGCACAACAATTAAATGCCTTGGTATTTGTTCCATTGTGAATAGTAAGCAGTCCGGGAAGCCCTCTGAGTAAAGAGGTGTCTGTGTGTTTATAACTATTTGTGTGATAATAGGTGCATGTGTAGCACAATCACACTTATTCTCTCAGTAAATGCCATTGCTTGCTGTGATGATATGTTATTAAAGGCTTTCATTTCCCGGGAGATCTGTTAACACCAATAACAAATGGGTCTGCTCTCTAAGAAGCCTCCACTTCCAGGACAGATAGGTTATTATTTAGTAAATCAGCTCTTTTGTCATGCTCTGGGAGCCCTTGTTTATCTCAGGTATGCAAGATAATTACACTCTGAAAATATCAAATTCATCACAGGGCCGGGTCTTAATTTACTGTTTTTAACAAGGTGATTACAAGGATCGCTTCATTTTTGTTATCTGGGGAGTGTTAGTTCTCTCAAAGACAGCTTCACTTTTCCTTTCTCACTACCAATGACAGCTTCTTAGGCTGGGTCAGCACAGGTCACTGGTTGAGGAGAATCCAGCCGAGAAAAATATGCTAATTATTTTGTATCATCACTTCTGCCACTGGGGACAGACAAGCCTTACTGCTCGAGGATCAGTGCCATCATTTGATAAGAGTGATGAAAGTTTAGTAAGAAGATCAGTGAGAAGCCAGTGTGGATGGAAAACTTCCCAAGCGGCAATCACTGCTCTTGTGCTTCACAACCCATGATGCACAGCATCACATGGTCATGCACCCAAGGAGATCATGAAAACGGCCCTCCCTAATACAGTGCAAAATAACTTCCATTATAATTAGCAACTAAATCCAAAGTCTAAAACACTTGCAATGATATCTCTTTACTTTTAAAATAACTCACTGGAACGCCATAAGACAAACCCAACTTAGCTTTGACTGACTTTAAAGAAATAGATAGCCAAGGCTCACCAGTTTCTGCCACATGCTGCAAAGAAAATGTGAAATATATTTGAGTCAATCAAATACATTGTAATGATACTTTAGAAAGAAAGGATATATTCTCGAATGCTTAGGATTTAGGATGCTATCTTGGACACTCCGCAGCTTTTTAAAAAGTTCAGTGCATCACGCCTTTAATTCCAGCACTTGGGAGGCAGAGGCAGGTGGATCTCTCTGAGTTCAAGACCAGCCTGGTCTACAGTGTTTCAGGACAGCCGGGGCTGTTACACAAAGAAACCCTGTCTCAAAAAAAAAAAAAGACCCACACATAATACAAGTTTTAATAAACATCCCTCTGTACATAAAAATATTTTCTTATTGAACTCTATTACAAAAATAAATAAACATGCATTTTATGAGTTTTGCTACTAAAATTCCTCCCTGGGAGAGAGAGAGAGAATGCCTTACTCCTTCTCCCAAGGTCCCAATAACAAGTAAGGTTGGAAACAAAAGTTCACTCAGAGGAATCAATGAGTTTGTGAGGCTTACTTACAAAGCAGTGGCGGGGGTGGGGGGTGGGGGGTGGGGGGGGAGCTTATGAGGAAGAGCTTAGATGATCTTAAGCAGCCAAACTTGGGGGTCTGCACCCAGCAGGGATGATGGCTTCCCCAGTGCTGTGTAGATGGGACCCCTCCTCTCATCCTTCACCACCTATATCTCCTAGCCCTCCCCCAAGATCTTCATACAAAGAATTAATAAAAAAAAATACTGTTTAAAAAATACTTGGGAGGCTACTAGACTAGAGTTTCTTCCTTAGTACACTAAAGTCTGGTGTGAACAGTGGAAGGAGCTAGAGACGTTACTAACCAGAACCGTCCACTACCATTTAACTAAGGACGGAGTTCTGCTGTGCTCCTTTGTTTCAGTTATCAAGGCTCACTGCTCTCACTGCTGCAGAGCTCTCAAATAAATCATGCTGGGTCTGAGCAAGGCCCCATTCTGCAGTTTGTTCTTTGCTCAGATAAATAGCGTTCAATTGGTTTTTTGTCTAAAGTGTTCCTTTTTTAAAGTTATTTTATTTATTTTGGTTTCTTGTGTGAGTGTTTTGCCTGCACTATGTATGTATGCCACATTTAAAAAAAAAAAAAAGTTCAGTGCATGCTCCTTGTGCAACATTAAATGATTTTAAAACCAATTGAAAATACAGAGGTGTGGAGCTGGAGAGATGGCTCAGCTGTTAAGAGCATTAACTGCTCTTCCAGAGGACCTGGATTCCAGTCCCAGCATCCACACAGTGACTCAGAATCCTCTGTAACTCTAGTTCCAGGGGGTAGGTTCCCTCTTCTGGCCTGTGACGGCACTGCACTCATACAGTGCACAGGCACATGTGAAGGCAAAATCTCATACACAGAACACTTTTTTTTAAGATTTAAAATTAAATGTAGATTTGTATTGGAAAAGGAAAAAAAATAAAGAAGTTCTTATCTCCTTTATGGAGTAAATACACTTTAACTTTGTAGGATTTTCGTCCCTTTTCCTACATTTTGCATCATTTTTAGTCATTAAATTAACTAAATTTAAGAGCACATAGGCCTTCTTTTTTTAAAATCATGATTAATACTTTACTTACAAATCTGTGATGCAATTAAAATCACTCAAAGTCAAATTTAATGATGTTGTAATTCATCTTATGTTCATAATACATAAGAATATAGTCATCCCTGAGTCTTCTATATTTGCATTCACTTTTGGGTTTTCCTTTTGAAAGACTACATTAATTATATGTGCATATTAGTGTTTATCTTCATCTTTTCCATTTTCTTTGAATAGATTTCTAGATGTGGATTGACTTTGTCAAAGGACTCAAAACTATCGTAATTTCAGTTCTCATTACCTTAAATTCCAATGTATCAAATTTTAAGTTTTAAACTTTGGGATTCTGATGATAGGTATAGATTCCATGCAGTAGGAGGGAGGGTTTGAGAAGTGGGTCACCCTAGTATGATTCTGGAACTTGAGTCTGCCACTTACTATCTGTGAAACCAAACTGTCACTGGTATTGCAAATCATGTATTTGAAATTCATGAGACATAATGATAACCTAAACAATGGTTGTTATTTACACTACAGCTGCATTTAATGATACTGAAAATTTCATGGTTAGTGACTGTTATTTGGAGGACTAAGCCATGTGTACAACAACCTTTTAAACGACCTAGAAATCTTTTGCAGTGCCCAACACTACAGTGATAAATGAAAAGTAAGCACCCGAAAAGCCTGGTGATGTGTTCTAGGCAAGGCTGAAGATACAGGCTAGCAATAAACCAAAGAAGGAAAGTAGAATGCATTTTCCAGTTGATGGTCCATATTTGAAAGTTTTCATGGTGGCTAGGAAGACAGCCCAGTAGGGAAGTGCTTGTTATGCAAGCATAAGAACCCGAGTTCAGATCCTTGGTGATCATGTAAAAAGCTGAACATGACATGGTGGCACATGCCTGAAATCTTAGCTCTAGGCTTGCAGAGAGAGGAAAATCGCTGGGGCTTGCTGACCAGCCCGTGTACTCAATTGGTGAGCTCCAGGTTCAGTGAAAGACTCTGTCTCAAATCAGAACAATAAAATAGAGAAATGAGGAAGAGCAATGGACGTTGACCTCTGGCTTGCATGAATACACCTACTTCTCACCTACATGTGTATACACACACACACACACACACACACACACACACACACACACAGAGAGAGAGAGAGAGAGACAGAGAGAGACAGAGAGAGAGACAGAAAGAGAGACAGAGAGAGAGACAGAGAGAGAGACAGAGAGACAGAGAGATTTTTTAAAGAGGTACTCACAGAAACTAAACTCTGGGTATTTTCAATGTGTAAGGACAACCAATCAACAGTTAATTCTTCGCAGAGCATGAACTCTGCAAATCCCCCACAAGAATAAGGGTGGAAAAAAAAAGAATAAGGGTGGATTCAGGGAAACTGGAACATTAATCAGACTGGTATTTCTTCATCTTTGGCTCCTGGCTACAGCCATACCATGTTATCTTCCTTTTTCATGTCTTATTTTTGTTGTCTTTTTTTTTTTTTTTTGCTAACTATAATTTCCCAAATCCCCATTGTAAGTTTAAAAAAATAGAGATATAAAAATTATATTCTGGTAAACCTCCTCACAAGTGTGGAATCTGGTGACATGAATTCTAAGCCAAATCTAACATCTCACCCCCTGCACTTTTCTGTGTGGGATACAACTCTCATGGTATCCCTACTAACTTTTCTACAAACAGAGAAGGACTTACCTATAGTTACTTACTGCTTCTCCCTAAATCATTTTCCATGACTCTGAAATACATAAACTTTGACATTTTGTTCTTTGTACAGTACCCAGCTCTAATTATTTGGCTCAAATTTCATGCTTTCTATTTTAAAAAATAAATCTGATCAGTATCTGTGGGTTTTCTTTAGCATTGACCAGTTTTCATTCCCTAAACAGGCATCCTCCCTCCCAGAATCAAAGTTCTTTATAGGCAGCAAATCATTAAAACTGGTGTTAGAACTATACAAAATCAAAGAGGTATACCAAATTATCACCAGCAACACTGGCAGTAACAATGTAACTGTAAAAGTGTGATATGATTTTTAAAAATTCAAATAATATCATTGCTTATGTGTAAGTTTTTATGGTATTTTAATGGACGTATGCAGATCAAATCCAGATATTTATTCTTTTGTACTTAGGTTTGAGCCACACTGTCTCTGTTTTAAGTGTGCATCACATTTAAATGAGTCACACACATAAGCAAGTGTTTTAAAATTGTTTCTGAGGTTGGAAATTGACTCTAAATTTCTTACACATTTATATTCTATTGCCAGGCCTTCAGCTCCTGATCGTTTTTTATCAGTAAGGATTTTCAAGCTTTCATTTATACAGCAGTCTATTCTATTGTGTGGTTTGCATAACTGAGTCACCAAGTTTTAGAAAAGCAGGAACTGACACTTTTCTGTAGCCTGATGACCATTTCCTTGCCAGCCTGCTGAAATACATGAAGACACATGGTGGTTGTTAAGGCACCTTGGCCAATAGGACTCAATTAGGAGAACTAGCTTTTGCTTTTGCTGAGATTAAATGTTGTTTATGTGTTAACAGATGCAGTCGTGCTTCCAAATAGCTCCTTGGAAAATGATGGATTTCCCCACTTGGGAAAATGTCAAACCCCAATCTATTGCTCTTCCTGTACATCATTTTTATATAAAACCATTATGCATCAAGGAAAGGATATACTGATATAGTTGTAGAGAGAGAGAGAGAGTCCAATAATAACATATGCAAACCTCATGAAGGAAAGGAGAGGGCCAAGCTTTGATTTGCAATATGTTGTGACAGAAAAAGCAGTGGTCATCTCAAAGATTCTCTATTTGAGAATCATCCTTCCCTCAATCTGATTTCTTGATGCTTTAAGCTCAGTTACATTTCACAATATGTATCTTTAAAAGTCGCCTACTAACCCACTGCCCCCACTGCACATACATTTCTTCTACATTGGAAGTGTGAAAAATCCTAAATAGATACTGACACCTCCCTCAGAAATTTTTGGAAGGCTGAACCACCTACAAAAATCTGAGGCTAAGTGGCTTCAACCTTCCAGTAACATACAAGCTAAGGACACATAACTTCAGTAGCACCAATAGAGAAGAACAGAATTACAGTATTCTTTGCATTTCTTTCCAGGAGCAATCAGAACATCTGCCTGGACACAATGTCAGTTAGCACAGTGGGTTTGAGCTTAGTCACCAATGCTGTACCCATAGTCGCAAAATCCAGGCAACATGACAGAGATTTATAAAAGTCTCCTTAATCCTGGGCTCAGAATGAATCACTGTTCCTCCCTAAGTGATGTACACACAGAACTTAGCTCACCACTTGAAATGTTCTAACTCCTTTCCTTGTAGCTCCGTTGCTCCACCTCATTTATTTTTCCTCTCCATAGCCCCTATATCATTGCAAGATCCACCCCACAAAAATTAAAACTCAAATGTAGTGGTGATCCAGGTAGGCTCCCTATGTATGACTGTTACTGTATTTTTGCATTTGGTTCATCTCTGTAAATGAAGCTCAAGATTTGCATGATTCTAGCTTCATCCAAAAAGCATCACATGTCAAAGGAACATGCCAGAAAAGCACTAGGCACTTCTGACAAAATAAGCCCAGCCAGACTCACAGGATGAAACAATTCAGTCTGGGAGGAAAATAGATCAGTTTAGGAATATTTCATCATAATGGAAAGCAATTCTTGATGAGTTGACTTGTAGGTAAGAAGGGGGGAAAGGAGGAAAGAGGAGGGGGAAGGAGGAGGAAGAAGGGGAGGAGGAAGATGAAGATGAATAGAAGAGAAAAGGGGGGAAGAGGATAAGAAAACAAGGAGGAAGAAAGGGATGAAGAGGAACAGGATAGAATGAAGACCTGTAGGAATGGACAAATGCTCCTACTTTCTCTTTCACCTGGACCCCCTTCCAGGTCTCCTTCAGAAGGCAATTTGACCTATAACCTATTTCCAGTAGTTAAGAACCGGAGTTCTCACAGGCACAACCATTTATCTTTGACTCTACTGAGGACCCCCTCATGAACCTTTTTTTCTCACAAGAGAATTTAAGAGAGTCTATGAATCCATGTTTGATGAGAGTTTCATAATTTCCTTTCTGAAATACCAGGGTATTTATTTCTCTTACGTAATTTCCAGGGAACCAGTTGCATGACCTGGCTTCTATTCTGTTGGGCTACTGAGAGGCCTTACCGTCAAACAGTCACCCTTGGTGAGAACATACCCAAGGGCTGATATATGACTGCAGAGGAACTTAACAATTCCTGGAAGGAAAAGGGTTAAGAGCCAGTAAAAACAGCATAAATTTACACATGACCTAGTGTGAATACACTTGAATTCTCTTCCTTGCAAGGAACAACAACAATGACAGCCACCGTAACTAATGCCTCTGGTATCAAAAACCTTGTCCCTGCAGGACACGTTTTCACCCTGTGCAGATGATGTCAATAACACTCCAGTTAGGACAGATCTGCTGGTGAGTTTTCTTTCAAAGGAATCTGAAAGGTCTATTACATCATGGAAAAATAACTTCAAGGGTTGCATTGCAAGGAGCAGCATTCTGTGGTTTGAATCTGGCTGACAAGTCGTGGCATTATAGGTATTTTGTCTCAATCTCAACTTGATTGCTTGGATTATGAGTCGTACACAAAAGCTACTACCCTTTCTTTGTTAAAACAAAAGGAAAACCTGACTGTCTTAGCCACTTTTCTATTGCTGTGATAACCACCAGGATCAAATTCAACTTGGGGAGGAAAGTGTTTATTTAATCTTTTACTTTGCAGTACATCTTCCAGGGAAATCAGAACACGAACTCAAACAGGAAGAAACTGAAGCACAATTCATAGAGGAGTGCTCCTCCTGGGTTACTCAGCCTACTTTCTTGTACATCCAGGACTACTCAGGGGTAGCACCACCCACAATGGGTTGGGCCTCCACCCTGGATCGCTGATTAGGAAAATTTACTACAAACTTGCCTACAGGCCAATCTTTTTTTTTTTTTTCTTCAAGACAGGGTTTCTCTGTGGTGTTTTGGCGCCTGCCTTGGATCTAGCTTTGTAGACCAGGCTGGCCTCAAAGTCACAGAGATCTGCCTGGCTTTGCCTCCTGAGTGCTAGGATTAAAGGCATGCACCACCACCACCCAGCAAGGACAATCTTAAGAAGGCATTTTCTTTCTCAGTTGAAAGACTCTCTTCCCAAATGACTCTAGCTTGTGTCAGGTTGACACAAAACTAACCAGGTCAATGACCCTGATACTACAGTCTTTCATCAAACCAAATGCTCTGGTATGTTTTCTACAAAATACAGGATGAGTATTGCCTAGGCAAGTGAGAAGTAGTTGGGAGCAAATAGAGAAACTCTGTCAAATGAACCAAAAAAATAAGCAAAGCCAGTACCTTAGTCTCCTACCCTAGCCATGCAGCAGAAGATTTCCCAGATGATGAAGCTGGCTGCAAATGAGCTCTTATTCAGAGGTTGCCAGGAGTGTGGGCAGGGACAGGCTGCAGCTTTTCTCTTCCTACACCTTAGATCCCATCTTCACATAGCAATAATTTTTTTTATGTTTTTCATCTCCTCTTCTTCTCTAGTATGTTTTGATCCATTGTCACAGCAGGGGGAACTCCACCTTTGCCTTTGGTCTTGGATGCATCTGAGTAGCAAAGACTTTTAGTGTGGAGCCCACAGATGTCAGTGTGTCATAGGTGTGCTGCAGCAATATCCTACCAGTGTCTGCCGGGTGGTGGTCCTCTACCCTCTTCCCTCTTTCATCTACATGCAAACTCTCCCAAGAGGACTTCCAGGATTCAAATGTCTAGAACAGCAGCTATTTAGAGAAATCTGTGCTTTTGAATGTTTGAGGATTGTTAATTCTGTTAGACATGTGAATGAAGAAGGGAATTAAAATGGAAGTAGTGGCAAGACAGAAAAAGTATAATGAAAGCTTGAGCAAGAGAATCACTGGGAGACTCTTTAAAGTCCACTAACATGTTCATTGCTTTTTGTTCATGACAAACAATACAAGAGGGAACATTACGAATGGGCCAAGTGTATCTTTGTCAAGAAGATGGACCAAAGCAGAGATGTGTGACTTACAAAAGAATAAAGAATATGGTTACATGACTGCACTCATAGCAAGTGAAATCCCTGGCCTTGCAAGGAAGGTTTTAAATCCAGGGTGTAACTCAGTAGGTTATAATACTTGTCTTCACTTGTGTACATACAAGCAAAGCTTAATACATACGTACATACACATAGCAATAATAATTAAATACAAAGTATGATTTTGAGAGCCATGAGGATGATAGGAGTCAGAGAGGGAGAGGAGTGGTGGGAGTGCTGTAGATTCAAGGCTCAGATGTGAAGCTCTCAAAGAAACAGACTTATTAAACAAGCAAACAAACAGAATGCAAGGATGCCATTTGAAGAAAATGGCTGTAACTGGAGATAATAATACTAAGCAAATAATCACAGACTCAGAAAGACAAATATCACACTTCTCTTATTTATAGATATATAAAATCATGTATGTATATGTTGTGAAAGTAGAAGGGGAATAAAGAGGACCACCAAGAAGTGGGTAGAGAGGAGAGTAAAGTATATTGTAGTTTGGAAGAGAAATGTCCCACATAAGCTCATGTGTTGAAATACTTTGTCCCCAATTGGTTGGCATTGTTTAGAGTGAGTTATAGAACCTTTAGGAGGTTCAATTTTGCTGTAAGAAGTATATTACTAGGGGTGGACTTTGAGGATTTACAATGTCACTCCACATCCAGTTTCTCTGTCTGTCTCTCTCTGTTTCTCTCTCTGTCTCTCTCTCTGTCTGTCTGTCTCTCTCTCTCTCTCCCTCCATCCCTCCCTCTCTAATTCCTGTGTGCCGCTGCCTTCTGCAACGGTTCCCCAGGCATTATGAACTCTACCTCTGGAACTGTAAGATGAAATAGACTCTCTCTCTCCTGTGAGCTGCTTTTGGTCATGTTATTTCACCAGAACAAGAAATAACTAATACAAGTGGTATGGGGGAGAACATGGGCAAAGGATATTACAAAGCTGTATTAAACTCTCCTTATGAAAGCTAATATTATAAATAATGAGCACACACCTGTGGTGGTATTGCACTCCCCAAAATATTGTACACCCTAATAAACTTATCTGGGGTCAGAGACAAACAGCCACTAGATACAAAGGCTAGAAAATGGTGGCACTCACACCTTTAATCCTAGCACTCCAGAGATAGAAATCCCTCTGGATCACTGTGAGTTCAAGGCCACATTGGAAACAGCCAGGCATGGTAACACAGGCCTTTAATCCAGAAAAGCGAGCCTTTAATCCCAGGGAGTGGTGGTAGAAAGCAGAAAGGTATATAAGGCATGAGGACCAGAAACTAGAAGCTTTTAGCTGGTTAAGCTTTCAGGCTTTGGAGCAGCACAGTTCAGCTGACATTCATTCTGGATGAGGACTCAGAGGATTCCAGTCTGAGGAAACAGGACCAGCTGAGGAATTGGCAAAGTGAGATAGCTGTGGCTTGTTCTGCATCTGATCTACTAGCATTCACCCCAATACCTGGTTCAGGTTTGATTTTATTAATAAGAACTTTTAAGATTCCTGCTACACACACCAGTATTAAATGCATAGGGTATTTTAAATTCTCATTAGAATATTTTTCTTAAAAAGTGAGAGCGCTGAGGTTGCATCCTGTTATTAACTCTAGTGCAGTGGGTTTGCCTATCACAGATGGATAGTAGTATACATGAAAATCTTCATAAAAATGTTTATTTTGGTCATATCATATCTTACCCAAACTGATCTTTTAACAAAAGGTTTTCAAGAACAATTACATAGTCTGATTAGTCTGCTCACATAGAGAATAATTAGTCCTATGATCTTTTTTGGACAACCAAAGTTCAGAAATTTTCCCAGATGTGATCTAATCCTCTGAAGAATTTCATCTACTGGAAATGAAAGTGCTAGGCTCAGTTCAAAAAAGTTCTAACTGAATGTAAGGTTTTTGAGAATCATATCCTTTAAGCAATGATTGTATGAAGCCAGTTAACTGTCATTCGCTTAGTTCTATATGATCTGGAGGTTTCATCCATGGGATATTCCACACTGTTTTTTCTTCTCTTGGATCCAAAGATATCTCCATCATAGCTACTGTTATCAACATCATTAACACTATAATATTCAGAACAAATTATGCTGTACTAAAGACCACTACTTGCTCTTTTTTCAGGACTCCAAATTATGCATGAATTTAAAAGCACTTGTGTTCTGCCTTTTCAGTACACATGTAGACACCTGGGGAAAAACGACTATTGGATTTGACTGATAGTAATTAATAATCAATGATACAAAGAGTTTGACACTTTTGAGAATGATCCACTGTGAACATTAATCAATAAGCGTATGAACAATTGTCTGTAAGGCTCTATCATTTACAGTAACAACTTAAGATGTTCTAGATGAATGGGACAAGTAGAATGAATATAGTACATCAAGGTTTATTAGATTAGTATATCTGATAACAGGTTTCATAGTCCAGCCAAGGATGTCTGCACACTGGAAGGGCTGAAAAATCAGCAGCTGCTCAGTCTATGAGGCTGGATGCCTCAGACATCCCAATTTGCTGCTGAAGGCTTGCAGGGTTGCTGGAGAGCTGCTGGTCTTCGGTCCATATTGGAAAGCCCAAGAAGGTGGGTTGTGACATCACTGTAAGAGGGCAGCATCAGTAGCAGCCCAACAGTGGTCACACTCAAAAGCAACACTGCTTTTCCCTGTAACCTTTTTAGGTCTGGGCTGTGGCCAAAATGGTCTACTATTCTGAGGGAGGGTCTTCCCCCTTCAGTTAATGCTGTTCAACATGCCCTACAGCCCCTCCAAAAGGTATGTCTTTTCCTTGACCCCAGATATAATCAAGTTGACTAATGTCCTACTTTTTTTCCATACCTGTGATAAACACTGCCCAAAACCAATCTGGATAGGAAAGGGTTTATTTGGCTTCCAGGTTTCAGTCCTTTGTGGATGGAATTCAAAGCAGGAACTGAAGCAGATTCCACAGAGGAATGCTGCTTATTGTCATACTTTCTCTGGCATGCTGAGCTACTTTTCTTATTCAAGCCCTGTATTACCTGCCTACAGCCAGTGCCACCCACATCAATCATCAGTCCCCAAAATGCCCTCACAGACATGGCCACGGGTCATTCTGATAGAAGCAATTCCTCAATTAGGATTCCCTCTTCCCAAATACATCTAGGTTTGTGTCCAGTTTACTAAAATTATGAAAAAAATCAAGATTATCCATCACATATTTAACAAAAATCAATGATATGCCTTAGCTACCTCATAGCAAGTTTACTATAAATCAAATATTGAATTGTATTGTGGCAAGAACAATAAATGCACTCCAGTTTTTGTTTACATCATAACTAGTTTAAGTCACACATGGAACATTATTCATCTGTCACCACAATAGCTGTGATGCATACCCTAATATGCACTCAAGCACATTCTGTGTCATGAAAAAGCTACCAAAGGACTGAAACCCACCACTATACATTTTTATGGCTTTGTCAGTCAAAGGGGAGCCTCTTTTGTCTCATATTCTGGTAGATGCACTGAGATAGATTTTAACATTACTATGTGCTCTGTAAGAGTGAATTTTGAAATTATGAAAAATATATTTAAAAGCCCAATTTAAAAGAGCTTTGCACTAAAGGGATATGAAAGAGTATACAACAAACCAAGACAATTGCACTAAATCCATTAAAATCTGCTCCAGTAACCCCTCTCCAGCCTTCCAAAAGTCACTAGGGGAAAGGACCAATTGATCAGAAAGTAATCATTAATAGGATTTACAATTGGAATGGGGTTTTAACTGAAGGAACAACTTGAATTTACACGGCGATGTGTAAGAAAAAAAATTCACATCTGTAGATGGAAAAAATGTTAATCATCAAGAAGAAAAGCAAATATTTGGTTGATATTTACTTTATCAGTTGATTGCTGTTTCTCTCTAGTACCAATCCATGTTATCCACTGCCTACCACTCATGGCAGTTTGATTTAAACAGATTCATTTTTCTATAGTTCATGTATTCACAGCTGAGACTCCTTTTATCATGTTTTAAAATGATATATGAAAGTTTATGAAATAGTATACAGAGTTGTGGGCCAGGATAAGTATCTCTGAGAGAATCCTAACACAGTTTGCAAATTTCCCTTCAACAGTTGATTGTAAAAGCTGACCCAATAAAGGAAGAGCTAGAATCTGTGGTGGGCTTAGACATTCTTGCTCACTCGGCTACTGATGTCTTGGAATGGTGGTCTTTAGCCACGCAGTGGTCTAGCCACTTATTTCTAGATCCTTGCAATTGATATTTCGATAGCAGATAAAATCAGTCTCACTCACTGAAGCCTTAACACATCTGCCATGTATAAAAGTGAAACACAAGCATAGAGAAAGTGAAGTTCATGTTTCAAATGATAAGCTTTTAGGAACTAAACTTCAAAGCAAACAAACGTGAAGAAAATAAATACTGATCCCCAATGCCGGGCCTGTACCTCAGTAGTAGAACATTTGTCTATTGTGTTTGAAGCCCTAGTCAATCATCAGCAACACAAAACATAGAGAGGAGGGGAATGTACTCAGACCACCCAAGGGACTGAGATTATCAACAATGCCAAGAAATTAAGTCTTGCTTATTATTTTTATATTATCTTACATGCATGTAATTTATTAACAAAAAGAAATGAGAAGGGTTGTTCATGACAATGACCAGAACAATCTCCTTCCTGCTGTTAATGGGATACAGGTAATACTCTCAGTTACCCTCTCTTCATCCCGGAGTGATCAAACCATGTGAGAGCTGACTGGGACCAGACTCAGGACTCTTGATCCTTTTTCCTCTTTTGTACTAGAGTTTGATGTTCAGGGAAGTCATGCCTGGAACTCTGTACTTCTGCACCACGTGCTGGGCAGTCAACATTGGAGGTTTATGTAGGACTCATCTCCATCCGCTCTTCCCTTCATCCCACCAGTAGTCCTTTAGTGGCCAATCCTCCTATCTCAGACTTGGAATGCTGGGATTCTAGGTGTCGCTTTCACTCCAGGCCAGTCCTGTTTATCCCCAGTCCACTCCATCTCCTGATCTCTAGGATAAGTAATGAGTATGCAAATCTTCCCTCCTCCTCAAATTTCTGACAATACTTTTCATTTTCCTATGTTTATCTTACTTCTCATTGAATTTCAAAAAAATAATGGAAGCATCCACCTGCTGGTGCTTTTCCCCAGTGGTATCTGCAGCTGAGGTGACATGCTACCATCTGCTACTTATAGACTACATAGTGATCTTTCTCCTATGCTCAAAGCATTTCATTCCTTTTTGGCTTTCTCCTGTTATCTATTTTTCCTTAGCAAGCCATCATTCCCACTTGCTCATCAGTATAATAAACTACCTCCAACTAACAAAAGAAAGGGACTTGCAAATGTAAGCTTCCCTTGACCTTCTAGCTCTCATTCATAGTTACTCTGTGTGGCTACTGTTTTGATATTTGTACTTTCCAAAACTTACCTCTACATTCTCACCACTCTGCAAGTAGAGCCCTTCAGTCAGACACTTACCTCTGATATTTTATTTCAAAAACATTGTAGTTGTATCACAGCGACCCATTACCCTCTGTTTTGGACTGTATTCTTCATCTGGATTTTAAGCAACTCTTCTTTTCTTATGCCTCCTTTTTGTTGTTTTTTAATACATTATTTTGTGTCTGAACCACACAGTGTTGATGGGCACTGGCTCTTTAGAGTTCCATGATTCTCTTTTGCTATTTGATCCTTAGGAGATCCAAGCTTGACTTGTATTGTCAAACAAGTTCGTATGCAAATAGCTTTTAAATTTATAACTTCAGGTCTGACCATCTCCCACAATTTCAAGTTCACACATACTCTTTCTACTTTTAGCTCCCATTTGGTATCAACTAGATATTGAAACACATCCCAGTCAAAACAACATTTGCTTCTGTTCCAGATTCTCAGATTCTGCTTCAGGCACTGATAGTTGTTTGGAACTGTTCCTCCAGGTCTCTGCATGCTTAACTGTCTCTTGCCTGGATGGCTGAGCCCATTGTAGCAAGAGTGAGTAAATTCCTTTAAGCAAGTAACTCAGAAATAAATATGTATATTGTTTCTTCGCTTTATGTTTTTCTTATTTTAGGTTGCATAATGACAAGATTTGTTTCTATTAGTTTATTATTGAGTTATATTGTCTGTGAATGACTCAGCATATCATAGTCTCTTAATATAGGAATAGATGACATTTTCATTGTTTTAAAAATTCAGGTACTGACTAATGGCAGTTCATTTCTCTTATCACATATGTTAAGTCTAGCTTGGACCACAAAGATTAAAAAAAAAAAAAAAGAAGGTGCCAATAAGGAGAATTAAAGGAAGCAACAAAGGAACAAAGGAATGAAGGAAAAAAAGAAGGGAGGGAGGGGAAGCAAGTAGAGGAAGAGAGGAATAGGAGAAATAATTTTGGTTCAGAATTACAGTTTGTATTCATTGCCACGAACTCTGGATAAGAATATAGAAATAGAAAGCACGAATTCTTTAATTAGTTTGCCCCTTAACACCCTGGGACTGTAGGCAGGACACCCTTCTTCTGTGTGCTGTGTTGATAAGGCAGCTGCTTCAAAGAGGTACATGCAAGACTCTATTTTTAAACTATTTGGAAACAGCTCTCGTTTAAGGATACATTAGACCTATAAACAAGGCTGTTAACACCTCTTAAGATCATGGTTGGGATATTAAAAACTCACTTTTTTTCATACAGCAAAAATAAAAGTAGGTACAATGTATTAGTCAATTTCCCTGCTTTTTAGAGGTTTGTTTTTTCATATTTAAATTCTTATTTTTATTTCACTTTTACTTTTTTGTTCTGTTTTTATTTTTTAATTATTTTATTTTACATTTTAAGTAAAATACATTTGCATAAGATGCATCATTTTAATTGTCATATTTTTCCTGGGAAGCACTTTAATGGTAAGGAAAGGGCTTAAATGTTTATGTTTATCTTCCTAAAGCCACATGGAGGAATCCAAAGAGTTTGGATTCACATCAAGATCACTGACTATCATAGATTTTAGTGTAAGCTAGATGGTAAGAACAAGAGAGAAAGAGTGAGAAATGAAAATATGCAGGGAGACTAGGGCATATAGGAACTAAAGAAGATAGATAGCTTAGTTTCTTGTATTTATAGTTATGATTTTTATATAAAAAAGCTTTAACAAATACAACTTAAGGGAGAAAGGGATTATTCCAGCTCCCATTTGAAGATACAGTCCACTGTAGTAAGGGGGTGAAGGTGTTGGGTAGCTTGTCACATGGCATTCATAGTCAGGAAACAGAGAGAGAGGAATGTATCCTGATGCTCAATGCCCTTTCTCCATTGACAGACTCTAGGATTCTAGTCAGGGAGTGGTCACCACCCTGCATGGATAGATTTTCTCCATCTCATTTAACACAATAAAGATAATTTCCCCCTGGCATGCTCAGAGGTCTGTCTCCAAGGTGATTTCAGAGTCTATCAAATTGATAGTTAATACTCACCAAATCAGTAGAGAATGAATGTGATGGATATAATGTCAAAGAAACAGGTAGAGAGCAGAGACTAGATGGATGGATGGATGGATGCATGCATGCATGCATGGTTGCATGCATGGATGGATGGATCAATCAATTGATGGAGACTTAAAGCCAATATTGACAGGGCAATACACCTGGGATATCCCCCTCTCTCCTCAATAAAGCAAGAGAGCTGAACTTCATTATTGTCTAATACTTTGATCCTTGACTGTGTTTGCCAAGGCAAACAGGCTTTGATGATATAAGACCATAACCATTTTATTTCTGGATTTTAAAGTATAATATTTAGTTCTTAGCAAGCAGCACTCTGTAGGAGGATGGAAAGGCCTATCTTTCTTTATTCTTCATATCCAGATAATGACAAATTGGGGATTTAGAAGATAAAACCAAACAAAAATATCTTGTGCACAAATATCACAGATCTTGGAGGTCCATATAATTTACTAGAGTGTAATTTCCATGCACACCTACAAAGCAAATCCACTCAGTTATGAAAATTGTGTTTTGTAAGCTATTTCCCCCCTCTGTGTATTTGCATGATCATTCTATAATCTGTTGGTGATTAATACATAAATTCTGACTACTTTTCATGTAATAAATAGATTTATGAATCATTCACTAAATTCTCAATGGACACTATCCAGACTTCCACGACTGTATTTGCAGATCCAGAACAATAGCCTATATGAATTCCATTTTCTTCTTCTAATAAATACGTAGTCTAGATTGAGGTAGCAGAGCAAAAAATAAAGTGCATCCAGTTCACACTTAGATGAGTGCCACTTGCCTTCAGTGCATACTACTTTCTTAGTTGATGATTACATTTTGATTATGGTTACTATTGGTAACATATAATCCACATATCCCATAGAAGTGGAGGGAAACAAAAAACATCCGAGATTTACTTCATGGAAAAACTTGTGTTGTCTTGTGACCACAAGGTGGCACAATAGGGACCAAGAATGTTCAACCTCTAATAGAAAAACAATTACTAGAGATAGTTCCATAATAATTATTAATACTGTTATTATCCCACCATGGATGGGGGAACAGCTGATGAAGTCCCACCTCTAGGTGGGGAGCTACTGGCAAGTGATGACTACTAGAAGAGGAAAAATCAGTTTTCTTCAGAGATGAGGCCCCTGGGAGACTACCCATGCTCCAGTAGATGGTTCTACATCCATGTACATACAGGCAATACTAAGTGGACTTAGTGGGTTTTTAAAAATAGCACATGAAGTGGACCGGGAAAAATAAGGAGTGATGGAGGAGAAATTAGAGAGCAGGAGATGGGGTGAGGATGGGTTTGATCAAAGCAGCTCACATGCATGAATGAAATTCTCAAACAATAAAAATAAAAATTGGTAACATCATAAACAGTAGCCTGAATGATGGCTTCTTTTGATTTATGTCATGCATGTAAGTTGTCCTCATCACATCTTTAATATTGTGTCTTAGTTACATGTTATCACCGCACCAATTCCCTACCTTTACAGTGGAAAAGCAATATTGCCACTTTTTCCACCATCAGACTTTGTGTTATTTATATACTTCTTATTCTGTTGTTAAAAAAAATAGGTACAGTCATAGAAAAGGACAATAGAAGCAAGTGGGAAAAAACAAGGTCAACGATTATTACATTAACTGAATTGTCAAGTTCTTACTGTATAAATTACAGAGTACATCATGATTAGTTACTCATTAAAAAGATTCCCAAAGGTATAGAGAGGAACTGGACAGTGGAAATCTCCAAGTAAATTCACATTGTACCAGAATCCTGAGAAAAGAAAGCAAGAGCTACATACTCTCTCTTCGGGAGCTGTTCTAACAATGTTCTATAAAGCAGTTGACTAATAAAAAGTAGGAATTTATTTCTAGAGATACAGAAGTCCAAGATTAAGCCAGAGTGAGTCTGGTCCATGAGAAAAATACTTTCTGTGAACCCCTCTAGTGGGAACGGTGAGGAGTCTCAGGTCTCCTCTACAAGGATACTAACAGATCTTGTGAAGTCTCTTGACTTTGATCCTAGGAGCCACCTCTCATCACTGTTATTAACTTGGGCATTGAGATCTCAACATATGACTTTCAGGGGCACATAGATATATTAATCCGCAGTGATATGCTAGTAACAACAAGTACAAAAAGTCAAGAAGGAAGTCCAACAAACCAAGGGGTCAAGATTAGAAGTAGAATGAGGAAGAACCATGACAACTGATGGCTATAAGGAACACAAATATTTTAAAGAATATCTGTATTATAAATATTCCAAAATAGTGCAGCAGGGAAATTAAGCTGCTTCCCTCAGATTCATAATTTATCATTGTTAGCACTGAGATGTGAATCTCTTTATATTGGAAGCAGAGCCATCAAAATCCATTTAAAAGAGTGGCCTCAGATATCCACCACTGGATCAAGGGGAAACCCATGAACATTTAACAATTTGTGATAAATATTACTATTTTTAAATTTTAATTTAACTTTTTTTTTGAGTATTTCGTATACATATGTCATGTGCTTAAATCACTTTGGCCCTTTTGTTCCTTCCGTATGCCCTCAGACTGCTTTTCCCTCCCAACTTCATGTGCTCATTTTTTTTAAACCCACTGAGTCCATTTAGAGCTGCCAGTATGTACATAGACATAGGGCCATCTATTAGAGCGTGGATACCCTCTCAGAAGCTGAATCCTTGAAGAAAATTGACTTTTCCTCAGCTAACAACAGTCAATTGCAAATAGTCTCTGCTAGGGGTGGGATTTTGTGAGCCCTTTTTCCACCCAATGCATTACTGTTCAGTAGCTAATAGCTTTTGCTTTCAAATGTGTGTGAAGTACAGTACTATTTTGGCATACTTTTGAGTAACAGGGAAAGTTAATTCAATATACTTCTCACAAAATTGTACCACAGGGGTTTGCTCTTCGTGAATGCATTCATACTGTTATTGCAGAAGTGGTTAATTACAAAGGGAAACTTTGGCCCACTTTTCTGTCTCCACTTTTCTTACTATTCTGCTATGGGGAGGTACAATAAAGGAGACTTTTGCCAGTTGTCAGCCCCCTTAGTTTGACTTCCTAGTTTCAAAGCATTCATTATAAATTTGCCAGTCACAAGCTGGGAACAGCAGCTGTGATGGTTTGAAAGAAAATGGCCCCCAAAGAGAGTGGTGCTATTAGGAGGCGTGGCCTTGGTGGAGAAAGTATGTATGTCACTGTGGGAGTGGGTTTTAAGGTCTCTTTTGTTCAAGCTTCCCTCGGTGTGACTTTCAGTCAATTTCCTGTTGTCTGCAAGATGTAGGTGCTCAGCTATTCCTCCAGCACTATGTCTGTCTGCATGCCACCATGCTCCAAGCCATGATGATAATGGACTGAACCTCTGAAACTGTAAGTGAGCTCCCTCAATTAAATGTTTTACTGTATAAGAGTTGCCATGGTCACAGTGTCTCTTCACAGTAATAAAAACCTTAAGACAGTGGCTCAGTCCGTGAAGTGATTGCCACACAAGCCGAAGAATTGACTTTGATTTTCAGAACCAATACAGGAAATAGGACTGTACTTATAACCCCAATGCTATGAAGGTGAAAACAGGTAGATCCCTGGGCTCCACTGGCCAGTCAGCCTACCTTACTTGGAGAGCACCAGGACAATAAGAGACTATGTCCAAAACAAGATGGGTGGCACCTTGGGGACACACATCATGTTGGCTACAATGTGAATGTAATTGTTCTTCTCTGTTGTGAATTCCACACTTCTATTCTCATCCAGTGCAGTGGGTGTGACTGGAAGCCTCCCAGGTGAGTTGCAGATCTTTGGTGATTACCTGGATAGGGCAGGCACTGAGCAGTTCCTGATTCAGTGAGTAACACTGTATTGGGGTTGTGATATGCGGTTTGGAAACCAAACCTTGCTTTTCATGGGACCTTTCCAATGTACTGGAAAATGCTGGACAGTTTGAAAGTAACTCACATAAAATGTAAAATAGTTGAACTGGTAATGGCTCTAGTCTAATGTTCATTTGGTATTTCAAGCAGGAGTGCTGTTGTCCTGCATGAGATGAAGCTCAGCGCTTCCTTGGTTTGACACTGTTCTCTACACTTATGCATCTGGGTAGAGCAGAATTTTCCCTCTCAAAGCACCATTTTTACAGCACACTGATGCTGAGAGGGAGCAAGACACAAGATATAGAGAAAGCCCAAGGTGATTTTGGTAACATTGTTCATAAATCACTTACCTGTGAACTGCATCAACTACTGGATTTTCTGCAAATGGTTGCATGTCAGTTAAAGTTGTTTAACTTAGTATTGTTTTGTTTTTGCTCTTGTCATTGTTAAAATCTGATGAGTATAAGTTATTGGAACACTAAAAAATGTGAAGAGTTTTCTAATGGCAATACCATCAGTAGTTTGCATTTTATGAACACCCTTATGTAGCAAAGCACTGTTTTAACCCCTTAGAAATATTTTTCAGTTAGTCTCACAACAGTTACGAAGTGGATGAGATTAGTTTTCTTATTTCACAGTTGAGGAAATTTGTATGCAGAAAGGTTAAATAAATTTCCCAAAGCTATTCAGTAAGAAAATAGAAATAATAGCATTCAGACTTCGGACAATTGCTACTTAATTCCATACTCTCAGTTTTAGCTTCATACAGCTGCAGTAGATACAAATAAAGAAGAAAAATCAGAAACATCAGCTATATTGTTCCAGGTTGCACCATTAACAAGATATGAAATTTTGGCTCACCCTGGTCTATATGACTCAGGTGTTCTTATCACTATGTATATATCAGTATATATATATATATTTGCCTGTGCTGCCCATCACAATAACTATGATCACCTTGTCTTTGGAGATTCAGTGCTGCCACTAGGCCCCTGCCACTTCAGGTCCCAATTAAACCCATTGCACTTAATCCATCCAACTGAGCATCAGGATCTTCCACCTTAGGGTCTGGCACGAGGAAAATGGCAACAGGAAAGCTCTTCATGTATGCTGGTGCCGTTCTTACCATTTTGTGTCTTGTCTTATAGGATTAGTGAAGGGCCTGTCTTCTGGGATTTCTCATTGTGGAGGATTAGGTTTTATACAGCACACCCACTCTAGCATTGCAATTTCCCTGAGTCTTAAAATCCCCTCATCGACACTAAGCCAAGGGATATTAGGCATCTCCAATTCCTTTTCAGCAGGTCATCTTTTGACAAATGCTTCAGTCAACAATTCAAACAATCTTTTGTTACCTTCATGCTCAAAGCCCTGGGTTCAGAATTTAACGCTGAAAACAAGCAAATACAACCCAAACAAGCAAACAAAACCCTGCAACTCATTATACATGATGTAAATATCATGCTTGTGAAGGAAATTCTCAATAAAATAAAATAAAGTAGAAAAAAAGAAAATTATGTCCTCAGATTTACAAGGGATGTGGACATGACTATGTCTTTCATTTAGTAATTATCCTATAAAGGTGTTAACATTTAAGCCTTAATCCACATCAGGACCACTTGTCACCTGGGGTAACTCCTTACTCTTCTGCTCTTCTTTGTCTGTCTCTGCAGAGAAGAGTTCCTTCTCTGTAACACAAGAGGCATCTGGTAAAAGAAGCCACCATCATAAGCATCTTTAGCTGTGAATTAGCAGCTGACATGGGTGAGCTCTGCTGTAAACTCAGCCTGAGGGCAGGCTTCCCTTCTCCAGGCAAATTAATATCAGAAGAATCAACCAGAAGTATAATAAATAATTGCTGTCCAACATGTGCTTCTAATTAAAATGAAGCATGTTTAGTCACAGTGAGAATTATCTGTGATGAAGTCGTTCATGTGGAAATGGGGAGACTTCTGATTTTTTTCCCTAAAGACGACTTCTCAGGGACCTGCCTTTAGTTGGGGCTCTTTCTGTATCAAGTTCCAGTTGCTTAGATAGTGTTTAAGGATGTTTCCTAGGCCCCTAGAGTCAACATAGCAGTAGAAACAAAAGCATTCTGTGATTATGTAATTTACTAAGAGAATCTGTTTGGGTTTTCACCCATTGGGATTACTGAAAAGCTCAAAATAACCATTTTATCTGTAACCTGGGGAGTTTTCTAAGTCTCCATATGAGCCCAGGCAGGAGAAGTGATAAATCTCACTGACTTATTAAAAAGGCTGACAACCTTAGTCTGCCTCTTTTATTTTCACACACACCCTTTGGTGTGGGTGTGTAGGCATATGCCTATAGTTGTGCATACACATGTGTATAGATACACATGGAGGCCAGAGAGACTACTTCCAGTTCTAAATGTTCACTGGGTGTTGTCCATTTTGTTTCTGGAGACAGGATCTCTCATTCTCTTAGAGCTTGTGGCCCGTTAGTCCCAGAGACCAGCCTATCTCAGCATGCTGAGTCTGGAATTACAGATGCCCCCTTATCATGCCCACAATTTTGTAATTCAGTTCAGACGGTCTAACTTGGGTCCTTGTGCTTGCAAGGCAAACATCTCACCAACTGTGCAATCTCCCCAGCAGCCACCTGCTTCTTCTTGAGAAAACAGGCAGACTCCAGGTGTGACACTTCTACACAGTATCATTTTCAAGATGTACTTATTTCTAATTTTATATATGGGAATGTTTTGCCTGTATGTATGTATGTATATGCACCCCCTGCATGCCTAGTATCAATGTGAAGGGCAGAAAAGAGTGTTTGATACCCATGGAACTACAATTACAGACGGCTGTGTGTCATCATATAGCTTCTAGGACTTGAGCTCAGGTCTTCCTCAAGAGCAGCCAATTGCTCTTAAACTGCTGAGCTATCTCTCCAGCCCTAATTTTACAGTATTTACATAAAAGAATAAAACAGTAAGACTGAAAATCAAAAAGCCAAGGGCTGTTCTGTTTATATTTTTTATTTTTATATTATCTTCTTTGTTTTCCATGTTAGGTACTCTTCCACCAGAAGGCCTGCTGAACCATAAAGGGTATATTCAAATTCAAAGCTAACTAACTTTACAAGTTTTGCATTCAGTTGCTAGAAGCTGCATGAAGGACCCAAACCACAGTCCTGAACCTTCCCAAGGAATGGTGTACACAATGACATGACAGATCAAGAAGCAGTTCAACCCCAGTGAAACCTCAGGACCCAAAAAATAGTCTAAAAAGAACCCCATTAAAGTATTTTAGTGATACAATAACACAGTGAATTAAGCATTTGGAACAAAATCCCATGGCAGTGCAGACAAATTATCAACACAAGGATTGTGTCTTTTTAGGAAAAAGGCCCTGCGAGGGACCCTGCTTTCTCTCTGCCCACAGATTTATTCAAACCAAGTCTCAAAGCACTAGTTTCTATTTCCTGGTATCCAAGAGAATCTTAGCAGAGGATGTGCTAAAGTTCTTCACTGCTGGTTGCTCTATCCATGTGCTCTGTGTGAACTGTGCTCACTAGTATTTTGTGCATCTAGATGGTTTCCTGCACGAACGTGGGTTATGTAGTAGCTCCTTGAAAGCAGAAGTGAGACAGAAGGAAGTTGTGTTAACTTTAGAATAGAGGCAGGGTTGAGGAGTGACTCGGGGTGTGTAGAAATGGCTTCTAGAAGTCTTCAGGCTAAACTGACCTTAAAAGTCACAGACCAATGAAGCCTTTAGAGCCCCTGCAAGCAGGCCAGCCTGTCAGAGAGAAGGCAGAGAACATCTCCAGCTGAGTGGAATTTGCTACCCAGTGATTTAGAGGTAGACTTTAGTACCTGCTGTATTCTGTGGTCAACTCAGATCATAAGAAATTAATTTTTTATAGTACATTAAACATATATGTATGGGTGTTTTGCCCGCAAGTCTTTCTGTGTGCTATGTGCTTACCTGATATCTGGGCATGTCAGAAGAGGGCATTAAATCCCCTAGAACTGAATTATAGACAGATATAAGCTGCTGTGTTGGTGCATAGACTCAAACTCAGGTCCTCTGGAAGAGCAACCAATGCTCTAAATCACTGAGCCATCTCCTCAACCCCTATTTTTTCTCCTCTAAGAAAGGCTTTCATATATATGAGACAGGCTATATATAGCTGAGTATGAAGTTAAATTTCTGATCCTCATGCCTCTATTTCTCAAATGCTGGGGCCACACACATATGTGTATATATAATATGCCACCATGTTTTGTTTTGTTTGTTTGCTGGAGATAGAAGAGAGGTTTTCATGCATGCTAGGCAAGCAAGCACTACATACTCAACCCACAAAATAGAAATGCTTAGAACTCAGATTCCTTGAAGTACCTTTAAAATATCTTTGAATGTTCTAAACATAAACATTTGGTCTTGCCGAGGTCTTCTGAGAATTTAAGCAGGGTTGGGGGAGCATCATTTTGTCTTGTTTTCCTGTAGTCACTACAGGGCTTGCCAAGCTTGTATTTATTTTCGGCCATTATCACCATCAAAAGTCTCACAAAGGCACAGAAATGATGTTATTGGGTTGTGGGGTAGGGAGAACATCAAGGCAGCCCCATAGGAGTCCTGGTCAATCCTGTTATCAAGATCACTCAGCCACCAGTGTCTCAAAGGGATTTCTAGGTCAGAAGCAATTTTTTATGTTTGTTTTACAATAATAATGGCATTTCCTCAGCTCCCGAGAAAATATGTAATTTCCACAGTGACCAGCTCCATGAAATGTCAGGTACAAGTACAAACTGGACTTAAACTGTGCTTCTTTTTTTTCCTTCCTAACCTTGTTTTCAAAGTAATTCCTTGGAGGCATGGTGCTCCCTGTAATGGTTAGAGACTGTTTATTTTTACTCTTACAAAGAGAAAGCTAGATCGAGCTGAGGAGCTACTACTGATAGTTGATAGCTACAGGGAGAGTCCATTTTCTTTAGGAATGTAGCCTCTGGTGGGTGCCCATTCTCCAGTGGACGGTCACACACACAATCATATATAGGCAGCAGTCACTGGACTCAATGGCTAAAAACAAGAGGGCATAAACTTTGCAGGGATATGTTGGAGGGATCTGAAAAGAGAGAAAGAAATGTGGGGTAAAATGATGTGTGTGTGTGTGTGTGTGTGTGTGTGTGTGTGTGTGTGTGTGTGTGTGTAGAGACAGAGAGAGAGAGAGAGAGATGCATTTGGAGGGTACAATACCTCCTGTCCTGTCATTATGTCTTGAGGGAGATGTGCTTCATTTGTCTTTGTACAACATGACTGCAAAGCCAACAGCTATCGACCCTGAAATCTACGTGAGAAAGAGAGTCACAAGGGAGAGTGAAAGGATATATGCCTGCTAAGTCCACCTCTATAAAAGCACTTTTGTAAAAATCACACCAAGAGACCTGCACTGATAATGCATGAGCCAGAATGGTGATATTTAATACCCCCACCCCACACTCCACCCCCAGATGAAAGAAACTGGGAAGCATTGTTGCATGTTTTCACCTGAGCACACTGCTGTCCTGATTAGAAATTTATTGGTGAGGAAGAAACACAGAACTGAGCATGTGTTAAATACCCACCTCACCACTTTGTCATGGAGACTAAGCACATCTGTGGACCACTCTTGACAGAGCTTGATGAAGCTGTGAAATAAGGGCACATTCTCTTCTGCCTCTTCTGCTCCCTCTCCCTCTGCCCCCAACTCTCTCTTTTTCTCTTTCTTCATTTGCTCCTCTTACACACAGACCACAGTACCCATTGGGCAGAGACTTGATGCCACAATTTGTTTTCTATCTAATTAACTCTGATGAATAATTTCATGTTTAGAGAGAGAGATACAGCATAAAAAATATTCAACTTGCCTCATTTATCATCAACGACAGTGCATTTAAAACCAGAAATACATTTTGAACAGAGCTGATCTGTGCTGTGTATAAAAGCAACTGTCACTTCACATGTAGCTGCTCCACATGCTGTTAAAAACCCATTATGTGAAGCAACATTCTCATTTTCAAGCAGTAGAGTCTACACTACAGGGAACAGAGGAATAAACACAGTGTTTCGCATTACTCTATCATCTTTATTGTTAAGGAAGTCATTGGAGGTTTCAAAGCATGCTATAAATCTGCATAGATGATCAGAGATGCGTGGGACACAGGAATGCTGACCATACATTCCACTCTGTGTGAACACGTAGTGCGATAGATTGTATTTAATCAGACATCAATGATCCCCTGTTTCAATGGCAGGCATCATGGGAGGACAGCACAAAGGAAACACAGTGCAGTGAAATGCACCTGCCTTCCAGAGAAGCAAATTCAAATTGGTGGGGAAAGCACTGTTACGGTGGTGATGATTTTTAGGCTTGGAAATGGAAATATTCTAATTTATACAAGTAATTGCTATTAACAAATCAAATTGTGTGTGTGTGAGAGTGTGTGTATTTGTAAACACATGGCTATATTGTATGGTTTAACTAATGGATTCTCCATTCATAAAGGAGTAAAGGTTAAACATGACTTTCATCCCAGATATTCAGTTTCAGGAGAGTTTTTAGCTTGCCCCTTGAACAGGTTATCTTATTTATAAGATATTAGGGATGAAAGATTTATTTACACATGTGTATTTGCAAAGGTACACAGTATTCTGCATTGATCCTGGATAACGGGAAGAAACAAAGAAAGAATGGGAGAAGGAGAAAAAAAGAAAATTACAGAAGAAGAAAGAAAGCCCTTCAATACCTGTTTGCTTTATTTAGCTTGGTAATCTTCGACTGCATGATTCAGTTCAGTCTACTTTTGAAATTAAGTTTAAGTAAGTGTGGTGTTTGTGTGTGTGTGTGTTTAAATTAAACAGCAGCTACATCATATACTCATTCCTAGCTCAGAAACAGTGGAAAAAATTCACAAATCATGCCAAGCCATAGCTAATAATTCTTCCGTTTATAAAGCTTACAGTGTCTGAGACTGGGTTCATGCTGAAAGGAATCAGGAATTAACTTAATCCCTTAACATGATAACAGAATACACATTCATCTTTTGACCTAAAATGTAATCATTTCCATAATATTTGGTTTATCCCTCTAATACACAATCAAATCAACTTCATTGCATTGTTTCACAAAACTGTTCATGCCTGCAACTCAAGTCGCCACATACACTGCCTCGCTGTCTTTAGGAAAAGTTCTGGCTCTTTTAACTCCTCTCTGCCTACATGTAGCCTCTCAGGACCAGGAGCCAACAACATTTATTCTCTCAGGTCTGAGGATACATACAACTGCCTCGCTGCTGCAGCCAACTCTGTGATGCCTCTTCACAAAAGCTTGAGAGCAGCGGGGGATATGAGCACAGACTTCTCCAAGGAGCAGAGGGAAAGGCCACTGCCTCACTTCTGGTCCCCATTTGTTTGGTTGAACCAAGGTATTTAAGAGAAAAATACTTCTCTAAATAATGATGTCTCCATTTCTTCTGCCACATGGTTAGGTTCTAGCACTTACCAATAACATTTTAGGCAAGTCTCACTGAAAGAAATCTTTGACTTGGTGGCATTATTAGTTTCTTAAAGCCACGACTCTGTCTTCTGATACCAATGAAAGGCAAATATGGTACCTCAAACCACACTTCATTTTACTTACATTTAATTTTTTTGTTTGTTTTTACTGAGACATGTCTTATTTGTTGCACTTAGGTTATGAGATATTATTATAAGCTCTCGTTGCATAATTAATTTATAAATGAAAATATTTACCTCTCTATTTTTAATCTATTCTAGCAGCCTCTCTTTTCTCCCACTCCTAAATATTCCATGTTCAAGAGAAGACACAAGTGTATGCAATAATGAGATTAATTGTAATCAATTAAGCTTCTTATAGCTTCCCCAATACAAAGTTTGCTACCAATGCCAAATTTTAATATTGGAAAGCTATGGAATTTTTAGATGATCACTTACCAATTTTAACCTGCTCTACTGTCTACTCTTGCTGCAAAGGGCAGATCTAACATTTTGTTTAAAAATCATGCTTACTACAATTTTGTGCCTTCGGGTAAGGGGCTGAAGAGGAGGGCTACATCTGGGATTCCATGGAGATTCTATTTAAAGTCAGGAGAGCCTTCTGATACGGGACTTCCTTGCACTCATCAGGTGGGGAAGCGGTGGTCTCCTCTGGGTTCTCACAGCTGCTCACAATGGCAACCGCGCTGAACGACCGCCTCCTGACATTGGTGTCTGAGGTGCACGACCCTCGGGCAGGGGATGTTTTCTCCAAGTTGGTGAGCTGTTGGTCTTTCCAGTCCAACTGTTTGGCACTGCAAAAGGGGGCATAGACTTCCACGCTTCCTTCAAACTGCAAGCAGTTCACTTTATAGTACTTTCTCTTCACTTCCAATACGTCATTAAACCGATGGCCCCAGAGAATTTCCCTGGGGACGTAGGAACTTCTAGACTGGTGGGATGTCCCAGTAGAATCCCCAGTGTAGATAAATGTCACTAAAATCTCGAAATTATCTTTGGCCACTGCCTTGCGGTCAAGGGCATACAGAGGACTCTCGTGGTCAATCTCATGGACAATAGTAACCGGGGTTACCAGGATGATCTGGTCATTGACAAGTTTGAGATCTTTAAAAGTCATGGTCATCCGCCCTTCGCTGTCTTCTGAGTAACGTAGAAGTTGGGCTCTCACTGTTCCCTCTACCACATGGTTTGGTCGGAAATCACCTATGCGCCACATGAGGCAAAGCTTCCCGTCTCTCATACCGATGAGGGCAAAATAGCTGAAGCGGATAGTCTGGGCTCTCTTCCGGGCAGTTGCCATCTTTGCCAAGGCTGCTCCAATAATGAAGGTGTTTATGATGCAACTTAAGATGGACTGAAGGATCACTGTCAGCACGGCCACAGAGCATTCTTCTGTCACACACCGGTAACCGTACCCTATGGTGGTTTGGGTCTCAAGGGAGAATAAAAATGCTGCCGTAAATGAATGCACATTGTCAACACAAGGTGTGATGCCTGGATCATTTAATAGATCTCCATGATGAAAGGCTATGAGCCAAAATATGGAGCCAAATATTAACCAGGAGAGAATGTAAGACAGAGAAAATATCACAAACATATGGCGCCACTTGGTATCCACAAGAGTGGTGAAAATGTCAACCATGTAGCTCCCCCATTCTCCAAAAATGTGTTTGAAGTACACGTTGCAGCTGCCATCTTTGTGGAGTAGGCGCCTTCTTGCTCTTCTCTTCTCAGCTATGGCATGCTCTGGTGGATAGCCTGGATATTTGGAGTCCACATTGACAATCCGGTAGCTACTTCCGTAATAGCTCATTCTTTCTTAAGTCCTTTAGGGCATCCAGGGGTGTTTTATATCAGTTAAAAGATCCAGGTGTGTTGTTAATTTGTGTGGTTCTTTGCTTTGCTTTCTTTCTTTTCTTTTTAGTTTTCAGTTAAATCCTAAAATAAAATACAGAACAAAAGAAAATTAAACAACAACATTTTAGCTATAAATTCCAGTTTCCATCTTGATGGTAGTTTGACAAATTGAGAGCAATTTTGTTCTATCTAAAGTACTAAATACCTCATTTGAACCATGGAGACATTCGGTATTGATTCAACATTTTGATATAGAAAGCAGCTCAGTTATTACAGGAACAAAATATGCAATTAGAGAAAATAAGGTTTTTATGTATACATAGTGTTTGAGTAAAGACTATGATTACCCCCAAATGGTACCTCACAACCCTTTCTCACCTGATAGAACTGGTTTTATACTAACACATTTTCTTGCATGAGAAAACAAAGCAATCTATAATATACAGAAATGAAGTAAGATTCACTTACAAGATTTCCAGCTACTAATGCCAGAGCAATAAAGAGTTTCTACCTTTGGTTGGTAATGGGCCGGCCGCCCCGTGTCTGGCATAGGCAGCCCCACACCGTGGCTTCTTCTCTGTCCCACTTGGGTTTTTCTTCTTGTCTACTTCTCCAAACAGAGCAGGATGAATAGTGACATCTACTTCTGATTAAACTCCTTTGCTCCTAGCTCCACCCTTCCCTTGATTGGAAAAGAAAGCTTTCTTAACCCCAGAGGAGTTCAAACCACTCCCAGACAAGCTGCTGTTGAGGTATAAAGTTGCCTCTGCTCTTGTCTCACAGCCTTCATCCATGCTTACTGCTCTTTGGTTTTTGACACTAACAGCTCTTCTCTTTCTCTCTGAAAAGTAACAAAAATTTTGCCAAAGTTGTAAAGCTTGTTTCACTCTTAAAGGGAGCATACCACCATTCAATAGACACCCCCTCTCTTAGCTCTTGGGTGTTTTCTCTGATGCATGTGCTGCTTTCCCTGAGCAAAACTGATTGCCAAGGAGAACATACAGTTCTCATTTTTTGGCATCCGTGTCTAAAAACACCTAAGTCTGAAATTAAACTTTAAAGAAGTGATTATCAAAATAGTTCAGCTATTTCTGTGTAATAACATCAGCACACTTAATGGTCCAAGAGTTATTGGAATATGTCTTTGATATGATCCACCTGTGATAGACAGATAGAAGAAATGGAGTCTAGAAAGACAGGCAGGAAGATCCCACCATCCATTCAGTCACAGGTAAACTCAATATGACTAAATACTACTCCTTAAAACTCATGTGTGAATTAATCACTAGAGATCTACCTCCTTTCCTACTGCAGAAGAGAAGAAAGAGTTAATGTCTCTCCAGCCAGACAGAAAGAATCATTTTCTCTCTCTCCAGGGATCAGGCCCACTTTACAAAGAACTCTTTGTCTAGGGGACCACTCACAAGGATGGACTGTGCTTATGGCCAAAAACCCTGTAAAGCATTATGGCTTTCTCTCTCTCTTTCTCTCTCTCTCTCTCTCTCTCTCTCTCTCTCTCTCTCTCTCTCTCTCTCTCTCTCTCTCTCTGTGTGTGTGTGTGTGTGTGTGTGTGTGCCAGCCCATTCTTCAGGTCTGTTTTTAGTGGTTTTATCCTCTCTATGGGTAATCCTTGGCCTTGTTTAAGGAAAGATATTTGAATAATTGCAAGATAATGACCTAGATCTATCAAAATGCTCCTAGGAATGCAGAGCCTAAAATATAAATATCTTTTGTTTTACAGTGCAAACATTATCTGTAATATCTGTTCATTGGTTATCAGAGGCATCTGTCTAATTAAATGTAAGTGACTATGAGACAGAAACCTCTATAGTGTTGCTCATTCTTTACTCTATACTGACCACAGAAGGCAGGAGTCTAGGATAAATTTTAAAAACAAACAAACAAACAGATAATTTCAAACTGAAGAGCAGATATAGAGGTAGAATTGTTTTCTTGCTAAATGCTTCCAACCAAGAAAGTTCCTTAAGGAACCCAAAAATAGGGGAGGCTGAGAGTTAAAAAAAAATAAAAAACCAAACACAGTTCACAGATCCAAAGCTACTGTGTGTCTCTGTTCTGTTCAGCTGCCAAAAGGGGAAAAAAGGGCTTCATTTGAAATGGCATTCAGTTGGCATCCAATTTGGATTCCAGGGGTGCTAGGAACTATTATAAACAAGCCACTTTTAAAACACCTTCCAAAACAGGATAATCGGCGGATTAATTTGCAATTAATACGAGTTGTAAGCTAGCAAATTCGGGTCTGTGGAAAATTTGTTGCTGAGTACTCTTAATAATTTCAGGGTTTTCAAGTTATGACTGAGAATTATGACTCAGATTCCCCAGGTCTCTGATAGGGTTGATCATTGCAACCATGCAGTTCAACTTACCCAGATAAGCATTTAGAGTCTGGGTAGGTTCCCACGCTTTCTTTATAGACTCTTTGACTCTTCAGCTATGGTAGTGAGACATGCTTTGAAACAAGTATCTGCAACCTAAGTGATAAACTGTAGCCAAGACAGACCAATCCCTTTCAGCAACTCTCACTGCAGCCTACGTGATCGATGAATAACCATTTGCAAAGACCTATTTGCAAAACGGTTAAACAAAATAAACATGTATTCATCTGGTCTTTTGTGTGTTAACTTGAGAACTTTTGCAACTGCTTGCTATTAGCCATCAGAGGAATGTGCTTTTGGATTCATGGGAGTTCTATATTTCATACCTATTTCTTAGGATGAAAATCTAGCCTTTAAAATTGCCATAATGTTGGTCAGTGAGGATGGCTCAGGGAGTAATTTGCTTGCCACCAAGACTGACTACTTCATAAGATCCCTGGGATACACACACTGGAAGGAGAGAAATGATTTCTGCAAGCCGTCCTCTAACCTCCACACACCACATCACTCACACAAACACACAAATAAATGTAATAAATAATTTTGAAGTGCTTGAATGTTTTTATAATCATCTTGCCACCACAAATTCCATCAAAAGAAAGCATTTGCAAACTCTCAACTTCAAGATTTATCTTGCACTTCAAATCTAGAAAGAAAACTAAATCAAGTATAATTATAAAATTATGGAATATAAAAGTCAAAGGCAGATGTTGAGTCAAGAGAAGCCCATTTTGCTGAATGATAATTAACAAAGGCAACAGATGCACTCTGCGTCCATACTGCAGCTGAGTTCTGCTGTGGGGTAGTGCTTTCTATAGATGGGGTTAAAACAAAAGGGACCATGCACAATCAGGGTGATGAATCCATAAAATATTATCAGAATTTATTAAAACATCCAAAGGTTGTGGCTGGAGCAATGAATCAGAGGCTACGAGCACTGTCTGCTCTTACAAAGGAGCCTGGTTCAATTCCCAGCACCGCATGGCACCTCTCAACCTCTGAAACTACAATCCAGAGGATTCTGCTCTCTTCTGGCTTCCTTGGGGACCAGCTAGGCATATGGTGCACAGGCACATATGCAGGAAATATACTCATACACATGAAATAAAATAAATCCATCTAAAGGTATTTAGAAAGCTCCTAAGAGGTATTCCATTTTATTTCATTCTGTGTAAGTATCTGGGGATGGATGGATGGATGGATGGATGGATGGATGGATGGATGGATGGATGGATGGGAAGAAGACAGAATTGGGGAAAGCATGTCTTTCCCCAATAGTCATTTTTTAATATCTTGCTAATTATATTAAGAATAGACACTGAAAAATATTTTTAACTCACTTTGACTACAGGTCTCTGCTTTCAGACTTCCGTTTTAATGATTTCTCTGCATGGATTCAACTTTAGGGGAACCTTTTACTAATTCAGTGCATTTGAATAGGCCGTTGACACAGCAGGGGGCATTAAAAAAACACATGAACCCCACACCCAATACTTGTTCTTGTTTCTTCGTGCATAAAATTGAAACATTTTCTCTTCCATTCAGCCACATCCTCCCATATTTAACTGTTTACTGGGTGAACCACTCTTGCATTTCATTTCAGTCTTCAAAAATAAGCTTTACCCCAGCAAGCTGAGTGTACAGCACATGACCAAGACTTTGCATCCTCATATCACATCAACGCCAAAATGCAGTCTTGCCTCTACCACCTACTTAGCATAAGAACATTCATTATCAGTCTTGCGCAATTCAGTATGCACCACAAAAATGAGCTAAATTATTTTCGCTGAAATCCAATTATTGAAGCCAGTGGCTTTTGAGGTTAACAAGTGCTTTCTTTCCCACATAAAGGATCTGAGGCAGTTGACACTCAAGTCACCAGTAATCAAATTACTGTCCTGGCAACTACTAAGTGAGATAAGTTTTGATGGAAATGTGAGACTTGGTAGGGCAAAGAGGAGAAAGGATGGCTTCATTCCTCTCCGAAGTCATTGTTTTGAAAATAGCCTCCTTTGTGGAGGAAAGGGAGGAAGGCAGGGTAGTGAATAATAGACTCAATAGGAGAGGCTATAGTGAGGGTAAGGGTGAGCTCTGGTTGGAGGAAGAAGAGAGAGGGGTGTTGATTTAGACCCCAAAATAAATGAGGTCGTTTGCTATTTTCTTCAAAACCTGTTCCTCCACTCTTTGCCATGGAATGGTGCCTCAAAGTTATCTTTCCTGAAATTCTTATAAGGCATGCAGGCCCACAGAGCTTCTCATTCAGCAATGGAATGTGTGCTTCACCTAGAACCTAGTAGACACTCTCCCTACCTCCCCAGGTGCCCCTCTACTCCAGGTTCAAATGGCTTCTCTTTGAGGATGCATCTGCTTAGTTCTTCTGTTTCCTTCTCAGCAGGCTCCCATCTGAAATGTTCATCTCAGGCTCAGAGCAGTTATAGGGTCTGGAGTTGGTGGAAGAGGGAGTTGGGGTTTGGGGGACTGGGAAGCTGGGAGGGTGGAAGTTTGGGGCAAGTATCTCTGTAGCTTTCCTTCTAGTGAAAATGTCCTTAAGTTACCTAGTATCACGTACAATAAAAAAAAAAAAAAAAAGAGAACAAGAAATGGCCTTGAATGTGTTAAGAACAAACAAGCAGCCTGGAACTTGGGGCAGGGGAGAACTCAACATTACAGGATCAGTGGGGACATTCACTTGAGATCTTTCTTTATCCCAGTTTGTCCCTTAGTGATATCCACAACCCAATTTAAATCCTTCCTCACCCCCAGTGCTGCTGTGTGTTTTTAAACTTTTTTAAATGTATTTCTTTATTTAATTCTGTGTATATGTGTGCTGAGTGTAAGTGCACACACATGCCATGGTGTGTGGAGGACAACTTTCAGGCATTGTTCTCTCTACCCACCTTTTTTGAAGCAGGGTCTCTCTTGGATTTTTTTGGCTTTGCTTCTGATTCCTGGCTAGATGATATGTGAATTTCACATGATTCTTATGTCTCCACTTCTCATTTTACTATACTAGTGTTGGTATACTAGTGTTGGGACTGCAGTTGCTGCTTCCACACCTGGCCTTTTTTTTTTTTTTTTTTTTGGTTTTTTGAGACAGGGTTTCTCTGTGTAGCTTTGGAGGCTGTCCTGGAACTCACTCTGTAGCCCGGCTGGCCTCGAACTCACAGAGATCTGCCTGCCTCTGCCTCCCGAGTGCTGGGACTAAAGGCGTGCGCCACCACTGCCCTGCCCACACCTGGCTTTTGACATGGATTCTATGGGTGGAACTCAGGTTGTCAGGCTTGTACAGTGAGGAAACTTACTCACAGAGCTGCCTTGCTGCTTTATAACCAAGTAGAAAGTTTGAGACTCTAAGATATGTTTCCCAGTTTTCTTGATGTCAACATTATATCAAAAACAATTTGATTTTTACAGATCCCATACATGTGTTAAAACATCAGTTTGTCATATATAATGAGAATATGCATTTAAAATAAAAATTAAAGTCAAATGATTCATGATTATAAATAATCTAATATAAAAACAATTATGTTAATAAGAAATGTCTAGAAGGTATTTTTGAAGCTGAAGAGATAGTTGAGTGTGAGTTCTGACCATGCAAGCGTGAAGACCCGAATTCAGGAGCCAGGTTCACATAAACAGATGGGCATGTCCATGTGAATGTCTATAACCACATCACTGTATGGGACAGACATGGGAAGATCACAGAGCCTACAGGTTTTCCAAGAGATTCTATTTCAAGTAGAGAATGAATGATAGAGCAGGATACCTTACATCTGCAATATCTTTACATGGCTTCTACATGCATATGCAAACGTGGATTTTGTGGGTAGTGGGTTATCACAGAGAAACCCTAAGTTCTGAGACAGACTTCCGTTCAAGGTCTATCCTCAACTACAAGAGCCTCTTGGTATAAGCTACTCTTCTGAAATCTAATGTGCTTGTTTATGACCTGAGAGAATACATCCTGTGTCACTGAGTCCGAATGAAATAATGGGTGCCAAGCCAACATCTATTATAAGGACAGAGTAACTGTCAATAATCAGTGCCTGAACCTGAATTGGATAAGGGCTGTTTTCTTACCATAAGATGTCAGAACATTTGTTTTCGCTCTCTCAGAAAATAATCCCCCAACTGGCATGACAGTAGCAAATTGTGTGTGGTTCTCAGTAATTTTAAGTAAATTCAGAGGAAGCACCACTGTTCTTGCCACTAAGCCACCAGAGCTGTTTCTCTCTCCTACTAGCTCCTCAAATCCCAGAAAGCAAATGACTTTTTGTTTTATAACAACTATCTCATATGGGAGGTTTCCCATTTTTTTACATACATGCATACATATATATGTGTATATGTGCACGTAGACATGCTCATCCAACTCAGCAAGAACTCCCAAGCTTAGCAAAATCAACAGCCTAAAGAAATTTGCAAGGCGATCCTATACTCATTTGTTGTCTAGAGTAGGTGTACCTATTTGGGTAAAACAAGTTTTGATGATTTCTCTTGTTTTTATCTTGATAACCAGCCTGCCCATCCCTGTCTTGGTTGGATGCTAGCCCACCTCTGCTTTTGTTGGATGCTAGCCCACCTCTGCCTTGGTTGGATGCTAGCCTGGGTTGCTCATACCTCAGTTTGAGCTGGATTGAGGTTGGTGCAGAAGCCAGTTGGGATAAGATCAAATGTCCCTTTAAAAGATACATTTCAATCTTTGTTGTGTAATAAAAACACTTCTCCAATGGCACCTAGATTTATATTGAGAATTTGTTCAAGTGACTTCTGCTATACACGAGGTCCAGTCCCTTCTGAACATTGGAGGGCAGCCTCCTCTTTATGTGGAGTTTACATTTGTGAGTTTCACTTCAAAAAATCTATGAAAATGACAAGGGAGACAATCAACATGACTAATAGCTTCTAGTGAAAAGGAACAATATATATATAATATCAATGAGTGCAGAAGGAACAGGAGCAAAGAGGGAAGGTACTATGTGACAGAGGCCACCAGAAAGGGTTTGACTCAGAACCTGCCATTCAGGTTCAGTGCATTTCACTTCTTGCCCCAGGTAAAATGCTTCCAAGCCGACCTGGCTCTCCATTCTATTTTGTTTTTCTAAGACCTAGTCACTATCTGGTTGTTAAGGCTCTCATTATTTATAGGGGTGATTTGGCTGACTGGTCTACACTAATTCTAAGAGCCGGTTCTCACAGGAACCTAACATTACAGGAATTCATCTGCATTTTACCTCTGAACTCAGGCTTTTGCTGATTTCACCTGATTTCACCCAGCTGTGTAACACCTGCCTTCTAACACATCACTTGCCTCTTTCTTCCAGGGACCATTTTGAAGTATAACATCCTGCTGCTGTGGGTACTGTTCAAAACAGCAACCTGAGCCAGCATAAGAGTGTGTAAAGGGAGCTGGCAGTGGTGGCGCATGCCTTTAATCCTAGCACTCGGGAAGCAGAGGCAGGCATATCTCTGTGAGTTCAAGGCCAGCCTGGGCTACAGAGTGAGTTCCAGGAAAGGTGCAAAGCTACACAGAGAAACCCTGTCTCGAACCCCCGCTCCCCCAAAAAACCAGAGTGTGTAATGGATAGGAAGATGAAATTCAAAGATTTGTATCTATCTGTGTTTCTACCACCTGTTAGCAAAATGATATCAGCACCTTACAAATGTTTTTAAGCTGATTCTATTTATATAAAGTTTGAGAGTAGCACTTGATATATCACAAAAGGTTTTCATGAGTAACAAATGGAAAACACACTAGCACCATGGATATTCTCTAGTTTTATTGTACTTCCTTAACCTAAATAAATATCTAGCCTTCAATAGCTCATCATACTTAGTATTCATCTAGTCTGATAGAGATGGATGTCCAGGCTATCATGTGAAAGATGAATTGGAGTTAACTAAGTAAGAGAAAAGAATAATTGTTTCTCAGGAAGAGGAAAACCCAATGCTATAAGAAACAACTCCTCTCTCTCTCTCTCTCTCTGTGTGTGTGTGTGTGTGTGTGTGTGTGTGTGTGTGTGTGTGTGTGTGTGTGTGTGTTTGGGGGATGTTGAAGGGAAGAATCAGGAGATGTAGCTGAAACCTCCCCTCACTATGTTTCTAGAACAGGGCCATCTGACGATACAGGGGTGACCAATCAGAATTCCACAGTCAAGATTGAAGAAATTACATAAAGGTGTTTTAGTACTATTATCTAAGGCCACTCCAGGATGTTGGGAGGCCAGTGGTTAGACACTGTGTACTGAAGTGTTCAAGAGGACATAGGTGTCACTTCTTAGGAGACAGTCTCAGACATTCCTTCTTGCATTGTCTCTTGCCTTTGCCCAGAGTTCCTTCATACTGTAAAAAAATTCTTTGATTCTCTGAACCGAAATTTTTTCATTATTTTTCATCTTTACATCAACCAGTGACAGTTTTCATTGCTTGACCAACAAAGCATTGAAAAATCAACTTGATGCCAACAGAAAATATCATCTATGTGCAAGAATGTAGTCCCATCAGTTTTCTTAACTACATTTAAACTATCAGCAGGTCCTAGTTATTAGAATTAGTTTCCTCAATGTTTTCTCCTCTTGTCAAAACCATCCTATCTTCAAAGGACATGTTTTCAGAGGACCATAGTGAAAGTATCTCAAGGGGTCTCCGTGTTTTGTCTTTGCTCCACTTTATTCTTTTGTAGAAAGTAAAATCAAAACCTGTCAGTGTTGGCTTAAGAAACAGTCTTCCCATCGACAATGGAGTATTTTGCATAATCCCTCCTATGCACAGAGTAGTGGTATCTGGCCTCTACTCATTTCTCATTATTCCACAATAGAAAGAGTCCTTCATTACATCTTTAGCCTTTTCTAATTTTTATATGTGTGTGATGTGTGTGTAGTGTCATGTGTGGCATTGTGTGTGTGTGTGCGCGTGCGCGCTCCACTGTTCAGGTGGAGGTGGTGGAGGTCAAATGTTGACAATGGGACATCTTCCTAACCATTTCTCCACTTAAGTTTTAAGAGAAGTTCTGTCATAGATTTGAAGACTTAAAGCTACACTGGCTAGAGAGCTTCTCTGGGAAAACTGTCTCTGTATCTCTGCATAACCCTCCCCAGTGCTGGAGGTCGAGGTACTCATTGCTTTTCTGAGTGCCAAGGATCTGAACTCAGTTCTTCATGCTTTTGAAGCAAACACTATGACCGGTACACATAATACAGGCGTGTGCTTTTTTCTTGTGTTATTTGCCTGTTACATTTCATAGACTCCTTTATTTCACTCTGAGAAGGAAAATTTCCCTGCATCAACATCATGAAATGTTGGGCAGTTGTAACTAAGGACATGAGATCTGCAAAGCCCACAATCTCTAATTTTTGGCTTTTTATAGAAGTGTCCCTAAACCTGCTCTAATATATGATTGAATTATTGACTGTATTGCATCATGGAAAAGATCATAAGCTACACGAGGAAAGGACCACATTAATCTTTTCACTTCTGTATCCCTTGTAGCTAATACAATATGTGGCATGCAGGCATTCACTAATTGTAACCCGATGGAATGGATGAGCAAACATTGGAAAGACAATATTTCTTATCAAAGAACCTATAGTCCTAAGATCATCAACACCCTGTCAATACTGACACTCTTCCAAATTCCAGATCCCAATTATCCTGCTTCTCTCTTTAACTTCCAATCCAAAATTTAAAAATAAAATCCTGTTTGCAAATTTCTTTGCAACAACTATAGGCTTTAGCATAATAGTTGAGTGCAAGTGTGTTACAGAATTCTCTAGAAATATGGTATTTTTTAAAAATGTACTTGTTACTGAAAAGTGTTTTCCTAGAACTAGGGGTGTAGTTCAGTTGGTAGAACACTTGTCCAGCATGCAAGAGGTCCTGGGTTCAACCTCAGCATCACAGAGGGTGTAGTGGTATAGACCTACACTCTTACTATCTTCTTAGCCCTAGAGAAAGGCCAGCAAGAGAATCAGAAGTTCAAGGTCATACATGAGTGCATAAGAAGTTTGAAGACAGCCTGGGACTTAGTCTGTCTCTAAATAATTAAATAAATAAAACTGAAAAATAAAAGGTGTTTAAATTGATCTATAACTGAAATTGTATAAATGGGGCACTCCAAGTACCAGTGCAAATTATTTAATGTTCATTTTAGAGGTATATCCAAATGTATAAATTCATACTCGTGCATGTGTATTAATTTTAGCTATTTCTAAAGGTTAGCTAGTATATGTGAAAATACACTGCACAATTGGAGTAGGAGAAATAGTCGTCCTCAGGGATAAGCTGCCTAATTGGCTATTTAGTATTAAGAGTTCAGACTTTAAAACATATACACAAGCAACATCAATTGGACTCAGCAGATTATATGTATATATTTAGGCATTTATATGTGTGTATATGCATACACATATATTCTTGTATATAATTACATACATATACATACATATATATGTAATAGTTATATATAATGTGTACTAATATATATATGTATATAAATATATATATATAAAGTTATATATCCTAATATATAAAATAGTTAAACAAACACAGGCCGTGATTTCAAGAGGGAGCAGAAGAGCAGCACATGGGAGGACTGGAGGGAGTAAAGGGAAAGAAGAAAGTGATATAATTATATTTTCATCTTAAAATACTAAAAATATCAGTACAAATCTAAATTACAGAAATTTGGACTAGTCTAGGACTTTAACTAGAAAACTTCATTCTAGAACTTTATCATGAATGGCCACCAAAACCCACCAAAAGAGAAAAGAAAGCTGTTTGTGATGATTTTTTACTTTTCTCAGACCATCTAATAAGCATGGGTTTGTACAGTTAATTTGAATAATCAGATTTACTCTGTAAATATTAAAAGTGATACAGGAAAAACATGTAACATGATTTGGTGCAAATAGAAACATAATTATTTAACAGTTTTAACAATATGATTTTAAAGCTTAAATATATTTAAACACAGGGAGGTATGATATACAGCAAAATATGAATTGCAACTCTATCAGTTTAGTGTGATTATTTATTCTCCTTTTTCTTGTATTTGTTGTTTGTATGTTTATATATCTTGAAGTTTACAATAGGAAGCTTCAGAAGTGCCTGAGTGGGTAAGGGTATTTGCAGTGCAAGCTGAGGACCCGAGGTCAGATCCCAGAACCCATGAAAACAGCCTGGCACATTCCAGTACACTTTTGAAACCAGCACAGTGGTTGGGGAGCGGAGACTGGAGGATGGCTGGGACTTGCTGACCACCAGCCTAGATTTAGATTAAGTGAGAGACCCTGTCTCAATGGTATAAGGCAGAGAGTGAGACATCAAGACACTAATTGCCCTACTCTATCACACATGTGCATATACCACATGCTACACACACACACACACACACACACACACACACACACACACACACGAGAGAGAGAGAGAGAGAGAGAGAGAGAGAGACAGAGACAGAGAGAGACAGAGACAGAGAGAGACAGAGAGAGAGACAGAGACAGAGAGACAGAGACAGAGACAGAGAGAGAATTTTTACAGTAAACACATCTTTTGCAAAAAGAAATCCAGGTATTTTCAGTTCAAAATTTGAAAACTGCCAATTCTGAGGCCCTCTAAAGAAAAAACAAACCAATAGCAATCTACAAGCATTTATTAGACCTTTTAAAAGGCAGCTATAAATAGCCCAGAGAAGCAGACAGTCTTACAGACATCTAAAGTCAGACATTGATGCGGTAATTTTTGCTGGAACAATTCACAGAAACAAATATAGTGACATTTAATTCCTCTAAGTAAAACCAGATCTCCTTTGAAACACAGAGGCTGGGGGAAGAGGGAGTTGATCAGGTCTGGACACTGAGAACAATTGGTAAACCATGAAAGCTGCCGGTAATCTATCAGGGCTACATAAAGCAACATTGGTTCAGGAGACATAGAAGAGCACATGTCCCTCTTAGAACCGCCTGTTCTGCCTTCCCCATTGCAGGCCATATTAAAGGGCTATTACCTCAATTTCTTGGCTCAATAGAGCCAAGTATTTTTTCAGAATCTTTCTTTTATCTTTGGAAAGAAAACATTAAAAGTTGTGCTGTTGTGTACAGGATTGTGGTCTATAAGAACAGACTTTGAAAACCCGAAGAAATAGAAAGTGGATGAATATACACAGTTATTAGGATGCACATTTGCATAAATAGCCTAAACTAGCTGCTTCTTAATGAATATATCTCAATACAATATACTCACATACACACCCATACTCAGGACAGCACTGCGGTGTGTTTGAATGTGCGGTCCTCTAACAGCTTGCTTTTAAAATCCCAGAGAAGTAAATGATACTTGCAGATTCTGGGAATTTTTTAGCTCTGTCATTGTACTATGATAGTACCATGTGATTCTTATGCATCCTCAAGGCTGGAATCCACTTCTTTAAAATCTTATTGAGACTAGCTATGGAAAGGCAAGAATTTGAGTTCAAATGTTTGATGGCTCACTAGGAAGAGTTGGCATTTTTAGAATAGGTTAGGATGTCCAGAATTCAGTGAGTTTGTTTGTTTGTTTGTTTGTTTGGATTTTGTACCTGCTCATCTGCATCTTTGGGAAAAGTGTTGCTCTGGGCATGAAATGAGGCTATGCTCTGGATCCTACTCTCAAAAGACATAAAATTTAGTGAAGATTTAACAATAGGGCTTATAGTTATAATTACTTCAAATGAGTCAACTAGCATGGATCAGGGTCATCTTTTACAGAGCATCACCATCTTCAAGTATAGGTTTTTACAACAAGAGCATTAAGCGGCATTCCTGGGAGTATGCCTCCTGTGAATGGTAAGATGTGCAGCTTCCAAGACTTGTTTTAAAGTTCACTTTCATTTCTAATTGTCTTGACCTTTGGGTTACTTCAGGAAGATGGGACAGAACTGCCCAGAACTCCTAGCATCACTAAGAATATAAATCATATGATACCCAGCACTCACATCACCCCCCCACCATCCCAAGGGTAACAAAACAGTCTTCATTATAGTTCCCATGCCAGGTTCCCTATGACTGACCTATAATAGATTCCAGACAGCTTTATTTGAAAGCTGCTTTGATTAGACCTAACTGTGCATTCCCAAACAAACGTAACTTATGGAAAGCATATGTGCCACGACTTTTGACCTTCTCAGTTCGGCATTAATGGTATTCCAACAGAAACCCAACTCTGGTGTCTCTGTTACTATTTTCTCATTTGTGATGAGGGCCTGCGAACTGTCCTCTCTGGCAACACAAAGGCTATTTATTAGTCTATTGCATCTGCTGGGAATCAGTGAACTCACAGATGTGTTATGCTTGTAGACTAGGAACTCCCTGGATAGTGTCTACAACTTCTCTGACCTTTAAATGATTCAGTTTCTGTTTTAAGTTGTCAAAATGAAAACTCACGGCATCTTTACTGGGGAGGAAAATGAAGCAACTGTTAACGTTTGTTGGCTCAATTCCCATTTCCCCGGTGGATACAGAAAATTGAGGAGGCCTTAAAATACAAGACAAGATAGCCTCCAACGAAGATCCAAATACATAGCCTCTTAAGGATTCTGCACTGTGCATGCTGCTAGAAAGTGGGGTTAGCTTTCTATGAGTGTGTGCATTCTCAAGGCTCCTTAGGTGGGAAGCACAACCACTGAATAGTTTACAGATGATTTAGGTAGATGGCAAGACTAAAGTGTGTTTGATAGGTCCTTGAATTTCCATGAATCTGATTTTCTGTGCTTTCTCTTCTCATCATACTTTTGCTCCCTTGATGGTGCTGTAGATTAACCCAGCCTGACCTGATTTGGAAGGTTTGAATTTCATTATTCATGAATGTCTGCACAAAGTGACAACCCAAATAAGTAACATTTTCCTTAGAAAGGCGAGTAAGATATGGCTCAACTCCATTGTTTCTCAGGTTAGAATATTCATTTTAGTGGGACCTAGAGAGTCAGGTTAAGAGTAGATAGAGGCACTTTCGAGTTATATCTCCTTGTAAAAGGGTGAAACTTTTTCTTAAGTGTCTCTGTTTCACAGCCAAATGTACTAATGCCTACAATGGTGCTAAAAACCTGGAAATGGTTTCATGTATTTGACTTAATCAGGATTCAACTGTATCTTTGATGACTTAGACTAAAGATTGGGATGATTCTTATTGCCTTTAAAGAAACTCAGCCTTGGTCTACCTGAGATGTCCTCTCAAAGAGCCATCTCAGAAAGCAGACCTCTGTGAGAGAAAAGTATCAGAGTGACCGAGGCTAGGGCTCCATGCAAGGGAAAGTTGTTTTTGTTTGAGAACTTCCCAGCATCTAAGACTCTAACCTGCAACCTAATGATATGCTTCTGTGGTTAACTGTGCTTCCTCGGATAATGAAGAAAGTTAAGGCCATACACAAATAAACTTTAAAAGGAAAATAATGAGAAATTGAACTGTGTTCAACTCGGAGTAAGCTGGTGCTTTGTAAAGAACACTCATTCATGTACCTGAGTGTGCTATTCACACTGGCTTTGTGTTCCCTGAAATCAATGAGCAGATATAGACAATGGGTGTAGATAGATTCCTGGGCAAAGAACAGTTTAGGAATTAAAGTGTTAATTCCTAAAGTGATTTCATTCAGTAAGCAGTGTGTTTATGAAAATTTGAGTGACACTTGGCTCAAACAAATGCATTTCCAACATGCCAATCAAAACTTTTTATTCACCAAGAATTTACACAACATAGAAATACAGCAAACAAATTTTAATTTATTTTGAAACTACAAATGAGTGTGATCATGGTGCCTTGTATTAAATCCCCAAGTAATTAATAAAAATATTATGTTGGGGAAAAATAAAGATTAGTTACAACAATTTCAACTATAGTCTATATGTTGCTACCCCCTACGCCTTTGGTTTGTGGTTGCCTGGAGAAGAACACAGAGATGAGCCAATGGCTTTCTTTGGAAATAAAATTTGATTTTGTTATCACTTAATCAAAATGCCATTTTACATCCACATATGACAAATGTCATTTGCAAGAAATTTATCCACCGATATGTCTGGGAATTCTTTTGAGGTTTAAAATACAACTGAAGGCTATGTTAACGATGCTGGTTACTTTCATTCATAGAATTTAGGAACAGAGGAAGAAATGCTGTATTGGCACTATTTCTAAGATATAAAACTTCACTGAGTCTGAGTCTCTTGTCACTTTCCTGTAAGGGCAAACAGGGGACCTTAATTGCAAAAAGGAAAAATGGAAGGGTTGAGGCTAAGCTTAAGGTTAGGGTACTTGCCTAGCATGTGTGAGGCCATATAAACACACAATTAGAAACCAGCCTCCAAGGCAGATTTCCAGCCAGTGTCCTATGCCAGCTCCCATATCCACAAACATTTTTTTTATAAAGGATACATATCAAGCTAAGAAAATATTTGTGCTTTTATTCATTCACATTTGGCTAAATGGCACTAGAATCTTTTGAAAGCCAAGAATTATAAGGCTGACTCTTTGACCCTCTGGGATTTCCACTTGGATCACAGCTCTCTCTCTCCCAGAGCTGCAAAAACATGGCAACAGCTTGCATCTGCCTATTGCAGCAAGCAAAGCAGGTCTCCACCTCCTTTCCCGAGAAGGCCCGCTTCTGTTTTGAAGCAAAGAGTACCGTGTACAGAGACAACACACTGGAACCGTTGGTCTTGCCTATGTGTGGACATGCTGCACTTCTTTCCCTGAAGAGATTTTACTCTCAGTTCCATATAATGGCACTAACAAACAGCAACTATAGAAGCAATGATAGACAAGATGTCAAAAAAGTACAAGGTATCAGTGGCACAACCCTGAAGGTCGTTGGTGATGCCAACCAAGATTCATCTATGGGTTCCCTGTTTCTGCTTTTAGGGACACCACCCTCATACTGCTTCATGTCTTCTCTCAAGGTTACAAGTGCCTGGCCACTTATGCCTGCTTCCTAATGATAATCATCCAATATAGGTTTCAATAAGTCTTTTTTGAAGTTATAACTTAAAAATTTTCATTGTATATATTTGTTGTACATGGACTGTGTTTCACAGGGAGAATTTCGTACACATTTATAGCATACCATAGAATCCCCTGACATCTCATCCCATCATCCCTTTCCTCCCCACTTCTCTTTCTCATTAGCTCTCTTTGTTTTCCTAGACAGTTTTATTGGAAATATATATATATATAATTATAAATAAATATATATGCATATGATTTTATGTATCTGTATAAAGTCTAGAAACCATATATAAAAACATTATATTAGTCTGAAACTAGCTTAATTTGCTTAATATGATTATCTCTACTTGTACCCATTTTCCTACAAGAAGACATAACTCCACTCTTCTTTGTGGCCACAGAAATTCCACAGTGTACATACGCATCTTTCCCTCTGTTGTTTCCTCTGTTATTGGACAGAACTCAACCAGTGAAGCCAGTACCAGCACCTGTGGACCAACTTTCAAAAGGACTCCCCAGAAGTGAGCACAGAATTTATAATTCCATCTTTGTGGTTTTACCCAGAGATCTGACTAACACTAAGTGAGGTCACTTATGATATTATCTCCTATTAATTATTTATTTTATTATTATTGTTATTCTTCTTGTTTTTGTTTTGTTTTGAGACCTCATGTAGCCCTGGCTGCCCTGGAACCCATGAATATCTACCTGCCTCTGCTCCTCAAGTGCTGGGATTAAAGGTGTGTGCTACCAGACTTTACTAAGTATAATTTACATTGTATTTATATATTTTTTTTTATTTTGTCAATTACCTAGCTACAAGAAAAACTGAAGTAGTTTACTAAGGAGTGTGAAAAAACCCACTAGGATTTCAATCCAGTCCTCTATAAGTAGACAATTGCCAGTCTTTTGTGTGTAAGGTTGAGCCTGGCTTGTAGACTTAAACACATTCTATTCTGTTCTTCTATCTCTCTGTACCAGGTTGCTGCACAATAAGCTCAGCTTACCTGAGGTACATCTATTACATCAGGGTATACCAATATATTGAGTAACTATCAGCCTATTAACCCTGACTGGACTAAATCATTAAGAATCTGAAGCCTCTTCACTTGGGAGGTAGAGGCAAGAGGATCTCTGTGACTATGAGGCCAGCCTGGTCTACAGAGGGAGTGTCAGGACAGACAGGACTACAAAGACAGATCCTGTTTTTTTTTTTTTTTTTTTTTTTTTAAAGAAAAAAGGTAGGAAGGAAGGGAGGAAGGGTGGGAGGGAGGGAGGGAGGGAGGGAGGAAGGAAGGAAGGAAGCAAGGAAGGAAGGAAGGAAGGAAGGAAGGAAGGAAGGAAGGAAGGAAGGAAGGAAGGAAGGAAGGAAGGAAGGAAGGAAGAAAGGAAGAAAGAAAGGCCAATCTAAAGTCCCTTGTGGCAAGAGGCCAAGGGAGTCCTGAGAGGTCATGCAGTGATGCTTTTGCATGGACAGTGTTCAGTGTTTTCACACAAGAGATTATCATCCAGTGATTGGATAAGAGACATTTGGAAACCCTTTGGAATTAAACCAAAATGTTTGAACACAACAACGGGAAATACAATTCAGTGTGGATTATGTCATAGAGAATCCCGAGGAGGGTGGCAAGGACAAAGCTTCATTTGCACACTTCCAAAGTACACAACTTTATCTCTGCATTGATTCCTTCTGCAAGCAGATGCTTGGCTCTTGTGGGTGAACTAGTCCTAGTCCCCAAAACTCAAGACTGGGCTGGGTGTGGTAATACACACCTGTAATCCAGTGTGGGAGGCAAAAGGAGAATTGTGAGTCTGATGCCAGCCTGAGCTATGTAGTGAGACCTTGCTTGAAAAGCAAATTAATGAAAGTCTGGAGAGATGTTTTTTCAGAGCCTCATTCTTGGTGTCCAAAAACCATGGCAGCTCACAAGCATCTGTAACTTTAGTTCCAGGAGAACTGATGCTCTCTCCCTACCTCCTTGGTCATCAGGCACATACCTGATGCACATACACACCTGCAAAAAAAAAAACACTCATACACATAAAATAAAAACAAATAACTTTTTGTGTCTGAAGAGATGTCTCAGCAGTTAAGAGCACTTGCTTTTCCAGAGGATCGGGGTTTGTGTCCCAGTACCCACACATTGGCTCACAACCATCTCTAACTCTAGTTTCGGGGAATCTGATATTCCCTCTGACTTCCATGGACATCAGGCAGGCATGCAGTGCTCATACATATATGAAGGTAAAATAACATTCTTAAAAATAAAAAAAGTATTCAAAGAAACATTAAAATTGATTAATAATAGTCAATGCTTTAAAGGAGAAGGAGGGTGCATCCATGTGTTTGTGTGTCTGTGTATGTATGTGTGTGTGTGTGTGTGTGTGTGTGTGTGTGTGTGTAGGTAGGTAGGTAAGTAGGTATGCAAGGCTGGTTCATGAGTTGTGAGTCTGAACATTAGTCAACAACCCAATCCTGCCCCACATATTCTCTAGATTTTCTGTGAATAGCCAAAGGCCATTTTCAATAAACTAAGATGATCATCTGTTTGCTTTCTCTTCCAAGGACATTCTTAAACTGTGATTAGATGATGTCTTCTAGTTATGTTAATAATATTGCACTGAGATTATTAGATATATGAAGGAGGAGGTTACAGAAGCCTGGCCTCAAATCAAAGGGCTGTCTTTGTCAGTATCAGCCCAGCATCAATGAAATGAAAAGTAATTTACACCATGACAGATAACTGAGGAGGCACTGCCAGGCAAAATTAGAGATGGAAGAACACCCGAGACAAGGTAGGTCAATGGATATGAAAGATTAGTTAGTGGGGTTGGCTAGATGAGTCAATTAGTAAACCCTTGCTGTGCACACATAAGGATTTGAGCTCAGATACCTAGTGCCCACAGAAAGAGTCAGGAGTAGCAGCACATGCCAATAATCCTAGCCCTTGGGAGTCAGAGACAGGCAGATGTTTGCAGCTGACAGGTTAGCTTTAAATGAGCTCTGGCTTCAGTGAGACAAAAGTTGTCTCAGAAAAAAAGGTGGAGAGCAATAGAGGAAGACACCAATTGCTGACCTCCATATACACATGCAACACTAACAGAAACATATGCACCAAAAGGCACACACAACGCACATGCGAAAGTTTAGTTAAATAAAAGGGAAACATTCTATGAATTCACTATACAACATGTTGACTATGGTAAGTGATATGTTTCAGCTTTTTAAATTTGCCAAGGAATAGATTTTAAATGGTCTTATCACAAAATTTATGGGAAATTTTGTCATTCCACAATATGTGTGTGTGTGTATTTATAATTGTTATTTGTCAACTAAAAACAAACAAATAAAGCCTGAAGTTTGGTTATAACCTGAAGAGGGACATTTCCATCGTCTCCAAAGACACTTAATATCTCTGAAGACTATAGAGAGAAAGCAGCCAGCTCTCTGAGTCTGTTGAATTCACTGCTGACACTGATGAACCACTGGTTGTGAACGAAGTTTTCATGGCATCTTGCATGTGGGCTTGGAGAGCTGAGCACACTGGGGTGAGAAGGGAGTATTTTCATTAGGAGAAAAGAGTAATTCTTCCCTTAGCTATAAATTTGAAGCATTTGAGTTTGTAGATAATATAACGGCAAGCATACTGGGAGTGGGGGTAGAATTTGAGATTATACACTGAAGGATATTCACTGGGCATATAGAAAACTTAGCTATGAGTGGAAAAGGACAGAAGTTTCATTCACTTTCTTGGGAAAATGTTTAGAGCAAAGAAAGTCAGGGCTTTAATTAGCTTAGTGGATAAGAAAAGAGGAAAGACAAGAAAAGGAGAATATAGAGTTCAGGAATTTAGAGAAGTGACCATGCATAGTGTGTAGTAGGTTCAGGCTAGCAAGCCTTACCCAATATGAAGGCCCCCAGATATGAGTCTAGGGACCTCCACATACAGATGGTATAAGAATATGACACAATCCTCAATCAGAAAACAAGAGCTTCTTAAGTGTCTGGCACTTCATGTCCAGGAACATGCTTAATTCTTCTCCCTGGGACCCTGGAAACCAGGCATCAATACCATCCTCTCCCTTGGATACAGAAATGTCATTTAACTAGCTTGGTAGGCTTTTCAGGATGAACAGGGACTATTTGAAGAAAAGGAGTATGAAGAACTCCTCTCATTCCATTGCTCAAGTTTTGTGTTAGAAAGTACTTTACCACAGAAACATGCTTCTCTGATGCCACTACAGCTTGAAGCTGTTATGAACAAAATGAGAAATGGTTAGTGTAGTGATATAATGTGTACCTTAATAAAATTTACCTGAAGATCAGAGGACAGAACAAGCCATTAGATTAAACATAGAGGCCAGGCAGTGGTGGCACACACCTTTAATCTTAGCACTCAGGAGACAGATTCATCTGGATCTCTGTGAGTTCAAAGCCACTCTGAACTACATGAGATTGACTCAGTCTAGGAGAGAAAACATAGCCAGGCAGTGGTGACACACATCTTTAATCCCAGTACTGGGAAGCACACACGCCTTTAATCCCAGGAAATGATGGCCGGGCAGAGAAAGGTATATAAGGTGTGAGGAGACAGGAACTAAAGGCTTTCTGGCAGAAGTGTCCCTTTTAGTTAGAGGCCTTTTCAGCCTCAAAATCTTTATCAAGCCTCACAGTAAAACAGCCTTTTCTAGGTTGGACATGCCTATTGCTGTCTTGGAGCTGAGAGGCTGTAACCATCCATAAGAGAACCTCATAAGATCACAGTTATTAACATTCCCTACAGAAGAAAGTCATGGCTCATGAGATCTTCATCTGGCCTTCTTCTTCAGATTCCAATGATCACTGTCGATAATGTAAGCAGTTGTTTGGGGTGGGATTTCTTGGTGGGGTAACTGTCCATCAAGTCGCTCAAGCTATCTCCCAGCAGTGTAGCTGCCCTCTGAGTCAACCCTGTCCCTATAAGTAACCACTGAAAACTCACATGTTCACTTTTCTGGACTTGAATGGAATTCTTTCTTTGGTTTGTGGATGATCTAACTAGGGGTATTAATCCATTCCTTATGTTTTCTCAGGGAAAAAAAAATCACCCAACCTGCAACAACTATGCTCTCTATTTGGTGATCTAGATTTTCCCAGATAATTAAAGCAGCTCCAAGTAGCTGACACCCTTGCATGCAGAATTTTTTCCCAGAAATGGGAAAATCATACACACATACATACATGTATACATATATGCACATATGTGTATATATATATATATATATATATATATATATATATATATGCAACAGGGACAGAGTTACTGTTTTGTGATGCTTGTCTGACTAAGAACTGCTTACTGAATTTATAAGGTTACAGATTTAATATGCTTATCAACAAGAATGTTTTGCCACTAATATTTTTAACAATAGACACCATCCTGAGATTATTTGTTTGAAATTTGTGTAATCAAAGGGTTTGTGGAGGAATTTCCTGCATTTGTTAAGGAGTTGGGCTAGATAACTCTGAAGTTCTTTTAGCAGTAAGATGCTAAAAGGCTTCATGTTACAATGTTTTCATTAACAAACACACAGTATTTACTCCAGTATTAGGAGATGAACAATGGAGAATAGCTGCCCAAGAGGATTAAAAATAAAACTGTCACACAGGCTTCAACATCTTATTAGGATCCAAGCACTTGAATCTTCTGATTTAAAAGGAGAATTACGAGCTTTGCTGTCACATCAACAGGAAATGTCATTCTCTTTCATGTCTGGTTGCTATCTTTGCTTTTGATCAGTGTTGACTTTTCTGGTTTAGTTGACTTGTTTTCGTTTTTATTTTGCGATCTGCCTATAGCTCAAAGCTTAAAAACATATCAACATATGGGATGAGAAGGATTTCACATGTGATTAGGAATTTTCTGTGCCATCATTAGGGAAAACTCAGGAAGCCATACATGGTATCATATTTAAGACAGTGTCTCTTTATGCACCCACATCTGAACTCAAACCCATAATGTAGACCACATTGACCTTAAACTGTTAGTTCCCAAGTACTGTGATAATATTAGTATATTCTTCCACAGTACTAGAGAAACAGAGCAGGAGAATGACTAACAGTTCAAGGTCAAAATGGTCTACATTTTGGGTTCTAGTTCAGATGTAGGTGCATAAAGAGACTCATGTCACCCAGACTAGCTATTTTACACCTTAAAAAAATAGTTAATTCCAAAAATTAAATTTGATAGCACTGTGGAATAACAGAGGTCCTGTCAATGTTTAGAAATTGTTCATTAAGCTTAAGTACTTGAGTCAAACAAGGGCTGATCTGAAACAGCCACATGACAATGACAGATGAAGCCACTGGGCAGATTCACTCAATAGTGGATGCTTTGATATGGGTCAACTTTAAAAGATCAACATGTAAAATCGTTAATCTTTATTACATCATTACACAGAAGAGAATGGGCCTGGCCCTAAATCATCTTGACCCTGCTTCTTCCTCATGCCAGCCCATTCTAACATACCATCTCTGACCTCAGCTGCATCACTAGCCGGAGACTGGGCTCATCGACAGAGTGAGGCCCAGGGGTGGAACACAGTTATCAAAGAGCAAAATCCATGGCAGCAACATATCAAAGTTGATAATTATTCTAGAACTACCTTTTTTTTTTATTCTACCTTCCCCACTACAAACTTACAATTGGCTGGAATTTTTCTCAAATCTGAGAACAAAGTGGGTGTTTGTGGATCTGAGTCATTTGTTGCAATATCACTCTGAGTTCAGCTATTAAATCAAGTCACTCTTTACACCAGAATTTCCTTCTTCTTGAAATTGGAGCTAATAACAATTATCTCTGTGTATTTGTAGTCCCTATGTGCCAGGTACCATATAATCAGAGATTGTATACTATCTTGGGACCAATACTGTTAAAGGCTTTTCTGAAGGAAGTGGAGAGAAGCTGAAAAACTAGGAAAGGTCACTCTCGTTGAGTAGCCAATTTTGACTGGATGCTAAGCTCTCAGAAGCTCTGTAGACACTATATCACCCTCCTGTGAGTTCTCAGGATGATTCAAAGACTCACAGGAGTCAAAGAGAGCTTTGGGAAGGCAGAGATTCATGTTCTTTATAAATAAGATACTTATGGCCAAATCTATGATCCCGCACCTATATAATCTTGGAATCACCACACAGTCAAACTGTACTTTTTCTAATTGTGTCTTTTCTGCTAGTGAAATGAAAACTTGCAAACATGGGATTGCCTGAGTGTTATGTACTCTATAGCATCAGTTGAAATAAAATAAGGAATGGAAGTAATTAATGGAAGAAAAACATTAAATTTTAGAAAGCCTGGTGATTTTTTTATCCCTTTCAGATTCTCATATTTAGGGGGTAGGATGTTACTCTTCACTAAAGACCTTTCAGTAGATACTTTCTACATAACTTCTAATAATAATCTGTCCCCATATTTTTAGTTGTGAAGAAGTAATTATGACAAAAATCACTGCAGAAGCATGACTTGTCTCACAGTTTCAAATCCTTCATATTCTTTTATTGTTACTCGGAGGCAGTGGAAGGTGACAAAGGCATATACAACATAGCTTTGTTTTATGAATGCCTGTTTGCACAGGAAATTAAAGACTCACTTCTTCCATACCAGCCACATCGAGAAGCAAACATGATGTTCCACTGGTAAAGTCGCTCCCCTTTTAGTCTCTTTGTCTGAATGTTGCTTCCCTTAAGAAATCTATAAATGGCACTTACATTCTTAGTCTGTTTGGTTCAACACTCCCTCGAGATGACACGAAAGGAAAAAAGAATTCCCAGTCATCGGCCTTGTCATAATAAAGCATGACTACATAGACCAGAAGATGCAGGTACCTATCAAAAGCCTCGACACAGAAAGAATGAGCTTAAGGGAATAGATGAGCAAGAAAATAGCCCAGACTTGGACCACTTTGTATACGACAGCAAGATCTTACTTACCTCAGTTATAGATCCAAACCCTGTGACCTTTTTATCTTCAATAGGACCGTAGCGAACACATCTCATTCTCTTTGCTCTGTGTCCTTCTAGTTCACTCTCTAAGGCTGTCAGCACCTACCACCATGGAGATGAGAAACCCCACAGCAGAATCTCGCTCTTTTTTGCCTTTCCGGACGCATTCAGCACAGACAAAAGCCAGAGTTCTCAGCATTTACTCGAGTGAATCGACACTTTCTTTAACTGGTTCCCATGCCTACTCATGGTAGAGATGCTTGCCAAAGGGGGCTGACAGAAAACAAGAAGCCAGGAGAAATATCCTTTCTCTATACTCATTTACAACTCAGTCTTTTGATTGCAGCTCTAGGAGCCTGTTAAATCACAAAATCTCTCAAATTACCAAGTGGCCACATGCTGCCCCCTAAACATCACATTGACCAAGAAGGCTGAATCCTCTCATGCTGACATCCCAGGGCTGGTACAACTTCATCCAAGTCTGATCTTCTTATGTGTGAGCTCTCTATTACTGTCACAGTAGAGTTTTCTGGGAAAACCCACACCCTGTCTGACAATGTAACCCTATACCAAAGGCAAACAGCCTCTTGCCCAACATCATTTCACATGGGCTCCAAGGTAGTAGGTGACCCTAGAAAAATTATCACCAACCTTGGTATTAATTTCAAGGACATTACATGTTCTTTGAGAAGCTGCTTTCATTGGTAGTTGTTTTCTTTACTTTAGGGATAAGAGAAAAAATGAGTCACTTACTCATTGTCCAGCTTTCATTCATTATGAAGGCTTATCATTTTGAATAATTAGTCATGAATATGTTCATTTTTCAAAGAAACAAGTGACTGCTAGTGAGTTCACTGAGAACTGAGAAGAGGAATTTTGATATGAGAGGCTTGATTTAGTAGTGGATTTTTGGCTGGGGTAAATTGAATACACTCTTTAACCAAATAGACATGCCAGGAGATAATAGTTCAGAAGTTCAGACTAGAACTTAAAACCAGAAGTTATTGCTATACATTTGGCAATTGCAGTCACAGGAAATGGAAGAGACCACACAAGAATTCAGACTAGTTAGAAGAGAGAAGGATTCCATGACTAAGGCTTGAGGTGAAAACCAATTTGGAGAGGATCCACAAAGGAGACTGAGAGAATTGCTTTACGTAGAACAAAAATGTAAGCTATAGTACACCACGAAAATTTGGCAGGGGCTAGGGAATGCCATTCCTGTTAGGTACAAAAGGTATTTAAAGATGACACCTCGGTATGGAGCACTGGTATTTGACAGTGAGATGCCACTGGTGACCTGGTGAAAAAATCATAACAATTTTGGAGACAGAGCCCTGATTAGATGACAAGCATGTAGTATGGTAGGTCTTAGAGAGAGGGGGCACCAAGCTTTCACAGGGCTCTGTGCACAAGTGGAGTAGACACTGGGGTGGATGGAAAGCCACATGGGAAAGATGAGGGCCTTGTTTGTTTGTTGGTTTGCCTTTAATAAATCCCTTGGCAATGTCATGCATGTCTATCAGTCTGTTTGAACATACACATCTCTATTACACTCTCACACTTGTTAAACCCCTTCTTCTCCCAACATTTCCCCTCCTTCTTTCATGTTTGTTTGTTTTTTTGTGACCCACTGAGTTTGATTTGGGACTGTTGGCATGAACACCATGAACACGGTGTGGGTGAGCAGCAAGTGGTAACACCTCCTTGTTCCAGTTAGACACGTGCTGCCAATGGCTGCTTAGGGATGGGCGGAGCTTCTCAGGCTATGGAGAGGTGCTAATTTGTCACTGAAAGTGTTTTCAGTTGATTAATTTTCTTAATTAAGTTGATGTCCTGACTCTTGTGTATCATTTGTTTTAAAACCAAGTTCTTTTGGAAAATAGAAAGAAGGTGTCATTATTTTCAAAATCATAGGGAGTGAGGGCAATGCTAATATTAGAACCACCACTGGATTCTCCTCATAAATCTGATGTTACTTGTTTAAATGATTGTGCAATAAGCAAATAATCCCCTCTATTATTTTATCTTAATGTTCTATCTCATAGAAAATACTATTTTTATTTCTTAAGTAATGATTATTTTTATACATGTAAAAAATAATATAAACCATAAAATATAAATCTCATAATTTGTCATAATCATTAAGATAATTATGTTATTGGTGTACAAATTAATCATCACCTTTCACAAAACCATATGCTCATTTAAAACATCGATTAGCATAGAGTCAGTGCTTAATGCCTATTTCTCAAAGGTCAGAATAACTATACAAATAAATAAAGCACTAAAAAGAGCTATAATTTCAATTGTTTACTGTGAAATTGGTCTGGTCACTTTGTAACTGAAAAAAATTAAAAGAGCTTAAAATATACACATTTATTTTGTTTACCATGTTAAACCTATATACATACATATATATACATATATATATATATATATATATATATGGAGAGAGAGAGAGAGATAGGGAGATGCACACGTTTGCAGTCTCTGTGTGTATACACCTATTTCATATAGCTCTTAGTAGAAGTAAATAAATTAATATTTTCAAAATAGTTAAGACAGTAGCAGACAAAGTAAATGTCAGAATCATTGTGAAATTATTCTAATTGGAGGACTAGGGAGAAGAATACCTACAAGAGTGTGGGTAAGTGGTTGAGAATAAACTGTTTTCTGTAGTGTAAGGATTGACAGAAAATGGTGGGGGAGGGGCAGGACTAAAAAACTTACACAGCAGAAGGAATGGACAGACAAGCATCAGGTATAATTAACGTTATGCAAATGAAACACATTGATCTTAGGAAAAAATGCCAATTATACTCTGGAAATGCTATGACAACTACATAATTTGTACATAGTAATTCTATTTTTAGAGAAATTTTTGTTTCCTTTGAGATAGAGTCTCATGAATAGTAGGCTGGGCTCAAATTTGCTATGGTACCTTAGACGACCTTGAACTTCTGATCCTGCTGCCTCCACTTTCCTAGTACAGGGATGGCAGGAGCATGGCACCACCACCTTCACCACTGTGAGTTTATGCAGTCCTGGAGACAGAACACAGGGCTTCCTTCGCAGCAAGTCGGCATGAATTCTACCAATTGACCTATACCCCCCAGCCCTCTGTTCTGGTAATTTAACGTAAGACAAATAAAAAACCTGTTTACTTTTACCCAGCACCATGTACATATGAATAATGGACATAAATGTTAACTTTAGCCTGATTTTCAATACTCAGTGAAAATGCTGAAGTTATTGCATCAGTCTCAGCCTCTGCTGAAACAGCCCCTTCTGACTGAAACAAATTGTGCAGGTACCATGTTTTGCTGGCCTGAGAACTTCCTGTTATTCTATCTGCAGGGCTATGCTAGGATGTGGAGGAAGTATTTAAAGTTCTCATCAGTAAACAGGGTGTCCCTCCTGAATGTCTTTCCCACTACTTAGGATCCTCTTGCCTGTTGTGCTTTTCCTGATACACTTCACTTCCGTTGGCCAGGCTATGCTGAAGTGAAGTACGTTATCCTGATAGATTTTAGCCTCAGAAATCATGCATAAGACACCGGTGAAATGTTTACTTCCTCTCAGATGAGCGACAACGTTTAATTTTAGAAAGGAACACTGAAGTGCCCCATGCATTTCTGGTTGGAGTTTTTATTTAAGAGTTTGCACATTTTTTTTTTAACTGTTGGTTAGTATCCCTCACTGCCAAATGCACACAGTATCAGGCAAAGACCTTATGAGAACTGACAAAATGATTGATCAGGGGATGACCTGAAATTATTCAACATATTCATATGGATCATGGGAATATTAGTACAAGAGTGGATCATCTGAGCTCCCTCTATAATGTCCCTCCCAAATGGCTTTCTGTGTCTGATTTATATAGTTCTCATAGACCAGGACTGCAGTGGTGCCCACGTGTTCTATTCTTGCTTTACGGTGACTCAACACAATTAAAGAGGAAGTCCTTCCTCAGACTCAGATAAAAATGTGCCTTCTTGTAGCCATCACAAACTTTCCTGTATCCACACTGTCCCCAAACTGCTGCAAAACAAGCCTTGCAGTACTTCTAATTCTCAGTTCTTCAGCTGAATAAAGATGAGAATCTTGTAGTCACATCTTATCTTCTAACACAGACTTCATTTCTTCCAGGGGAAAAGAAAATCCCCAAGTCTTTCATTATTTCCAGTATCCATAGTCATCATTTAACATGTTATTTGATTCTATGGAGTAAGTGTTATAGTTCCAAGTCACTGAAGAAATATATACCAACCAGAACTGCTAGTCACATGGTCAATTTGTTCACAAGATGTGGTTGGGACCATGTAGTACCAACAATAGAGCTCAAGGTCTTGGTCATGCCAAACAAATGTTCTACCACTGAGCTACAACTCCAGCCTTGTTCTGGTATCTTTTAACAACAGACACTCTTACGGAAAACAAAAAGGATTTATTTGTAAGGTTTCCTGTTCCTGAGGTGTAAGTATTCCATGCCTGGCTGGTCACATATCATTTTTTTTCTTTTATTTATTTTATTTTACAATACTATTCAGTTCTACATAACAGCCACAGATTCCCTTGTTCTTCCCCTTTCTGCCCCCCTCATACCATTTTTTAATTTCTGTGTTGTATATTATTTCAATCATAGCTGATTTCAGGTTAAATGCAAGATCTCAGGGCAAGAGCTGGTAAGAGATCTGAAAAATTGGGTTTTGTGAGCTGAGTGTTTACCATGAGTTTGTCATGATGAGTTCTTGAGGGTGCCTCTTAAAGTGTGATGTAAGCTAGACACAATAGCAAATTTCAGCAATCCCAGCAGTTGGAATGCTAAGGCACATATAAGAGGGATATGTACCAAGACCAGTTACAGGGCTACAGAATGCCATGTGGCACTAAGCTTTAACTAAATATTTGTTTGTTTGTTGTTGTTATTGTTTTAAGGGAAAAGGAAAAAATGACATTTAACAAGAACTGGATGTACTTACAAGAAGCTTGACTTGTAAAAAGTGATACCACACCAAAAAAATATACATGATTGATCGTCACATCTTAAAATGTTTCCATGAAATTTAGTTAGTGCTCAAGCCCTTATCATGAGTTAAGGAAAATCCAAATACATTGAACTTAAATGTGTCCTTATGACTAAGCTTATTTTTATGTCTTGTCTTTTCCACTCTGGAATAGGCTCCTGTTCTGAAAAGCTGTGGATGTGTTTGTTTTTGGTTTCGAGTGTATCTACTCTCCAGTAGCTACTTGTTGAGTCACACTTTCCCAAGGGTGCAATTCACACCCTTCCTCTATTCATACTGAATGAGACTGATGGAGACAAACGGTGTGAGCCCTAAATAGGAACCAGAAGGAAAAAGCATGCTGATTTGGTTTCATCTCTAGATCAGTAAATGGGAGAAATATTATAGAGAGCTGAGGTGGTGAGTAGACACTGGTAAATCATCGTAAACCTCTGGGATTGCTCTCACAGAGAACAAAAAGGCTTTAATCAGAAGACTAGGACAGTGTGAGGAGCACATTAGCAAAATGTGTGTGTGTGCATGAACGTTTATATGCATGCACAAACACATACACATGTGCTGGGGGGTTAGGGTGTGGTGTGTATGATGTATGTACACATTCATGTGGTTGTGTGCACTTGTATATGGAGGTCAGAGGTCAACATCAAGTGTCTTCTTCAACTGCTTTCTACCTTCTTTTCTGAAACAGTCAACCTCACTGGTTGTCCAATGAGCTTCAGGGATTCACCTCCATTTCCCTCATTCAGTATTTTACAGACCCCATCGCTTAGCCTTTTATGCTAGGGATCCCTATTCAGGTCTTCATGCTTTCACACCAGGCAACTTATTGGTTTGCCATGTCTCCAGCCCCAAAAGTAAAGTATTGAAGTTACATTGAAGACTGTGGGCCTAGGGGTGTGATCAAGCTGATTACACAAGAGATGGAGACATGAATAAGGAGAATACTACATAATGCCAGAGAACAAAGAAATGGAGATGAATTCCAGGGGTGCTTAGGAGTCAGCGATGGAATCCACAGCAATAAGAAATCCACAGGGAAAGGAGGCAGAAGGGAAAGGCAGTGGAAGAGCAGAGACAGTAGAGAGTGTGATGAGAATCCAGATGATTCCAAGGACCTTGGTTGATGCATGTGTCACATCTACAACCTCTTAATCATGCAAGTGTCACATCTACAACAGCAGTGTTTCAAGGCATTAGTCAGTGTCTTGAGATGCAGTGAGGTTCAAAAGGGAAAAGAAAACATTTAATAAATCAGGACTTGCTGTGTCTTCACTTGGCTGTACTTCTGAAATATCGTATTTCAAATGTAGTTTTGTCTGTGGTCCAAAAGGAAGAGAATGCCACAGGCTGAGTGGCATGACATACATACAAGACATTATTTTCTTGTAGGAAGGGCGTTGAGTAGAAAAGCTAGAAGAGAATAGGTTTAAAGAGAATGCAAAGTATTTGAAGAAGACAAGGTTGTAAAGTTGTAAAGTTTGTTCCATGATTCTCCTTTGGTGGTCTGCATTTAGTCAGATTTCTTAGAATCTGGGAGAATACAAGAGTCTGGGAAAACTATTCCAGGTGCTCCCTTCTCCATCATCATTGCTCCTTCCACTTCTACAGAAACCCACCTGACTAAATAAACAATTTTAGATTTGAGAATTTTAATAAGTCACTCACTCCATTTTCAGTTCCCAACTTGACCACAAAATAGCCTTTGTGACAAGAACAATGAAGTTACCACAAAGTATCTGTTCCAAAAATGTTTGCTAGAGACCCCTAGACACAAGCCTCTTTTACCAGGGAAGAGGTGTGAGCTCAAAGGCACTGTGACCGATGCTGTTCTTTGTGGGGAAAATGTAATTGAGTAAAACAACAGCAACCTTCCCCCATCTCCACCCAGGTGAAGTCATGTCTCTTTTGAGATTGAATAGCTAATTATATCTGGGATCACAGTTGCAGAAAATGCACATAAAATGCTCAGAAATGCTTCCTTTGTTTGACTCAGAATTTAAATGTGCAAGCATTATGTCTCTAAAATGGGTATTTCATGGCATTATAATGATGTATTAAATTACCATAGGGTTCAAAAGACAATAGATAACATTTTTGTACATCAGGCCATGCTTGATTCTGGTTCACTGTGTTTGTCTATTCTTCTGAAACAGTGTATTTCAAAACGAGGTTTGCCTCCATTCCAAAAAGTAAAGCTAATATCTAAATATCTTGACCAAGATATTACTTGTAATCTGCTCAAACAATAGAAGCCACAGAGAACGTACAAATCAAACAAACCCCCAACTGCATAATATTAGACCGTGCTGGTTCCAACACTTTATGCACAGTGTAGTTGAGGGTGTCCCTTGCCTGAATTGTGAGCACAGCATATTTATTCTACATATCATTTAATACTTAGAGTTTCTTGTAACAGCACTTGTCTGTTACCTTATAAAATCTGACACATTATCCAGTTGATGGAAATTTTCAGGTCTTAGCAAGACTTACCACAGAATACTGAATGAGTCACTTCAAAAAGATGTCATTTGGAAATGCAAGCATGGATTCTGAAGTAATGACAATAATAGGAATAGGAACAGCTATTATTTATTTGAGTAAGTGCTGCATACTAGAAGTTTGGCCACCAATTTACAGAAAATATATTTTTAAATCTTAATAAACCTCATACCCTAAGTCCCAAGGTCACTATAGCAATTTTTACATTAACAACATGCTGCTTCAATGTGTTAATACACATTTTAATGCCACAAAATGAACAGAAATTCTTGATTGAAACTGAATTGAAATCATCCAACAGATGCCATACACACAATTATCAGTTAATAAAGAAAAAAACAGACCTTAAGGAAATAGAACTGATCTCCCTTAGGGTTTTAGTAAGGTGTATTGAAGAGAACCCCAAAACCATATAGACCATTGGTGTTGCCCTTGTATCTTCCAGTAAAAGAAGCCAAGCCCTACTGCTAAAGAGACTATGCGCTTCTAACACAGGACTTAGAGGGACTGTTCTAGATCTGAGGTCTCTTCTTCCCTGAGATCTAGAGTTCACAGTGTTGCAAGGAGTTATATGCAAAGTGTCAAGGGAGAAAATAAATCAATAGTACTACTTAAATGTACCACTTATGATCCACAACAATGACCAGCACAGTAAGATTCTAAAAAGTGCGACACTGGCACTTATGTCCTGGAGGAAACCAAATGCCATCTAACTGGACTCATGCCTGGCACTGTAAACTTCATCAAGGCCATGAAACCTAGATAATACTGACATGTTCCCAAACCAGTATAATCTTTAATTGCTTGCTAACTATTTATTCCTGTGTCCACAGATGCATAGCCCTCACTTGGCCCCCACCAGATAAGCTTCTCTTTCAGAAGATACAGATCATTACAGAAAACTACAACTGCTCAAAACGCAGAGATAAACTGACAATAAGGTGCTATCCCTTTATCAATACATTTACAACACAAACCCTACACCAAAAACTTAAGGAACATGGAAGATAGAGGGCCCAATGATTGCAAGAGCCAGAGTACCAGGGCATCTGCTTCAAGACAGTCTTCTATTTAAAGACAAAAGTAAAAGACATGAAGCAGAGGGTGGGCATTAGGGAGGAAAGGGTGGAGCTGAGAGGAGTTGGAGGTAGTAGTAGAGGGTAAATATGGTTAAGATAGATTGTATGAAGTTCTCAAAGAGTAGAAATATAATATTATTAAAAATAAAAATAGCCGGGCAGTGGTGGCGCACGCCTTTAATCCCAGCACTCCGGAGGCAGAGCCAGGCGGATCTCTGTGAGTTCGAGGCCAGCCTGGGCTACCAAGTGAGTTCCAGGAAAGGCACAAAGCTACACAAGAGAAACCCTGTCTCGAAAAAACAAAAGAAAAAAAATAAAAAAATAAAAATAAAAATAGAGCCAGGTTACATTATTTGCAGGTGATTATATTATTTCTAAGTAGTTCCACAAATGAATAGCCTCTCAAAGAATGTTATATGCAGGAACTCAAGTGTAATTTTTGCTGAGATATCTAGTAAATCAACTGAGTCCATAAAGACCAAAATAATCACAGATCTCAGCTCAGTTCAATTGACTCTTGTTCCAAAGGTCAACCAGCTCCAATCATGTATCTGCCTTTCAAAATTATTGATGCCACATTTGATGTCCAATTGACCCTAAATGATTTTCTTAATTAGCCAGAGTTAATCTTCCATTTAGATATTTCTGTGCAGGAAGCATGATAGACTGTGAAAATAGACAAAGATCATGCAAATCACAAGCAAGAATTATTTGCTTGCAGCTTGCTGTCCTGAATCAAGTATCACCTTTATTTGGCAAAGATGCAAAGGCATACAGAGCTGTGGGGAAGCTTTATAGTAGGGGGAAAGAAAATTCTTCAGGTATGCTCTGAACAATGGTTGTTGACCGTGGAAGTTGGATCTGGGCTAAGCAGAAGCAGAGGAGACATCTATGATCTTGGTTTAGGACCATCATCATCCCTGTCTTTGGTGTGTTCTGGGTGAAGAACGTGGGGAAAGCATCCGGGAATCTCAGAGTCTTTTTTCTACTTCTCACCATTTGGAGATAGTTGCTACAAAGGCTGCACTGGACTTCTCAGGTTATTTGTTATGGGTAGGTCAGAGCTGCATTGCCACACATGGCCTGGCCATTATTCATTTTTACACTCAGCCTTTCAAGGTAACAGCACAATACAGTATGAAATGAATGGGGTGCTAATTATGTAAAAATACTCTCATCAAAATGGTTTGTTTTCAAGGTAACTTTTCCTTAGAAATATAATTATCTATTAGCCAACATACTAAAGCTTGATGGATTTAATTGTAATTACATCTTTTGGATCCCCTCACCGCACTGTGGGGGGAGAGCAATGGGTGTGGGTGTGGTATGTCAGAGGTTAGGTTATCAAATATGTTTTTCTCTATTGTTTTCCAGTTTTTTCCTTGAGTGAGGGTCTCTCACCGAACCCTGAGATTGCCTTTTGGATAGAAAGCCTAGTGAGTTACTCCCTCTGCTGTACACCTATCCATGCCCATTCAGTTCAGGGCTTACAGATACATGCTGACAGACTCGGTTTTTTACATGGGCGCTAGGGATCTGACACCTGAGGGTCTCAGTTCTTGCACAGCAAGCACATTATTCTCTGAACTACCTTTCCAGTCCAATTTTCTGATCTTAAGGAATCTTTTAATATTATATTATAATAATGCTCAATGGCTCTGGTATTCTGAGAACAAATTCTATAGCTCTTCCATGCTAACTTTGAAAAGCAGTAACTCCTGCCATTTTTCAGGACTCTAAAACTCTCCTATGTCAACATGCCATGTTACTGGAAACAGAATTTGCCTAGTTTTCAGTTCCTTTCAAGAGTAATGCTCTATAACAGGCCCCAGTTGTTTAAACCTGCGGATGATTGTGTCACAACAAACTTGGGCCTCACCAAATCTATCAGCTGAAGAATTTTAACAACTAAAGTCAGGAAAATCTATTTTACCACTTACGACTTTGTGATGGCTGTTAGTCCTGCTCATCTTTTTCTCAAGTAAATCTGTACAATGGATGGAAGTGATTGTTTTGATCCTTTGCAGTGCATTTTTTCCCATCGAAGTGGTTTCACCATAAACCATCAATACTTCTACTGGGTGTAAGTTGAAGTTCTCTCAGCTTCTGTCATTTCTTCTGATTTACAGACTAAATTTGTGTGAATGTTATCTCTCACAGAAGTACTGTTGATATCCTCATCTCTGCTAGCTCCCTTATCATCTACTTTTGCTCCTGTGAAATCCAGCCTTGTCCAAAAGACTTGCTTGAGTCAGTTATCCCATGCAGTACTCCTGGAAGCTCACTTGGATGTGTAACATTTAGCAAACACAAATGTTACTCTTGTTATTTCTCTTTAAGCTGCAGATGGAAAATATTGGGAAAGCTTCATAATGCTGGTTGTGTGGGCCCATGGGAATTTATGGAAGAAAATCTGAGTTACAGGTTCTTGCATCAACATCCAAATCACAATTTTCTCCCTGTTAATAGGATAACTATTTATGAGAAAGCTCCATGCCCCCCATATGCATGGTCAATTGTTTTGTTTTGTTTTTTTTTTCTATTTTTATTGGTCTTTTCCTCTATGGAACATGTCCTTCTATTTTGTTTATCACCATGATCAAGACAGCTTATTGACACCAAATCAGATTCAGGTAGTTATAAGAACTACTAAATAACTACCATCCTTCTAAAATTAAAAGAACAAATCAAGCCAGAGGTAGGAAGAGAAGTGCAGTGCTCTCACCTCATTGCCCTCCACACAATAGGCCTTACTTCTGTGATTATGAGTTTATTTGTGATTTGTTGCCTTTCTTTTATTTTGTCCTTGTGGGAGTTTTGCCCACATGTATATATTTGCACCACATTCATGCAGTGTGTTCGGAGGCTAAAAGAAGTGGCAGGAGCCGCAGGGACTGGAGTTACAGACTGTTATAAATCAAGATGTGGGTGCTGGGAGCTGAGCCTGGGCCCTCTGGGAGAGTGGCAAGTGCTCTTACCTGAACTCAATATGATCTGATCTCATCCAGCAGGAGAGTCTGAACATGATCTCGGGTCTCGGGTTAAGGCTGGGATTTAGTCCACTATGACAAGAAGGCAGTCATCTTCTTATTGATTCAGGGAAAGAGGCCTGTTCTAGTTTCAGAACTGTTGCTATCATAAAATCCCTTGACTGAACATCAAACACAGGGAAGGAAGGCTTTATTTAGTTTACAGTGCCACACGCTCCAGTACGTTATTCCACATACACACACACTGGGTAGAAATAATTGGACTTGGTGGATTATAAAAAAACAACAACAACAAAATGTGAGCCCAGGAGTGGGGCAAGCTTTTAATCCCAGTACTAGGTAGGCAGAGGCAGGTGGATCTCTGTTAGGTCAGCGTGGTAACCAAAGCATATTCCAGACCAGCTGGAGCTATGTAGTGAGGCCCTGTCTAAAACAAAAAAAGACTTAGGAGGGAAGCTGAAGAGGGGCAAAATAAGGGTGGCTATAAGATCTCTTTGCACGTCTGTATGAAATCTCGAGAATAAGGACAAATGATTTTAAAAAGTTGTTAGCTGAACTTACCAAGTCCCCTGTATGGTTGGCACATTGGGCTACAAGGCAGAACTCAGGCAAGCAAAAAGAAGTACCTGGGAAAACAAAGTCTATTCACTTCATTGACCTCAATTTCTCAAGTATTTGTGTACGATATTATCAGCCAAATAAGGACGATCTATTTTCCTAGTTACTGAAGGCCTTTGAGAGAATTAAAAAGCGGTGGACTTTCTCCTTATCTTAGAGCTCTCAGGCCTGTAGAAGTTGCTTTAAAGGGAAAAACAAAAACTCAGAACAATTTCCCCATTCAGTCATGAAATCACTACCATGAGCCTTTCTCCAAGTACCCTTTGGACAGAAGCAGCAAAAAAAAAAAAACAGGTTCTTCCCAGATTGCCTGCCTGGTTCCAGCAACACAGATACTTTGACAGGAAGATAAGTAAGTGATTAAGTCCTGAGTGGAGTCTAAAGACTAAAGGCTCCAAAGGATAGCACAGCATTCCTTCAGTACAGTGAACCAGCCAGACGAGGCCAGGCAGAAGTGGATTCTGCCAGTTTCCCTTTCAAAGTCTTTTCCATTAAAGCACATTGACTGGCAGAATTTAATGCTAGACCAAGAGAGAGAGAGAGGAACAGGTATTTCTAGGGTTAACATGTCAGTGGATCATATTCTGCCTTTGTCTTGAGTATAAGTAAGTGGAGATTTCAAAACATCCAGAGCTGTGTGTTCTATATAAATATTGGAGTAATAACTTTCCTCTCTTTATCTCTACACATTGATTTGATAAACAGAGATTTAAAAGAGTTGTTACATGCAGTTAGAGTCTAGTTTATAGCTAAATATTTTCCCTCATTCAAAGCAAGTTAAACTTACTTAATAGTATGCCCTCAGGTTGTAAGCTACCAAAGTCATGAACACCCTGTAGTTTTATGCTTCAGCAATTTGGACACTGTCTTCCCCAAGTCAAAAATATCACTCTGGAGTACTACTGAAATAAATAACAAAATGTTGTGGCAGGAGGGACAACATGAGGAGCCAGAACATAAAAACAGCTGCTCTTATTTCCAGTCATCAGAAACTACTACCTAAATTATACACAACTCAATTCCAAAACAAGATGTAGGCAGCCAGCTGATACAGCTTACTACCCCCAGATCACGTTATAGAATACTTCCCACTGAAAGGAGCACAGAAATGATACAGCATGGTCCTATATCAACAGCATAAAACCTGATGCGTGGTGGGCATTTAACAACTGTTAATGTGCCTTTGTAGATCCAGAAAGATGTGTCAAAAGAAAAAGACAAGAATCAGAAGTATGAATTGGCTCTCTCTCTCTCTCTCTCTCTCTCTCTCTCTCTCTCTCTCTCTCTCTCTCTCTCTCTCTCCCTCTCCCTCTCCCTCTCCCTCTCCCTCTCCCTCTCCCCCTCCCTCCCTCCCTCCCTCCCTCCTTCCCTCCCTCCCTCCCCCTCTCAACCCCCTCTGTGTGTGTGTGTGTGTGTGTGTGTGTGTGTGTGTGTGTGTGTGTGTGCATGTGCATGTGCGCGCGCCATGCGTGCTTCTGGATTCCATCTAGCAACATTACTGATTTTACTGAATTGTTGTATTATACCCACTAAAATTGGCAATAAAATTAATACTACTGCTACTTGGCTTGGGAAAGTTGTAGATAAGTGAAGTAGCTCTTTGTAGAATGCAAGAAGATAAAACAAAGCTAAACACCTTCTTTGACAAGAGGTTTTGAATTAAATTTGTAGTTTTTTTGTTTTTTGTTTATAAAATTAGGGCTTTTGACTTATTAAGTCATGTTTTGGTTGATAAATTGCAGGTAATTCAAACCATGGGACTAAAATCAGCCTATGGGGCAAAAGTATTAGAATACAAAATCTAGAGTCACATGGACAGCACATGAGCTAAAGGTGATAAAGGGAAGGGTCACACCTTGCTCATGCTTCCCATCCACCTACCCAAAGTGCCCATGTGGACAAAGAAAAACACGAAGGCAAAAGTCCAGGCACAAACTTCATTTGACTCCTTTTCAACGGCAAACACTAACCACTTTGAATACAGCCAGTGTGCCCGTAGCTAACCCAGATATATGTTAGAATTAACAATCAGTTCCAAGTTAAGAAATACTACTGTATCCAAAAAAGGATACAGTAGCTTTTCTCCCCCATAATGAATCAATTTTAAAGAATTATTTAGAATTAATCCTTGCAATGAACTTGAATGCCCTGGGGATGTTTTCATTTCTAACATGCTGGCTGTATTTCTCTTTCTAACCACATCCCCATCCTGAGAGCGCCGAGGCATGGTTGTCAGGGACCCAATTTCCAAAAACAGCACAGGCTCTGTAGAAGTACTTTGTCCTACACCTGATTTCCAAACTTCGGTGTGTGCCACAGTCTTATTGGGGTTTGTTACACAGATGGGCTGACCTCTGTCCCCAGAGTTGTAGATGACCAGGTCAGGGTCTAGGAATGTGCATTTCTTACAAGTCCCCAAAGGAGGTTGATACTGCTTCACACTGAGGACTGCTAAACTAGATCATGTAGCTCATAAGCAAGGAGTATACGTTAAACTCCAGTCTGGTTCTAAACAGCAAGCACCCTGAGACTATACCAAGAAGGCACTTGTTTGCCTGTAAGAGTTCTTCAGTGAAGAAGTTAACAGGTCGAGGGAAATGTACCTGTTGCATTAATATGGTAAAAGAAAGTAGTGGATACTGCAATTCAGGCTCCTGAGTCTGTGACACATTATCACATCACTTAATTAACCTATTAGTGTTTCCACCACTACAGTAAGAATTCTAACACTAAGAATGGTTTTGATTATGTCATATGTCAAGTTAATGGTTGCTAGTGGAGACAGAGCTTACTAGACCACAACCTTCCCTAAGGATCTAGAGACAGATAATGGTTTTGGGACACGAGAGACATTTTCTTCAGTAGTGTAGCTATTGTGAAGTTGTTCGCTCCTATAAACAACCCCTCAGCCATGTTCCTGTACCCAGCCCTAATTAAATTAATTCACTTAATTGGATTACACACACGAAGAGACATGAAACTAGGAAGGGGGCTAGTAGAGGCTCAGAAGGAGTGAGAGGGGACAGGAGAGAGCTAAAGGGGGTGACTATGATAAAGATAAATTATATACATGTATGAAAATGTCATCAGGCCACTTTTAAAAGTCCCCCAAAGATGCCAACCAGTGTAAAAGAATTTTCTAAGCTCCAACATGCCACCACAAATGCTGCCTGTTATTTTCAGTAGAAATCAAAACAACCAAGGACTGAAGATGGACCAAAAAAGAATAGAAACTATGCCAGTAAAGGAACTGATATTTAGTTTAAAAGCTGAGATGACGTAAAAGGAAATCACAAAGGAGTTTATTAGAACCTAAGAGGTTGTGTCATCTTTAAAATGACTGAAATAATGGTTTGCAGGGCAGGACAACATAGTGCCCTCTTCCAGTAATACTTGTATCCAGTTAAAAATATAAACATCCTTGTTCTCCCCCTGATGTGATCATGCAAGTGTAACTGCTTTAGCAATGGTCATGATTTTGTACCATTTGCTCTCTTGGGTGCTATAGTTTTCTGCCAGTCTGACAATATTTCACTGCTAAAGCTGAGGTTTTTGCAGGCTGTTGGCTTTTGTCTGAAGTCTATTGAGAAAATATTAATATGACTTCATGGATAATATATTATGGGACATAAGTAAATTCATTTATAATATGACTATGCTTTAGGACAAAAAAATCATGCACCCCACTGCATACAAAATTTTAGCAAGTGACTGCATACCATTATTATTCTTCATTAACTAATCATCATATCAAGATAAAATATTTGTTTGTTTGTTTGTTCTAATGCCTTGGAAGTGTATGAGCTGTTTAGTGTTTGGTGTGAGCTATGGTTTGAAAATGAAACATCCTTTACCTGTTAACATTTTGACCAATTGTTTCCCAGCTGGAGGAACTATTTTGGGAGGTTGCGAAACCTAGATGAGCCCCTGCTGGTAGAAGTAGGTCAGTAGGTGTGGGTCTTTGAAGATGATATAGCCTGGTCTGGTTCCAGTTTCTGTCACTATGATGGGAACAGCCTTCATGCCATGATCCTACTGCCACAAGATAAACTGCTCTCCCATGATTTTATTGGTACTCTCTGAAATCACGGGTCAAACTAAGAATTTCTTTTTGTTGTTGTTGTTGTTCTGGAATGAATTCTGTCACAGGGTCAGCAAAGTAAGGTGGGTGAAAAACAGAGCAATTCAATACAATGAATACTTGAATGACTAGGGCAAGAATGAAGTAAAGAACCTCACTCTCTTTCATCAACCCAGTGCCCAAGTATCTCTCAAGATAGAACTTCAAAGTTAAACACAAATACTTTTAACATCCCCAACAAATTACACAGATATCAATTCATGGACACTGAGTTTCTGGGGAACGTATAGCTTAGTGACTAAAATGCACACTCTGGAGAAATAGTGTCTAGTTCACACTCAGCTATATCATTTAGTGTAATACATGTGTGATATTCAGACTACTCCCTGTCCTCCCGATCCCTTTCCTCATATATAATAAACTCTGTCTTTATGATTAAATAATTAATACTTCAAAGCACTTATAAGAGCTCACAGAATTTGTGAATTTAATAATATAATAAATACTAATTTCAAGATATAACTTCTTTTGTGAATTGATAGGTGTTCCTTGGTTGTTTGTAGGTGATGGTTTCATACCATCTCCACAAAGTCTATTATTGTTAATGCAAGCTTCAGAAATATAGCCTTTTCGTGAGTAAGCAACAGAACATTTGGGATACAGAAATAAAATACTCAAGTAAATTACTTCATTTAGTTGGACACTATCTTTATAAATTCAGGAAATATTAAATCTTGAAATACACAAAATCTTCCCAACTAGATAGCACTGGCATGAAAGAAATTGGGATAAAGGTTAAATAAAAAGGTTAACCAGACTCAAGTGAATAAAATGAGACAGAAATAGGAAAGACAATCTGTAGATGGCATACTAGCAACTCTTTTGCATTATGTGGATTTGACATCATATTTTGAGAATGCATTTCCTATCCCCTGTCTTTTTGTTTCAATTATTAATGGTTAGGGATTTCTGATAATGTTTTCAGCATTCTTTGTTGCTTTCATTGCTTAGAATAGATATAAAGTTTATAAACATGGTGACAAAGTATATGGTAGCTTTTAAAAGTGGGCATACTTGCATAAAGCAAAGTGTTGTGGTCAATGGAGCTGCTCAGTTGTTATTCATTCAGTACCATGACTCCACCAAGTGACTTGACAAGAGACGAGGCAATCTTACAGAACCTAAGCTCATTAAATTATCTAGGATAGAGCCATTCCCTGGTATTTCATCTTTTAAAGTGGAAATAATTCAAAAGCAGACAGCCAAGATGGCTCTCTGAAAACTCATTAGAAATATAATAGCTTCAAATCTTGTTAGTTTGCATTAATCTCGCTTGTAGTCAAGAGCACGGTGACACTGCTACCATTCAGTCAACTATTTGGTGGCAGAAACTATGCATCATGCATTTGATTTTTTGTTCTGAATTTGGGTATGTGCAAAGTTTGGTGCTAGAAATTTAGAATTCCTTTTTCCTGCACACGTCACAGTTAGTTTCCCAGTTAGCTCAGGCTATAGGAAATATACCACATCTCATATGTAATGTAGAAGAGAACCAATAGCTGCATTCTTCTGGCATCCAAAGGTCACCATAGGACATGAGGCTGTGACAGTTATGCAGGTCATAACTGCTTTACTGGAGTACACTCTGGCTGGCTGTCAATATATCCTGCCATTTGCCCCCAACTGCTGTGGCTCCAGCTCCTCCTGATGAACGTCTTCATCAAGTTGGAGTCTTCAAAACCATGAGAGAACAATGTAGACTTAATGATGCCTCAATGACGTCAGCAGCCATCATTGACCTTTATCCCCTGCCTTCTTCCCCTTAACATCCACTGGTCCTTCCAACTGCTTGCCCTATAGCATCAGGTTTTAGTGTCAAGAGAGAAGCAACAGCTTCACCTAGGCTGTGTGTCCACATTTAAAAGCCAACATAATTGCATAACTATGTGTATATCACAAACCCTGCTTCTGACCTCACACAAAGCACCAACACTCAACCACGCTGAATGCCTCACATTTCCCAAACATGACAGGCTCTTCAAAATCATCCAGATAACCCTTTTCCCAAGTTGTAACACAAAATTTACACCTACAAGGAATCCTAACTTCCCAGGCACTGTGTTATTATTTCTGAAAGTGTCTTCATTTACCAATTTTTGGCTTTACCAAAGGCTAGGAACTGAAAGTGTAATCTTTATCCCTCCAGTATCCAACAGCATGAGTCATTGTACACCCGCTTAGAAGAAAAGAAAGTGATATTTGTTCAACTGAGGAAAACAACATGCAAAAGATAGCATTTTGCCTATGGAGAAGCAAAATATTTACTGAACAGTTATTTTGATGTATAAACAGCCAGGTCCACAAAATTACACTCACTATATAGCAATTATCATGGCAGTACTTCATACATTAAATAGACATTCATTTTATATAGACTCACACACTCAAGGCCTTGCAATTGAACAACACTATCCCTGGGACACAATGTTATGCTACTCCTAGCCTTCCAGCTCTGTTCATTCTGTGTTCCTGTTTCTGTTTTCCAAGCTCACCCAGTGGATGACAGCCAAATTCTATGCACAATTCAAGAAGCAGTACCCACTATTTACATTTGCAAAGAACAAGCATGAGTTGACACATCTGTACAGGAGAAGCTTTAAACATACTCTGCTACAGCAACTCAAAATATAGAAACAGTGTCCCAAGGCCCAGTGCTGTTCATAAGTGTAAGGCACACTGCATTTTGATTCTGTCTGGTTTTTGTTGGGTCTGTGTGTCCTGTCCACAACATTTCCTACATTCTCATTTGTTGCTCTGATTACTTCTTTATGGGGTAAAACCTTAGTACGAACTATGCAATCTTATCTCCATCTCAATATCATTACTAATAACATTTCAGTCATGAGGAAATGAAACAATCTTCTATTTCCAGAAAGCCTAAATTTGAAAATGAGTAACTTATAAATCTTAGATCATTTGTGCCAATTAGCCACCGTTTTCTCCTTGCACCCACCCACAAGTTGACTCAATTCTGAACCAAACAAATGTTGGGCTAAACATTAAGAGTAGATCTTCTGATGAGATAATCCTGGTACATCACAAATAACCTGTAATTTTCTGGCACTTTCTCAAATTCCAGTTACAAATTCAGGAAGGATTTCAGGGGGTCACCTGTAAACATAATTCAAAGTACAATGCAAGAGAGGTGAAAGTTAAACTCCCTACCTAATTAGCTTCCCAGAAATGGCTGACTGTGTCTTTTCAGTGTTAGTCAGCGAGTACTACTATGTTCTTCTACAGCAAACTCACTGTCCCGTCCACATTGATAGGAGCCCTGAATCACAGACCTTATTTTATAAAGTTATTTTGGATTATTTTCCCAAAGTAGAGACAAAATATCCTAAAGTGCTCATTTCTTGGGCCAGTCTCATTATAGATGAGATCTAATACACTTGTAAAAAGACTGGCCAAACTCTCGGATGAATGGATATTTTTCATGGGCAGAGCCGGTTAGTTAATTACTAATAGAGCTTAAGAACATTGCCCCATAAAATCCATCCTACATTTGAAAGATGGGTACATAACACAAGGACCTGAGTTTGGACTAATAGTAGCCATTTGAAAAGCTTAGCATGACTGCTCAAAGGTCTTAAATCCTAGCACTGAGGGGTAGGGGCAGAAACAGGAGGATCCCTGTGGCTTGCTGGCTGCCAGCTTATATCCAGGTTCAGTGAGACACTGTCTCAAGGAAATAAGATAAGGAGTTGATAATGCAAGATATCCAATATCCTCCTCACTAAAACAACACACACACACACACACACACACACACATACACACACACACACACACACACACACACACACACACACACACTATACCTTCTATCGATGCTTCTCAAACTTTTCCATTAAAGAAACATGACTTCATATGGAGGAAGAAAACTGAATAAATTAGTCTTATTAAACTCCAAATTCTAGAGATTATCAGAATATAACATGGAAGACTTAAAATATTCCAGTCTTAGAATTTTTTTCAGGTAATGACAGTGTTGAAATTATATATATATGTGTGTGTGTGTGTGTGTGTGTGTGTGTGTGTGTGTGTGTGTGTGTGTGTATATATATATATATATATATATATATATATATATATATGTTTCTCCAAACTAATTGTTTCAATGGATTATCACTTACCTTAGCTATTTTCCTTACTTCAAATCCAAATGTTGTAATAAATGAACAGCATATCGTCTGTACCCTACAATGCTCATAGCCCTTTATAGTCTCCTACCACTGTGAGGGCAATTATTCAGAGTCAGGACTCATGCATGAATAATACACTACATGAAGGTGCAGAAAAAGAGAAACTGCAGTTAGGGCAGGACCATGAGTGCCTTTTACATTAACTTGTCCTTCATCTCACGGAAGAGAAACCACTTTCTCATGATTAAGTTGCATCATTAAAAGCTATAGTACCGGAAATGGTGTTTTAAATGAGTTATGAACAAGTCTACATGCTAATGTTATTTACAGGCACATCCATGGCATGCAATTTCAAACGTATGCAATTAATAGACTATGGATTTCAATTTCCTTAACAGAATCTGAAGCTTAAAAATGCATTATATTTCCTAACCAGATTGCAAAATGTCTTAAGAAGAAAATGCCCAAGTTACCATCATGGCTAATCCATGTGTCAACTCATCCAGGTAATGGTGCCCAGTTTGATTAAAGAACAATCTAGATATTACTATGAAGCTGTAAGTTAAATTGTGTTTTGAATATTTCTAATTAGTGGACTTTGAGTGAGCATACTACCCTCCAAAATATGAGATCATTAGATTACTTGAAGACTCCAAGAATGGGGGAGACAGCCTTCCTGAGGAAACTTTATAAGTTTCCTGTCTGATTGTATTAATCAACACTTATTAGAACTCCCAGTCTGCTCAGCAGATTTCAGGATTGCCATTCTCTGTAAGTCTGTGAACTAACTCCTTAAAATCTCACCTCCACTACCACTCTCCTACTCTTCTTTCTCTTCTCCTTCCCCCTCTTCTTCTTTTTCCTCTCCTTCTCCTCCTCCTGCTTATCATCTTTCTATACCCCTATTGCTTTCGTTTGCTAGGGAACCCCATTCAGTAAGCTATGGCTGAGAGGAGAGGGGCAGTAATGGTAAGGGAATTATCAGAGTGATCTCCTGATGGTGGAGAATCTTGGAGTTCAGAGAAGAACCTGTTGGTATTTCAAAGTGTTTAGAGTTCCAAGAACACACTGCGGACAGCACAGCAAGACACAAACTGAGATGCTCACCCTCCTTTCCTATAGAAAGTGTAGTAGGTTGATATATCACCACAGTGCTTGAACATTGTCTTCCCCTTAACTACTGAAAAATTAACCTTCCCCTGCTCCGTTCAGGGCAGAAACTAGAACTTAATTATTCTTAGTATCATATATTAGAAAAATGGGACTCATTGAGAATTGATGTCATGGGAACATGGTTCTAATTTGAAATGGGACTTAAGGAGAGTTTAAAATTTGGAATTAAGTTCATATTTCTGCAACATGTTAAAGTTAAAGTTATCTTGGTGAGGACTTCTGGGAAATCTAATTTGAGGGTATTTCATAGATATTGTTTCTTCCCCACTATCCCTCTGTACCTACAGACAGTTTCAGGTTTATTGTTAGGACACCTTATATGGAACAAAGGTACTTGGAGAAGTTGTATTTACTAATGAATACTTCTACTGAGTGTTACGTATATTTTGTATAGATCCTTGATTTTGGAATAGTGAAACCCTGGAACGAGTAAAGGAAAAATTGATTTCACCTTTTCCTTTCACTTGAAAGCAGTTGCATGGAATGCTGCCATCTTCCCATTTGTTGGGTGTTGTTAAATGGATCTGAAGGGTGATGATAAAAGGAGTCTGCAGAGAATGGCCAGCTCTGAAGGCAAGATGGGACTCTCCTTGATGGGGGAGATTCCATGAAATGCATTTCAAAGAGTAAAACCATCTTTCCCACAAAGCTGGACTGTTGGTTTTAAGAACTTTAGTCCAAATCACCTACCAGTTTATTTTAACTTTGATAAAAATCCCAAAAGGACTTCTTTAAAAAAAATCATTATCATGGTTTCCAACAGAGACAATTTGGAGGTACTGAAGCTAACAGATGTGCTGACTGGTCTTGAATCACCCCCATGAGAACACAACATGTCTCCAGCAGGAGGGTAATGGAAGAATATCTTCTAATTCTGCCTAGTGGCCCTTAAACCTATGCTCACTTGGCAGTATCTTGTGTTATCAACATCTGAGACTATCCAGAGAGAGAGCCTGGCTTCTGTGCTGATTAGATGTGTGTTTGTTCTCGTGTCATTTTGGTAACTGCACCCTTATCTTCAGCACAGTCTTGGTGCTATGATGCCATTGGCTTATTGCATTGGGCAAGCTAGGAGAGTTATGTCTTCAGCTCTTGTAATGATTATACTAATTCTGCCTGTTCTTGTTTTTGCAATTTGCTCATCCACATTATTTGCCTATCATCCATGAGCCTCTCATTATCCTTCTACCTACTTAAAGACACTTTGCTATTTTTTTCCCTACCATCTCAAAAGCTTGCTCTGACACATCTGGCTTACAGAATCTACACACTACATTTGCACTTCTCCAACTTTGCTTTTGTTCTGTCCACCTCCTTCCTGTTTCTTAAGCATGATATTGATCCTTTGTCTCAGGGATTTTCCATGGACCAGAACTGATATTGATGACTTCTTGCCACCTCCAGGTCTTCGCTCAGATATCACCTTTCACTGAGGCCTTTCTTGGCAAGCCTATATACAAATTCCAACCTGAAGTATGAAGCTTTAAAGATGGGTCCTACCTCCTAACATTCAAGCTCCTATTTAATAACTTGCCCTTCAGTGTGACCTGGATTAAGTGACTTATGTTAAGGCATTTCTTTTTATTTTTTTTATTTATTTTATGAGTCTGAATGTTCGCCAGCATATTTGTATGCATATCACATGTGTATGCCTGGTTCCTATTCACAGATCAGAAGAGAATGACAGATCCACCCTAGTACAGTTACAAATGGTTGTGGGCAACCATATGGGTTCTGAGAATTGTACCCAGGTCTTCTGCTCAAGAAACAAATGCAATTAACTATTGATACATCTTTTGAGTCCCCTATGACTCATTTTAATTAATAGAACATGGTCAAAATTAGGGGCTGTCACTTTCATGATGACATGGAAAAGGAACTCTGGTTCCTGTTGTAACTTTGTACTTGCTTATCAAAATTGAACCCCATTGCTGTATTGTGAGCCACCTTGCAGGGAAACCCATTTTGTCAGAAACTGAAGGGATGCTCTAGCCAAAAAGAAAACAGAGGTAGTCTACCCATCCACTTGCCCATGAAGAAGCCTGTTAAATTCCAGATGATTATTAATCTTGAAAGAAAGATCATCACTAGTGAGAATAGAAATAAATAATGCTCCTGTAAACAACTGACTACAATATGTAAGAGACATTAAGCATAACCCAGAAGATCTGCAGAAGCTAATCTCCTGACTCACAAATAGTGTGAGATGGAAAATGTTTGCTCCTCTTAACCACTAAGTTTCAAAATCATCTGTTATATATCAGTAGAGGATGAATACATTATCCTCACTTCTCTGTCCTTTCCATATGATCCCATCTCGTATTCTATTTTCTTTCATACTACTTATCACCATTCAATGTGCTATTGATTTAACCTACATATATTACTCACAGATAGACTCTCACAAGTTATACTAAAATCTGAGATTCAGCAAGTTGAGGATCTCCTGTCTCTATTTGCTAATATATTGTTATATTTGGTCAACATCTATCACAGAGTAGGTACATAACACATATTTGTTGAATATGTGGAATTATTATTATATCACACATACTTATCCTTTACATTTCTTAAGCCAATGGCTTCATTTTATTAGACAGTGTCCTACTCAATACTCAGATTTTGAGACTGTTGAGTCTGCTCAGATCAACATGCAAATTAATTGATGGAAAAAAAATGTACTGTTAAATACTATACCAACCAAATCAGGGAAATGATTACATATTTAACCTATTGTGTCAATTTTAAAGTTGATATGGGACAAGAACTTGAGAGTATGGTAGATTTTGAAAAATCCTAGAATTTGACAGTTTCTTTCTTCACAAGCATAATGTAGATATTACTTTCCTTATAGGATGCAGTAGCAGGATCAGATAAGCTCAAATTATATCCCATCTATGTATGAAATTCTCAAAGACTAAGTAAAAATAATCCCCTTCTTCACTTATAACATAATACTAGTGGGGAAATATATAATGTTTTATTATTAGAGAATCAATTTAGGAGTTAAAAATGAATGTGTGATAACAACATAATGAAAGGAATTAGGGAGAAGTCTTGAAAGCTAAGGCCTTAGGCATGTGCATTGATAAAGCTTCTTAAATGGTAGACACTTGATCAATTGGTTGAATCACATACCCATGGAAGGAAAGTCACTGATAAGTTCAGAGAAAAGGAGAAAGATGTAATATTGGCAGTCCACTTGAATTCCCAGCCACATTAGAGAATACAGCAACCAATGTCAGATATCTTGGTAGAAACCTTCCTTGTACCCAGCTCCTCTTGGGGCCAGTGAATCAGAAAAGGGAGATATTGGAAGGGGTCAGGGAGCACATGCACATTAAAATTCAGTCAAGACTGAGTTTGCATCTTAGACCCAGACAGGCTATGCAACTGTTCCAAGACTATACATCCTGAGAGTAGAAAACCCAAGCTTCATTCATAGGACAGTTATAACAGAGCAAGTCCTTTCCAAGAAGTCTGTGAATAGAGGCCTTCAACATCCAGAACACATTAATCACCCCAAGAGCTTCATCCTCACCTTTCCCTGGACATATTTATGGTCCATATGGTGCATGAAATAACCAAATGGTCCACCAAATTTTTAAAAATAGGTTTGTGGCCACCTTTCCTAACACTAGGAATCAATATGGGATACTCAAATGTAAACTTCATGTTTGAGAAAATATCAACAATGTTTAAGTGGCAAGTTTTACAAACTGAATCAAGAAATTAAACAGATTATTTGACTATCAAATATTTACTTTAGATGACCTTTATGCACCTATCACTTATTCCGAAGCTAACATTTTGCCAATTCCTAATTTTATCTTAATTTATATTGAAGTCCTCACCATTAACACATATACATATTTGCAAGAAACATTTTGTCTCTCCTGAGTCAATGTACTAACTAAAAGACTACATCAATGGTGCTGGAGAGGCAGCTCATCAGTGAAGAGTATTTGTTGCTCTTGAAGAGGACCAGGTTTGGTTCCCAGCACCCTCAAGGTGTGTGGGGGGGGTTTCTGTCCTGTCAGCCCACTCCCAAAATAACCACACAGGGACTTATTATTAATTATAAATGCTTGGCTGGTAGGTTAGGTGTGTTACTAACTAGCTTTTACAACTTAGATTAACCCATTTTTCTTATTTATGCTCTGCTGTGTGCCAGTACCTTTTTTCAGCATGGCATGTTCATCTCCTGCTTCCTTTGCATCTCCCTGGCAACTCTGCCCTCCTTCCCTGTGCTCTCTCTTTGTCCACAAGTCCCACCTAACTTCTACCTGCCTAGCTATTGGACATTTAGTCCTTTATTAAACCAATCCAAGTGACAAATCTTCACAGTCAAAAGGATTATTTCATAGCAAAGGTGGCCTGCAAACATCATTATCTTCAATGCCAGGGATCTAACATCTTCTGAACTCAGCAAGTATGCAGAAACATATATTTTATTTATTTTTTTAAATATTTATGTGTTCTAATTGAAGCAAAGCATCCATACTTATAAAATAAAATAAATTAATTAAAAATAATGCATCAAATAGCACATTGAGTGTTCCTTTCATTCTAATTTATGGTTTCAAACATCAAATTTTGTTCTGGTTTGTTTTTGTTTGCTTGTTTATTTGCTTGCTTTTTGAAACAGGGTTTCTCTATATAGTCCTGGTTTGCCTGAAACTGGCTTTATAGACCAGGCTGGCTTTGAACTCACAGAGCTCTGACTGCTGAGATTAAGGCTTGCACACCACCCCCAGCATTTTGTATGAGACGGGAATTTTGGATTTATAACAATTCCCCTGTTCTAAAATTAAATTTATGTAAGGTGATATCCATCAGAAACTTCTCAAGTCTCTCTCTCTCTCTCTCTCTCTCTCTCTCTCTCTCTCTCTCTCTCTCTCTCTCTCTCTCTGTGTGTGTGTGTGTGTGTGTATGTGCGTGTGTGTCTGTCTGTCTGTCTCTCTCTTTCTCCCTGTCTTTCCCTCCCTTCCTTCCTCCTTCATTCCCTCTCTCCCTCTCTTCTTCTCTTTCTTTCTCCAGATTCTCTCTAGCCTCCCAACTCCCCAACTATTCTCTCCTAATTTGAATTGAACATTAAGTTTTGTTAATTTTTAGCCTTCATTTTTGGCTTAATTTCAGAACATCATTACATGTGTTCTAAAATCAGCTGTGATTCGAATACCTCATGCTATATTTTTCTTTTTTATTTTTTTATTTATTTCTGATTAAAACTATACACAGAGAGTGCTTGGTTTACATTTCCCATAGTAGCCAGTAAGAGCATATACATTTATTCTTTTATTTTTAAGGCCCTGGCTTTCACTGAGTGGTGAAGGGTAATATTAAAAAGTCATACTACAGCCCTCTCCTCTAAACCCACTCTTCTAGACATTCAACTCCACAGGGATAGAATCCATCAGCAAATGTCATTTACTTTAGAGAAAAGTTGTTGATGACCACATAAGCCTGCCAACAACAATTCAATTTTATAAGTCTGAACTCCTGGAAGCCAGAGAATAGATATTAAGTCCACAATTTTCTGAATAAATTTTGAAAAACAAATTTTTTTTTTAAGATTTTCATAGACAAAAAATTGGACCCAGAAATAATTCCTTGTTTTGACCTTGGTCTGTTTAGTTTATGATAATGGTTTAGTCTATTTACTTTGTACAGGCGTGAGGGAGCCATGGATGCCAGTGTGTCTGGTCTTCCTTGATTTCAGTGTCCTGAAACAGGCACTTCTCTGAACACAGACCTTACAGATCAGCACTGTCTCCTACTGGCCCCGTCCCACAAGGCTTTTACACATTTGGCCCAAGGGCTTTGCATGATCCGAAAAGGAGTTTTTGTTTTTGTTTTGTTTCGTTTTTTTCCTTTTAGACTAGGGTGTGGTATGGTGTGCACTGCTACTCGAAATACTGAAGAGCAGAAACCTTTGGCTTCTTATCTGTAAAAATAAAAGTCTGACTAGGTTAAAAAAAAAAAGCTTTAAGTAATGGTTCTCAAACTTCCTAAAGCTGCAACCCTCTAATACAGTTCCTCATGTTGTGTAGACCCCAATCATAAAATTATTTCATTGATACTTCATAACTATAATTTTGCTGCTGTTATGAGAAGTAATATAAATATCTGATATGCAGGATATCTGACCCCAAAGAGATCACAACCCACAGATTGAGAACTGCTGCTTTAGCGGAATAAAGAAGAAAGTTCCTGGTATCGAATTCATGTTAAAACAAGTCTAGAGAAATTGATGTTTTATTTCCTCTTGTATCTTTATATATACTTAAAAGAAAAAGTAAGTTTCTTGAAGCTTTGAGGGGATATAAAATACACAGTTTTTATGCATACATGCTGATAAATCTACATATATGCATCTGGGTTCCAATAATCTGATATTTGAAAGAAATCTGAGAATTCACCAGATGGGATGAATGTGATATACTGACTTTAAGATATCTAACCTGTATAATGATAGATGACATCTGTTTCACAGACTCTACAAACACCCATGTGAGCCTGCTTTTACCCAAAACCTCAAAAGAAATTCAGGAATATGACACACTATTACTAAATCATTTTAATTGCATTTCATTCAACACGGACATTTGCAATGATGGCCATGGAACCTTGACAATCCCCACACAAAAGGACCAGCAAGTATAAACTTTCAGCATAGCAAAAGAGTATGTAATAACAAAGTATGAAGTAATGCTTACCTTCATTCACACACTTCCATAGAGAGGTATGAGCTGGTTGCTTTCAGCTTGCAATGGTTAAGAATGTTCTTTAGTTAATAATAAAGGAAAGAAAAGCCTCGGATATCAAGAACCCAGGTTAACCATTGACACTGGTTTGTTCCTCTGGTTCCACCCTGGAATCTACATCAGCAGCCCCTGGCATCTTAATAAAGCAGGCGATAACCGGTCAGCTGAGACAGCAATGACTTCACTGGTCCTGTTCCTCTGAAGGTCACTCAAGTATACCCTGACAGGTTTTCCTTTAGACGGGGATACAGAGGAGGAAGAAGAACTCCCGCACCAGAATATACTCAATTATGGCAGTAAATGACTCTGATGTTTACCAACAGGACTGCTCCTGTCTGTCTAAGACTTTGAACAGTGCCTTGCAATGAAACTCTTTTCAGCAGAACTGTCTGTCTCTATCTTAGCAGGTGAAGGCTGGGACTTCACTCCAACGAGCAGTAAGGAAAGACAACTGGAGATACCCAAGCACTCATTCCTCTACACAAAATGCAATTAAAGATAATTCATTGTGGGCAGCACACTATATTAGCCCTGATAAGGTGGAAGATGGGTCTGGAAACTACTTTTTCGCACAAGTCCAATAGTCATGCCTTAACAGTGAGGTAAATAAATAAAGCTCAGGCTATAGTCCAGGTCCTGATTGTCCGTTATCCTAGAGGGTAAGTAAAATGTTCAAGTCCTCATGTAGTCAGTGTGGCTCCCCAAAGACAGAACACAGCCTGAAAAGGGAACAGCTGGGTTAAAATGCTAGAGGAATGTTAAAGGCAGCCATGAGGAACTAAAGAAATCACTCTCAAGCTCTTGACGCTCTCTCCACCCCCAGGAGAGCTGTTTTCAGGAAAACTCAATGGGGTATTTTTCTAACTAGAAATTTGCTTTATTTTACTCCAAAGAGCAAGAAGAGGCAGAGGGAGAAAAAGACCCCTATAGCTTGGTTCACACTCCAAATTTGAGAGGCTTTTTCTAGGTTCTAGTTACTGTTTGCAGCCTGTTTGGTTTTGAATTCTATTTTCAAAGGCTTCAAAGCTTGGAGAAATAAGATTGTGCTTGAATGTGGCTGTTGTCAGCAGTTGTGAGAGATTTCTGATGCTTCACTTCTTTTTGTATCTCCGTTTCCTCATTTGTAAAAGGGGAGAGATGGTGGCCATGAGCAAGAGCTGCAGCAACACCTCCCTCTGGTAGACAAACATTGTGCCAGACTGCTAGCAGACTTGAGATCTTGACATTCTAATGTAAACACGTGCTTGGCAAACTGTAATACAATACCTGCAGAAAAATCTGAATCTTCTGGGAGGCCTAACTTCTCAGTCACCCATCAATGTCAGGCAAACAGTGGGCCCAAAGCTTACCTTCTCTGTGAAGAAATTTCAAAGCTAGATTAAGTGCCCGTGTACCTTCATTTCTGTAATAACTGATGCAACAACTTTCACTGTGAGGTGGATGAAATCAGTCTGGCTTCAGTGTCTAGTGTGCATTGCTATTTACAGTGGCTAAAAGCTGACTTTCCTTTATAGTCTGCCTCAGACTTTGAGTTTGTGTGCATATGTACACCTGCATATATGCATGTTCTTGTGGCATAAATTCATGTGTGTGCACATGCATGTGAATGTCAGAGAGCAGCCTTGGATGCTCCTCCCCGAATAGAGTGCACCTTTTATCTTATTCTCAACTTGGAGCAAGTTTCCCTCACTGACCTAGAACTCACCTCTGGCAAGCCACCTCTCCCCACCTCTATAGTGATGGAATTATCACACCACTTTGTTGTTTTTGCTTCTCAGAGGGTCCAGGAATTCAAGCTCAGGTCCTCATGCTTCTATGGTGACCGCATCATCTCTGCAACCCTCAGAGGACTTTTATGTGAGTGTAAAGATACAGTGACTCATTTGGTTCTGGGTTGATAATTGCAGGGAAGGAGACTTCATGTGAGTGCTCAGATTGGACCACGAGGATGAAGGATATGGTGTTACAGCATAGAGAAAAGCAGGACAGAAGATAAGATGAAATCAGATAGCTTCTTGACTCTAGGAGTCATACCAGGGGCATGTAACTTCATTGCTTCATTTGAAGTAGGTTCTGGGAACAGCAGACATGCCCAGGCTGACCAGGAAGTAGAAAAGCATATTGTAAAGCCAAATGGTATTTAAATGGTTTTTGTGTTGTTACTGTACTCTGCCCCTTCCATCCACAGGCACTGAACATGAGTTTAACTGAATTTCAGCTCTTTAATCTACAATTCTCCCAGAAGCAGAAAGAGAAACAGGTTAATTATAGCAACAGGTTTTCTTTAAGATTTGTTATATTACAGGGTGATAAAAATACTTGCCACTTTAATGTACATATTGTCATTGAGAATAATTTTCTTTTTTAGTCATCTCTTCTTTGCGGAGCTTTTTTTTTTTTTTTTTTTTTTTTTTTGGCTTTCTAAGATTCCTTTATTTTGTTTTACACAATGAACTCAAGTTGAAATAATTTTCCAGGAAAAATACAATTTCATTCTTCTTCATAGCTGAATAAAACTCCTGGTGGAGCTTTCATGGTATCATAGGAGAGATTGAGCCCTTCAAAGGGAATGTACAGGCTATGGGGATATCTCAGTTAGTAAAACGCTTGCCAGGCAAGTATGGGGACCTGAATTCAGATCTCCAGCACTCAGGTAAAAGCCAGACATGGGGGTGATCCTCTGTAACTCCAGGTGTAGGAATGGGGACAGGCAGATTGTGGAGTTCATTGGCCAAGTAGCCTAACCTAACTGATGAGCGCCAGGTTCAGAAAGAGATCCTAGCTCAAAATAATAGAAATCTAAGAAGACATCAATGTTGGGCTCTGGCTTCCACACTCATGTGTACACGTGCATACACACACCCATATAAACACACACACACACACACACACATACACACACACACACACAGAGAGAGAGACAGAGACAGAGACAGAGAGAGAGAGAGAGAGACTTCCTACACTATAGAACTCTAGTATTTTTCCTCCAGCCCTGATGTTTGTAGCAATGACCTGCACCAATGTTGCTAGTAACTGTGAGCTCAGAACAGTTCTTACATTTTTAAATGGCCATAAAGATAAAAGAAATTGTAACATTGTGTGGTATGTGAAAATGATATAAAATTCCAATCTCAGTGTCCATAAATAAAGCTTATTGGAACACAACCAGGCTCATTCAATTTCATTGGATCAATAATGCTTATAGTATAGTGGCAAGACTCAGGGACTTGCAAGGATTCATAGAGACTATGGATTTCAAAGCCTAAAATACTTAACATTTATCCTTTACAAAAGAAAATGTTTATCAAATTTCATTGTAGCTACACCACTTGATTCACTGGTCACTAAAGGCAAAGCTACACTTCTCTGATAAGTTAATCTCCTTGTGTGATTGAATGCATAGGCATTGTATTTCTATATCACAAAGTCCTACAGTTATGGGTGAGATTTTAAATATCTGTCAAAGGTCACATGTTCCCACTGTGGTTAGCCATAGTGGAATACAGGGCTTCTTTGGAAGCAAGTTGGGTTAGGTCACTGGGATCATGCCCATGAAGCAAATGCTGGGACACTGGCATCTCCCTTACTTTTTGCTTCTTGACCACCAGAAGGTGAGCAGCTTTGCTCCACTGAGACTCCCCATCATGCTGTTCTCCTCTTCGCAGCTCCTAAACTATGAAGATACTGACATCACAAAGACAAGACAGGAATTAGTGCTGAGCTGTGATCCTCCAATCCCCTCACCTGTGGCCTATTTCCTTCAAAGAGGTCCTAACTCTTCAAGGTTCCACAGCCTCCTCCAGAAAGTACCATCAGAGAGAGATCAAATACTCAAGATTTTGGGAGCATCTTACACCTAAACCATAATTAACACAATGTTACCTTTTCCGGGGGGGTCAAAATGAAAATAATAGCATTTAAAAATCTCTCCTGAATGTTTAAATTTCATGTATTTATTATGAATGATATGACTAAGATAACCTCAGGTTTCTAAGAGTTTACTTTTACAATTTTTAATTATGTCTGTATCTGTGTGGGGATATATACACATGAGGAAGTGCAACTTCCTTCCAGTGGAGGCCGGAAGAGGATATCAGATTGCTGGAGCTGTATTTAGAGGTGCTTATCAGCTATCTGACTTGGATAATGGGAAGCAAGCTCCAGGTCCTCTACATGATCAGTACTCACTTTTAATCAAGAAGCCATTTCTGCAACACTACTGCTCTCAAATTTTTATTTTTGATTTTTATGTATATAATGTAGTATGATCCTAATCACCCACATCACTCTTTTTATCCCTCTCCCAATTCTGTTCACTCCATTCTTCCCAACATGTCCGATTCACATGTGTGTGAGTGTGTATCTTTTGCAGGTAGCTAATACGTCTGCTGTTTGTGACTGCAGCAGCCATGCCACATCCAGAAGACAGTTTCCCAGCATTCCTCTGTCCCTTTCCATCTCTGCCTCTTTTAATATTTCTGAGTCCTCTTCTGCAATATTTGCTGGGCCATGAAAGGAGTGATGTAGATGCCTTATTTAGGCCTCAGCATTCAGTGGTCTCATTCTTGATACATGCCTTATTTTAAGGACTGTTTAGTGTGTGTTTGCCCTGTCTTCATCTCTGTGAGAGTTGACTTCAGATCACTACTTCAATATTCAGATCACTATTTCAAGTCATGGGTCCCTGACTCCATTGCCACATTGCTCTTTTCATTAGGTAACCTTTGATGGAAAGAAAATTACCTGCATCACTTCCTCTATTTCTCTCCCTTTTTCATACAGAGGTACAATGCTTTGCTTCCCAATTTAGAACCTTCTACTGCTGTTTCAAACTTTGGGAATGAACTGTAAAAAGGCAAGACCTTGTTGCCTCGCTCCCTTCCAAGAAATTTTTTTTCTAATGCTTTCCTTTCCCCAAAATAAGAATCAAAAATGATATTTCTTTTGACAGCTGGTAACTAATCCTGCTTTAGCAGGAAGGAGAGCAGGAAGCCAGCAAAGGAATTTTCCATTCCTGTCTCTTTCAATTTTTTTCCACATCAGGTACTTTTCAAAACCTAGACGTTTCCAGTGAGTCTGTAAGTCTTCTTGTTTTGTCTAGCAGAGTCACGTGTCCTTTAACTTCTCCTGCACTGATGAGAACCTGACTGAGCCTCTGTTTGCCTTTGGAGGAGGGAGAACATGAGAACTTCTGAATCTCCAAGGGGAGTGCAGCTGCAAAGAGATGCCTGGGCTTATGCAAATGGATTGTTTTTTTCCTTGTAAAGACAAAGTTCACACAGCTAGTCCATCGGATCACAGATCAAAATGTCCCCAATGGTAACAAGAACCACAGCCTGACTCCTACAAGTCACTGCTCAGGCATCATGTCTCTCAGCTTGACTGCCTCACTGTTTCCCTTTAGCCCTTCCCCCACCCTTTCTTTATTCCATCCTTACTTTTGCATTTCATTACCAAACAGCTCTGGGCACTTCACTTTGTGTCTGGCCCTCCAAGACTCTAATGATAAGATGCAGAAGGAAAAGGAAAAAGGAAAAGAATCAACTGGGCTGGGCTGTGGTGGCACACGCCTTTAATCCCAGCACTCGGGAGACAGAGGCAGGCGGATCTCTGTGAGTTCGAGGCCAGTCTGGTCTACAAAGTGAGTTCCAGGAAAGGCACAAAACTACACAGAGAAACCCTGTCTCACAAAAAAACAAAAAAACAAAACAAAAAAAAAAGAATCAACTTAAATCTGCTGGTTCAAGGATTAGTCCTATTGGCTTTTGCAAGACAAGGTAAAATATTTCAACAAATACTATTTGTAAAATCATGCACTTATTGTTTTTATTGAGATGATGTTTTGTACCTTTGTGAATGAAAGGTTTTCGTGCAAATTGATATCATTTTGAGCATAGTGATTTATCGAAGATGAGTTCTCCGGCAGCATGTTGTATTCTACACAGGGCACGAAGGGATGTGACATCACTCTAAAACCAAAGTAAACTTTCTGAAATGGGAATCAGATTAAGTTGACAGGGAGTTAGAAGGAACAAATTAGTGGGAGTGCTCAAGTTAGATGGTTAAAAAAAAGAGAAGTAAGCAGAAGCAAATAAAATAAAAATTTCATATGTTGTTTAGCAGCTGATAAAACCAAGCTATAGGAAAGGAATAAGGAGTTAAAAATAATTATGGGTTTTTATTATCTGAACCTGTGTGAAGAATTTTTCTAAAGATCTTTCATTTCTTCCTGAAGAAATGAAATACCTCAATAAAAGTATTCCACTCAGTAGAAACAATCAAATCTATGGACAGCATAGTCAGAGAAAGCATTAGAAAGTAGAGTTGACTTCAGGGCAGATGAGTAAGTAGAGGGGTGGTCCCTGGCAAGACATTTTCTATCTGTAGATTTGAATTCCAAAACATAAAGTATAAGACTTGGACAATCTCAATGATCAGTATAAATAATTTATTATTTCCTTTGTGCACATTATAAGGAAATAGAGCTACATGGATTAGAAGAAGAATTGTGCCCTCCCACACACAACAGTTAGGATAGTACCTAAGTTGGAATGCTCAGTAAATGTATGTTCATGAGATGCAAGTTACTACAGAAGTAGATATAGAGATATATAGAGATGTAGAGATAGAGAGAGAGAGAGCTAGAGATCAATAGGTAGGTAGGTAGATAAATAGATAGATAGATAGATAGATAGATAGATAGATAGATAGATAGATAGATAGATAGATAGATAGATTGTAAAGGAACTAAGAAATCTGAGTAAACTTAGACCCTTCAGTATAATACTTAGTGCAGGTCACAGGCTTGATTATTATAGACAATATAACACCAGTTTTTTTGTAGACTCACCAATGCAGTCCTATAATATATTTGGTGCATGTGTGAACTATATTTTGATGTGCATGTGAAGTGTTTGTGTGTATGTGTGTACAGCTCTGTGTGTCTGTGTGTGTGTGGGGGGGGGTGTTCCATGCTTATGTATATGCAGGGGCCATATACATGTGGAAGCCAAAGATTGACTCTGTGTGTCTTTTTCAATCATTCTCCATCTTATTTTTTTAAGACAAGGGTCCCATTGAACCTAGAGCTTACCTTTTTGGATCCAGGAAACACCAGGGATTAGCATGTCTTTGCCTGCCCCCCCCCCACGTCTGCAACAACAACAAAAAAACAAAACAAAACAAAAAAACAATGTTAGAGTCACAATTATATATGACCATGCTAGGATATTTCATATAAATGCAGGAGAACCACACTCAGGTCTTCATGTTTGCACAGTGAATACTTTACCAACAGAGCCACCACCTCAGCCAGAGACCTGAAATCTTAAAAGGCATTTGCAATTGTTCACATATGAATGTTATCAGATGTTCTGTCTTCAGAATGGATACATCCATATATATACAATACACACACACACACACACACACATATATATATATATATATATATATATATATATATATATATATATGGTGTCAGATGTCTGTTTTCTCATTTCCACCTCTGTAGGTCATCAACATCTCACCATAAAAACCATAGATCTCCAGCCAGGCTCAAGTTAAGGGATTTCCTCTGAAATTTCACAAACTCAGAATTATTGCATATGTTTGTAGATTTGTTTAGAGCAATTTTAAGATAGTCTCCTTATTTCCTCCTTATATTGCCCCCAACAAACTGATGGATTTTTTTTTCTCTATTTATAATGGCCAGTTGTTTCACTCTCTTATATAACCGTCAAGTTTAGGAAGCAACGTACTGTGTACTTGAGTCGTGTGCTTTGATTTACACAAAGCACAAAGCAATGAGCCAAAATTTAAAGTATTGCATACAACCATTCTAGAAGTTTATTTTGTATTCATGATTTCCAGGACCCTAGGTGTGTGTTTCAAAACCAGATTGCTAAATCGGGAAATAAGCATTTCTAAAGGTAATACATTTTCATGTGCTCTCTCTCTGTCTCTCTATCTCTCTCTGTCTCTGTCTCTCTCTCTCTCTCCTCTCTCTCTCTCTCTCTCATTCTCTCTCCCTCCCTCCCTCCCTCCTTCCTTCCCTCCCTCCATCTCTTTCACAAACATATACACAAGAGTACTTGCATTGCACAAATTGTAGTATGATGAAACAATGAGATATGATGTATATAGTTTTAAGACACATTAAAATATTGAAATGTGTGCAAAAATTGTATTCTCAAAGTGCTAAGACACCACTTAAGTTCATTTCAATATTTTGTATCATTTACTTGTACGCCAATATCCAAATATGTGGGATTCTAAACAAAATGACAAATTGATGGGTTATTTATTTCTGTTAACAAAGTTTTGGCATCATGTCAAATGTGCTATGTGTTACTCCATACCAGTTCCAACCTACTATCATTTTTTCTTTTTCTTTAAAATTAAAAAAAAAAAATAAGACATTCCAAAAGTTCAATCTATGGTATAGATTTTAATTATTATCTTAAAGATTGTTTGGTTTAATTCTAAACAAAACAATTATAGATTTTTAATAACTATAGGACACAGATTATTTTAACAGTAAATTTAAAATAAATTATAAACAAAGGGGTAATTATATTGTTTATCCATCAAGTGATTTTAGGAGTCAGATGTGGACATAATTTCACTGTAGCAGATAATTTTGGAATAGATTTAAACAACTTCATGCTTCTTTTATTTAAATTGTCCTCTCCGTGGAGTGGGGGTTGGGAAAGTGTGTTTGTTCGTGAATTTGAGCATGTATGCACTCTAACTGCAAAGCTAAGTGCAGCATTGCTTGAGCAGGTAAAGAGACTGGGTCTTGTGGGAAGTGAAAAATAGCGCTGTAAGCCCTGCAATTCTAATTCTTGAGGCAATCCATTTTTCTTTTCAGGCACCAGAACAAAAAGACATACATTGTTCTAACAACCTTCTTTTTCCCCTTGATTCAAATTTCACAAAATGGAATTTAATGAAAGAGTACACAGGGGTTCCCAAACACATACTGAAAGGTACTCCATTTTTCACTCATCAGATAGCAAAACTCAATGACTCAAGTGACCCAACTTCACTTCCCTATGGCCTCATTGAAAAGGCCAGTTCATTCCGTCAGGAAATCAGTGAGATGAATCGTAATGAAAAACCGTGAAATTCTGCCAGAACTTAGCAAAGGCCATGAATAGCCCAGCTTAAAAGTTGAATTTCTTGTTTTCCTTCCTGTGTGGCTCTCTTTGAAAAGGCAAGGAAAAAAATGGTACATTTTGGTCTTTGGAAAACCCATCACAGAGTATGAGACACTGCCAACTAGTTAAGTTCATACTAGGTAAAAGAAGCTATGGGGATTAGGAAGGAAGCAATCAGAGGACAATTCATGAAAGGAGACAAGGTAACACAAGTAGATTCTCTTGTTACCAAGTGGAGGTAATAAAGACATCCTAGTATACTGGAGACAGCATCTCCAGGGCTCAGCGCCTTTGCAGGTTAGAATTTAGTGCCATGCATACACAATAGACATGTGCACTCAGTACTCGGGGGCGCAATGAATGCCCCCCACTAGCTCTGCTGTAACATGTCATTTGTGCTCTTAGAATGAAGTAGTCACCAGATTACTCATGGTTCACAACAAAAAGTCCAGAGATTGGAAAGATGTCTCAAGGGATGAGAGTGCTTGCTGAGCTGACATGAAGACACAAGTTTGAATCCCCAGAACCCCCAGAACCCGGGTAGGCAAAACCGCAGCTGTAATCCCACTACTGAAAGGGCAGAGACAGGCAGGTCCTGGCCCTCACTGGCAAGCTCGTTAGCCAAAAGGCAAACACTAGGTTCAAGTGAGAGAATCCGAGGAATGGAACTAAGGCAGAAAGCAATAAAGGTGGGCACTGGGTGGGCTTTCCAGTGTCCATGAACACATATGGATGCACTCACTTAGACGCACACGTGCGCGCGCGCGCGCACACACACACACACACACAGAGACAGAGAGACAGAGAGATTAAAAATCACAGCTAAGATCAGAGCACTGAAAAGTATCATCAGTGTTCATTATCAGTATTAATGACATTAAAAATGGCACCAAACAGAAAGGGCAACACTTTTACACATGTCCAGTGTTAATGAGTGAATAAATACAAGGTGAACTGGGGACAACTAGCAGAAATGGGCACTGGAAGAAACCTTTGCAGCTTGTAAACTATTGGAACTAGTAGAAGGAAGAGCACTTGCAATCCAATTAAGCATTGCTACAGCAGGTGTGGGAAAGTTCTTGGCACACATAATGAAGTGGGATACATGTAGACAGTTAATGTCTCCCCACGGCTCACTGGTGCCTTTTTTTTTTAATTTTCCTGGTGTTTCTAACATATAGAATTGCACAAAGCATCTACCAATTTACTCAAACTCCTTTGCAAGTTCATGTAGGTATAAGTGATGCTCACATGTATTTTCCATGCACTGGAAGTGATTTCCAGTGTTAAATGTGTGCTATGAAATAAATGACTGCATGTATCAGATGACCTTAATATTGAAAAATCAAAGTTTTTTCCAAGTTTGATAGGAGGTTTCAGATAGTTCTTCAGTTGCTGTGTAGACCTAAGTAATTTTATTGTGATATTTTTCACCCATCCTCAATAATACATCTCCTCTGAGTACAGAATTGTATATTCGTTAGTCAAAGTTGCCTAAGAACAACATTTCTTCTCATGTGATGGAGTGCTTTATTGACTCTGTGATCTTACCAATTCATCAACGTTGTCTACACAGGATTTTAATTATCCTATTTGCTTCAGATATCAATTACAATATTTTATAGCATATCAGATTATAATTTACCCAAGCAACTCTCTACCCTTTGAAATGTCTCTCCTTCTTCAATTAAAGTTGTAGTAGGCTGCTATTTGGGGCTTGATTTAGATCATGCATACAAAATTCTTCAAGTAAAATATTTCAATATTCTCATTAAAAAAAACATACAGACTCAGAATCTTCTCTGTCTAGGAATCTTGCTGATCCTTTGGAAAAGATTGTGCAAGGATCCAGAGTACATGAAAAACAACAGGAACACCCACACCATGCTTGACCTCTCTTTCAGCTATAACCCAGAAAAACAACCTACATGGCATGCACACAGCCATGGACACTACAGAACATCTTGTAAACATCCCTTCTGAGATTAAATTGATTCCTGAAGAATTGGCGGTGGCAACCAGGACCAAAGGTCATTTTCAAAACTTCCTGTGCCCCTAAAAAGGTTTTGTGTTGATAATATGCCTTGGTTTTATAGCTACTTAAGAAATCTTTTATGTCAAATTAGAAACAGAACTAAGATGAAACAAAAGGGTTGATCCCACCATTTTTATAGAATCAAATGAAGTAAGAGAAAGTGAAGGTTGTATTAAAAGGCTCAATGCCTTGATATTATATTCTGTCCCAAAGCCTGTGTGCATAAAGCACCAGGAAGCTGTTGCACCCACAACAGAGGCTATGGATTGATCCAGACAAGATGATAGATGAGGAACAAGAGAAGTAGCCAGGGCAACAATAAATTAAATTAAATTAAATTAAATTAAAAAATCAAAGGACAAAGGTGTTCAATGTTCATAAACTTACCAAACAGCATTGATTTACCATGAAAAATAGTATAAAAATTTAAAGATTTTTATAAACTTCTTACATAATTTAAGAAAATATGTTTGCTCATTTTTTTTAGATACAGATAAATAACTGCCAATCAACCAAGTTTAGATTCTTGATGAAGAACTTTGTACCAAAAACATGGGGATTCAGGATAAGAATAAGGTTAATGTTCTAGAATTAAAATGATGCTGTCCTTTGCCTTATAGAAGCTTTTCAGTTTCATGAGATCCCATTTATTGATCATTGTTCTTAGTGCCTGCACTATAGGTGTTCTGTTTAGGAAGTCATCTCCTGTGCCAATGTGTTCTCTTTACTTCCTCTTCTGCTGGGTTCAGGGTATCAGGTTTTATGTTGAGGCCTTTTATTTACTTGGACTTGAATTTTGTGTAGGGTGATAGATATGAATCTATTTACATTCTTCTACATTCTGACATCCAGTTAAAGGCTGGTCAGCCCAGACACCCAGGATAGAACCAAATATGACTGAGGAAAAAAGCCAATGGAATGACTCCTAATGATACTCTGTTATACTCATACATTGGCTCCTCACCCAATTGTCATCAGGAAGGCATCGACCAGACCAGCAGGTGATAGGAACAGATGCAGAGACATACAGCCAAACACTAGATAAAATCATGAGAACCCCACAGGAGAGAGGAAGGAAGGATTGTAGGAGCCAGGGGGGTTGAGGACACCATGAGAACACAGCCCACACAATCAACCAAGCAGGACTCACAGGGGCTCACAGAGACTGGAGCAACAATTACAGAGCCACTATGGGCCTAAGCTAGGGCCTCTGCATATACCTTATGATTGAGCTTGATGTTCTTGTGGGACTCTTAACAGTGGGAGTGGGCAGTACTTCTGACTCTTTTGCCTATGCTTGGGACCTCTTTCCTCCTAACGGGTTGCTTCATCCAGCCTTGATATGAGGGTTTGTGCCTAGTCTTATTGTAATTTGTGATGCCATGTTCAGTTAATATCCCTTGGAGGCCTGCTATTTTTAAACAAAATGGAGGAGGAGTGGATCTAGGGAAGAGGAGAGATGTGGCAGGCGGGATGAGAAAAGAGGAAGTAGAGTAAACTGTGGTCAGGATGCCATGTGTGTAAAGAACAAAAATTAAATTTAAAGTGAAATAATACCATAAAAAGGAACAAAAACAAAAAGCTACATATGCAGGAGGTGGAAAGATGACTCAGTGGACCTGGGTTCAATTCCCAGCATCTATACAGTGGCTTAAACCTGTCTGTAACTCCAGTTGCAGGGTTTCTGACGCCCTCATCTGGCCTCTGCAGACACCGAGCGTGCACTCAGTGTACAGATATTTATGCAAGCAAAACATAAATAAAAATGCACATAAAATAAAAATAAACAAAATCTTTAAAAAGGAAAGAAAGAAAGAAGGAAGGGAGAGAGAAAAAGAAAGAAAGGGAGAGAGGGAGGGAGGGAGGGAGAGAGGGAGGGAGGGAGGGAGGGAGGGAGGAAGGAAGGAAGGAAGGAAGGAAGGAAGGAAGGAAGGAAGGAAGGAAGGAAGGAAGGAAGGAAGGAAGGAAGGAAGGAAGAAGAAATGGTATATGTTTCATACACAGAGGCATGATTTTCTTGAAGGTGTTGAGCTCTATTTTCTAGACTTTATTAATGGCACATTTCCATTCCTTTAAAAAATAATGTGCAGACACTCCTCAACTTTGGAAGTAGTTATATCTTGACTAATCTGTCATAAGTTGAAAATAACAAAAGCAAGAATTCCTAAACTAGTCATATAACATAAATACACCTAAACTATAAAACCTCATAGTATAGGCTGGCCTTCCTAAGGTGTGTTTGGAACCTTCATTAGCTTACAGATGCTCATTGCTACCTAATACAAAGATCATTTTGTAAAGTAGTGTTAAGTAGCTCATATGGTTTATTGAACAGCGTACCCCGAGCATCTGAGCATCCTTTGATTTTATGATTGCCTGTATGACCACAAGTTGCTGCCCCTTAACCAGTATCATGAGGCAATATGTCCCCAAAGCTGAAATTATGTTTTCTATTGAATCTATATTATTTTAAAGTCAAATAGCATAAGTCAAATTAAGACTTGTCAGAGATCATTTGTATTTGGGTTTCTTGTGATAACACATTACAGCTTTCTAACCCAAAAATTTCAAGGAATCATTAGTCTCAATTTGTGTTTATTGGAAATCAGAGATCATCAAAGCTTAAAGCTTAATTTTTTATATAACTATCCTAACTCCAGAAACAAAAGAACAGCATCATCAACAACAAATTCTCCCTTCTGATGTCTTAAGAAGAGAAAGAAAATAAGCTTTTTTAAAAATACATCATATTTTTACAGTGTAAACTCAAATTACCAATGCCCTGATCTTATTATGTCATTGTAATCAATTGCTATTTGAAAGATTCCCATCCCCCCCGCCCCACTTGGACTCTAATCCACAAAATAACCAAGTTATTTTGTATGGCACAATGGGTAGCCCATGATACTTTTTTTTTTAATTTTACAATACTATTCAGTTCTACATAATAGCCACAGATTCCCTTGTTCTCTCCCTTCCTGCCCCCTCCCCTTCCCCCTAGCACACCCCCCATTCCCACCTCCTCCAGATCAAGGTCTCCCCCGAGGACTGGGATCGACCTGATAGACTCAGTGCAGGCAGGTCCAGTCCCCTCCTCCCAGATTGAGCCTAGATACTTTCTAAGGTAAGGATATGTTAAAAGAAGAGCTACAGATAAAAATGCCATTGGGATTCCAGAGGCAAGGACTTTGATGCAGGGGTATATTTCATTTGGCAGCACAGTCGGTCTGTACTGTGCTGGCTTGACTGGGCTCAAATATCAGAAACTGGAGACGAGCAGGGAACAGTGCAATTAGTTGACACTACTCGCATCTTCTCATTCTGAGCTTGGTAGGTGATGTGCATCCTTGAAGTAAGGCGCAGGGGGGTGGGGGTGTGCAGTTTAAGTGAAGAATGCCCCCTATAGGCTTATGTGTTCGAACACTTGATTCTCATCTGGTGGTGCCGTTTAGGAAGATTGTGGAACCTTTAAGAGATGGAGCCTTGCTGGATGGAGGAAGTAGGTCACTGCGGGGAGGGAGGGAGGGAGGGAGGGAGGGAGGGAGGGAGGGAGGGAGGGAGGGAGGGCTTTGAAGTATTTAAGCCTGGCATCACTTCCTGTTCATTCCCTCTGTACTCAGAATGCCCATGAAATATGACGGCCTGTCTGGTGCTTCTGTTGCTATGCCTTCCCAGCAATTATGGGCTGCATGCCCTCTGGAACTGTAGGTCAGAATAAATGCTTCCTCCCTTAAGCTTCTTAACACAGCAACAAGAAATGAAACTAATACATGGATCTCAACCTAAATAAGATACAGCTATAAACTGTAGAGCTATATGTCCTGGTTGCTACTACCCTTTAGGGAACAGAATATTCTACAGTGATGATCTTAGTAATTATGCTGCCTCTAAGAGCGAGTATTCCTGCATTCAACCTACTAAATCATGGAAGACAGTAACATATCCTATTATGGATCCTTTGGGCTTTATCTTTAGATGACCATTCATAATAAACCTTCCTATGATGAATTTACATTTTCTTTGTCATGAGAATTTTTTTTTTTTTTTTTTTTTTGGTTTTTCGAGACAGGGTTTCTCTGTGTAGCTTTGCGCCTTTCCTGGAGCTCACTTGGTAGCCCAGGCTGGCCTCGAACTCACAGAGATCCGCCTGGCTCTGCCTCCCGAGTGCTGGGATTAAAGGCGTGCGCCACCAACGCCCGGCCAATCATGAGAATTTTTTAATGACAAACTTATTTCATGATGAGAATAAAAACTAGGTTTACACTCTGTGTTCTTCATTTTTTCCTAATAGACATAAAATATTTCAACCATTAAGGTAAAAGAAAACCAGGTTAGGAAGAAACCGCACAAGGAAATAACCATCTGGAAGTATTAATTCCTGCTATATTCTAGGTAGCATTTGCTAAGGGCTGGGCAGAATGCTATGTGCTTTCAGTGTCTTACCATATTTAATCCTTATACCTAATGAGTCAACACAAAGTTATTACTCCCATATTACAAATAAAAACAGGAGACTGGGGTTGACCCAAAGGTTGTGGAGCGAGTAGGAGTCCATGGTCTCTCCATCACTGGCTTCCCTCCCAATTACCCACCGTCTTCTGCATATGATGCTTGTGTAGTTGAATTTCTAAACCAGTCTTATTAAATAAAAAACATAGAGCCAAATACAGAGGTAATAGCCAAAGAGATCAGACAACTAGTGAAGAGCCATAACTACCTTATCTTACCACCTCACCGCCATTGCTTCCCCAGAGAGAGCTTCTTCCTGTGTAACCTGTGTTTTCATTGCCTTTCTGTCCTGCTCTCTCATTAGCTCTAAGCCCACCCATGTTACTTCCTCATTACTAACTGTCTATACAGACCTCCATGTCTCTATGGTTAGTATTGTGATTAAAGGCTCATGTCACCACACAGAGACTCTGTCTGCCATGTGATCGGATTAAGAGTGTGTGCTACCACTGCCGGACTTCTCCTTATGACTATGTGACCTCGCTATGTGACCTCTGATCTCCAGGCAAGCTTTATTTATTAACATACAAATAAAATCACATTTCAGCACATTTAAAATATTACTATATGCTTGGGGCTGAATTATCTGAGGAGAAATTTTTTCCTGAATTTAAATTGATAATTCTTCAGTTCTATGGGAGAGAAAACTGCATTTGAGTCCCTCTATTGAGTAAATGGTATCATCTCAAATACTACAATTACCTTTAAAGCAAATGAGAACCAGCATGCTTTATGTTTCCTCTTAGGTGTCCTCTTCCCTAAAGGTGGACCAACCTGTGTCCCAATCAGTCACTTTCTTCCTTTAGTTCTTACGTTCAGTCAAGAACTTTTCCTTCCACCTAGGTGTTGAGATATGGCTGGGGCTGCTGTGCAAGTTATTTGCAAAGTCATTTGAGAAAATGCCAAGCTTTCTCGGGCCAGACAGGCTGACTGGAAGTCTGGAGGGCACTACATACATTTCCTGAAGTTGCACTGAGCACTCCAAACAGATATTCATCTGCAAGTTCCTGGATGCTCTAAAAGCCCAACCACAGTCCAATTGTGGAAAGTGAAAGTTACCAAGTGGTTCTACTGGATTATCCTAATAGGATTTTTGTTGGCAGTCTAATGACCAAATGGAAATCCAAGATCTCAGGAAAGAGGAAGAATTCCAAGGCTAGGGAGAGGACGACCGCCCTCAGTCCAAACCCGTCCAGCAGATGCTCCAGCCTCTTAGCTACAGTGTAATGTTTAGCATCCCTTCAGAGTGACTCCTCCAAAGTTTTGCTTTCATTCAGACCATAGCTACTGTGGATGCTAGAAATCATCGGAATGTTTAGTGTTTAAGGTTCTAAGACATGCTACTTTATGGGTAACACATTTTGTGTGATTGGATTAGGATATATATATATATATATATATATATATATATATATATATAATATGAATTTTCAGATTTATGTGACTACATACAAGTAAACTAAATTTAATTATTCTTTTAATGAATTGACATTACTAAAAAATGTGTGAGGGCATGTAGCCAAGGTACCATAGGAATTCATTGTCATGGGGAGACTTCTAAGTATGGAATAAAAATAGCACTCTTTTCTGATAAACCTTAAAGTCTGTGCAACTTCTACATTCTAACAGAAAGGAAGGAAGGACGGAAAGAAGGGTGGGAGAAGGTATGAGAAATGAGGGGAGGAAGAGGGGAGAAGGGGACAAGCAGGAACAAACAGCGTCACATTAAATGTAAGGTACACTTTACATTTCACAATTGCAATTGCAGTACAAGCCAAAGTAATTAACTGATTTTACTAAAATGTGATATTATTTTAATCATCATTAGTTACAGGATTTTGAAATCCATATCTCAAGTTTGTTTTAAAACTACAGATGATTCTCACGAAATGTCAGTCCCTTAACACATATAAAAGCAAGTTTTAAACTGCTTATGAATTCTGCCTCTGTAATCTATCGCTCAGTATTATCAGCATGGAAGGTCAAGAAGCCAGAGTAGAATTTGTCCTAGCTACTATTAAGTAGGTGTAATCTGGTTTCACACCAAATGCTTTTCAATTTTCTCCTCTACTTCCTTGTAGGACTTTGGCAAATGATGTCCCAGGAAGATGGTTTCCACACAACCTTAGAAGCAAAAAAAAAAAAAAAAAAAAAATCTCAAGAGGAAGAAAGATCCTGAGGGGACCAGTGAGGTGGAAATGCCCACAGCTCCAGCCTCACAGGAACAAATGCAGCTATAGGAACTTAGAACTGCAAAGGATAGTTCCTCTGAAAAACTGTGATTTGAGTCATTTCCAGGGGAAATGGGGCCTTTCTGTTGCAGCCCTACAGCACTGTATGGATCTATACTGCCAGAGTCCAGAACTTAGGAGGCTGCTGAATGTCAAAGGGTCTTGAGCTTCTCCTCCTCTTATGTGATTTGGCATTGCCGAGGTTTGGTTGCTCCTAACTATATTAAAACATCACTCATAAAGAGGTAGAAGGTAAAACATATTTGTGCTATGAAAATATTCAGACAAAACGAGGTTATTATATGGCTCTTACATGTGGACTCATCAGTATTGACTTACTATGAGACTATAAAGCCTACAACAACTAGATATTTCAGGTAACTCACTAGAAGCCCATACAGCTTCAGTAAGATCCTCATTCTAGACCAACTATTGATTTCCATAAAAAGTATTTCAAGGCCCTCTTAAGTCATTTATAATTGCAAAACCTGAGTACTCATATGTATGTTTTGCTTACTCCATAGTAGGGTGAATTTCTCAAGTCTCTCTCCAATCCATCCCCTTGGTCTCTTCTACCTCCTCACCACACTTATCTCTTCATAAGGAAACAGAAATGAGGAACACATTCACTAAGGATTCTTAAAATAAAATGAAAGAGAATTAATATATGACTCTTAGTCACCCTTCATAGGATTTAATGTCATGTCATAACAAGAGACATGGTACTTATTATTTTATAGCTGTCCTTCATCAGAAAATAATTATCCACAATAATATATATATATATATGTATATTATATATATATATATATATACTTTCTCCACAACTGTGAAACAAAGCTTCAGGCTTCCCATTGGCTAAAGGAAAACATGTTTGCCTTTAACTACATTTTGGAGCCTGCTCTTCCTTCCTCAATGACCTTGTTTGAACATTCCTTGTATACTTTGTCCTGTTTACACTTAAATAAGCAATCTCACTTTTTCATTTGCTATAGGTGACCTTCTCAGGAATAGCTCAGTGATAGGACATCTACAGGCATGTATTTGATCCCTAACACTGCAAAGTTAATAAGCACAATACAATAAGTAAAAACAAATGAACCTTTTTTTCCTATATGGAAAGATGCTTGACTGTTTTGTTTTTCTTTTAAATTATGATGACTTTCATTGTTGGTGCACCTTGGTCCTATCCAGAATCAGTCAGTATGTTCTGAAGCCATGTCCTGAGACTCAGGAGACAGCAGATTGGAACATAGAACTATATTTATTTGGTAACTAGATTCTTTCTTTTATTATCGTCATCACCTGAAACTAAATTTTCTTTAGAATCCAGGCAGGTACAATTCAAGTGGATCCTCCCCAGCAGCTATAATTTGTATTAGGATTTTCAAAATTAAATTACGTAGTCTGAATTCCCAAACCCTCTGTCCTGCTTTTGTTGGAGTGTAAAAAGATACTGCAGAGTTGAGAGGCCTTCTGGTAAGTCCATAAATGCAATTCCCATGGACAAAAGACCCGCTCCTGGGGAAGGAGCTGACTTCCTGAGATGAGAGTCAGTTGAAAACGAAAATGAGTTCAGAAGGAAATTGATCTTTATATTGCTTAGGTGTAAGTAATAACTGAGCCTTTTCAAGTGTCTTTAACAACAGTAGATGGAGGGACACTGTGAAGCTGAATTTTTAATGTTTTAAGATGGTAACAGAAAAAATAATGCATGGATTTTAAGTAAGAGCTACAGTCCTGCCAAAAGGCTATAGAGGTTATATAAAAGGAGTTCAGCCAGCCAGGTGGTGGTGGCGCATGCCTTTAATCCCAGCACTCGGGAGGCAGAGGCAGGCGGATCTCTGTGAGTTCGAGGCCAGCCTGAGCTACTAAGTGAGTCCCAGGAAAGGTGCAAAGCTACACAGAGAAACCCTGTCTCGAAATAAAAATAAAAATAAAAAAAAAAAAAGGAGTTCAGCCTTTGCACATCACCAGAAAGCCACGGATTGAAAATGTGGCACACATCAGTACGTCTCCGAAAAATGGAAGAAATCTCTGCCAGAGTGCAGGCAACCAGCTAGTATGGGAGCTACCTAATGATGCGCTTAGTTAAAAAATAAAAATAAAAATAAAAAGATTCACACACATACAAGGCCGGTAGACACAAAGAAACAATGAATCTTAATACTTAAAACTCTAAAATCCTTTTTTAAAGTATAGAAAGCTTTAGTGATTTTAAACAATTCTGCTCTGTTTTATAAATTTAATTCCCTTTATTTTTATTATAACTTGTATGTGTATTCACTCAGGTGCCATACCATTTGGAGATCAGAAGACAACTTGTGGGAGTCTATTCTCTCCTTTACATGAGTGCCAGGGGTCATACTCTTAAAGAAAAGCTAACTCTCCCTCTCCTGACAGCTAAAGGGTTATGGTATTAAACCAGCCGCTAGTGGCTTCTTATTTTACCCAAAGACCGGTACATCTTCAAACTTCACCAAAGAAATGTCTTGTCTTTTCACAGTAGATTAAGATTTACATAGAGACCCACAATTGATCAAGGTGCAGGGAATAAGAGACTGAAGAGACAACGTGGGCCTAGATGGGGCATGTAGAGCACACTCCCTGCTCCCAAGGTCCAGGAATCATTGTAGATGAGAGGTCAGAAAGAGTCTAAGAGCCAGAGGTACTGGATGATTTAAACACAACAGCAACAACAAAAAAAACCCAACATATTCTAGATGCAACATTATCGCACAAATGAACTCAGAGAAGTTGTGAGAAAGCATGCACAGAACTTGTTCAACCTCAAGCCATACAAAATACCAGCACAAAAGGGAGGAGGGCATATAAGTAAAGACAAGTGAACCCCCCCATGGAAGGATGCTTGACTATTTCCTTTTTTTAAAACCCTGATGACTTTCATTGTCCCTTTAGGAATTTTAAATGATCTGTTTTTCATAGCTGTGTAGAGAGACTTGGATCCCTTGTAAAACAGTATTAACTTATGTATTGAACAGTACTTAAAAAATTTTAGAATCAAGAACTAAGATCTAAAGTCTAGGAATGTTAGAATAATCTGACATATAAATAATAACCTGATAATTCTAGAAAGATATGATTTTATCTTTCTGATTTTAGAAGACAAAGAAAAACTTACTATAGAAAACTCAGGTTAGTCTGAGCATGTAAGAAGTCATGACCAAAGATGAGCAAAGAGAAAAAGAAATTAGGGACACTTCAGTCCATCAGAGAAATAAGGTCAGGGAGAAACCACTGTCCCCTACCAACACTTGGAAAGACCTACTGGTAAAGACAGAACCAAAGTCCACTAGGGCAGGAATCTTAGAAGGATGCAGCTCTAAGGAGGGAAATATGAACTATGGCTAATGACTTGATGGAGACTGAATGTGAAAACTTTCAAGTAAATCCATGTGGTAGGTAGGGCATGGGGTGAGCTTGACTTCTAGGATGCTCCTGGCTCCATTGTGACTAATGAAAAAAACAAAACAAACAAACAAAATGATGTTTCTGGGGAGAGTTACTTGAGCACTGACTTATGATGACTCTACTTCAAATTTCCAACTTCATGATGATTCAAATACATACATTTCTATTTATTCTGCCTTTTATTTACATATAATAGTCCATAAACTATATGAGATAACCAGTAATTATCAAAAACAGTCTTTGTGTTAAATCATTTTCCCAGTGATAAGCTAATAACATACAGGTTCTGATCATATATAAGATAGAATGCTTAGGTGCATTCCATGCACTTTACTTCAGTGAAAATTTCAACTTCTGATGGGTTTGTAAGTGTATAGCTCCAATATAAATTGAAAACTAATGTAAACTAGAGAACTCTTCTCTTAACTGGGTTTGCCTTGTGGGGAAACTAGAAATGATAGAGGGTAACATCCTGGCCAACCCATTCTAAGTTGACAATGTCATTAAGTTAAAAGTGCCTTTAGTGCACTTAAGCTGTCCACCCTACCCTGCCACACTTTCATCACAGCCTAACAAACATGGAGAATGGGCAACACTAGATTCCAGCCCCACTAGCCATCCTGTTACACCCAAGGGAAGGAGAGACTGGGGAGAGCATGTGAATTACAGGCCAAAAGCAAAAGTATACTGAAATATTGAAATCTTACCATTATAGAATGCTTCAGTTCCCCCAGCACCTGACTACCACATTTCTAAAGACTAATTTGAAACATTTCCCTTTATGATTCCCAGATAGCAAGCCAAGGCTACAGAATACATGTAAATTCAAACACATTGAAGGAAAAAAAAAAAGCAGGCATAAGAACCTGACTTCAATGCTTCGATGTTGCAGGGAGGTTGGAGATTATCAGATCTCAAATTTAAAACAGCCACGTTTCATATGGTATAGGCTCCAAAGGATAAAATGAACAGCATGTAAGAACAGATTGCAATTTGTTCAGAGATGGAAATTCTAGGAAAGGACTAAAAATACATTCTGCAAATCAAAGCCAGTATAATGGAGATAAAGAACACCTTTGATAGACTAACTGGTGAATTCAACATGGCCGAGGGAATAATCTCTGAAGTTGGTGATATATCACTAGAAATTCCAAAACTGAAAATAAAAATAGAAATGGGGGGGGGAGCCAAACACCGTATAACAACTAGAAAAAGTATAACATATGCTAGATGGGAATAGAAGGTAGGGGGTGTAAAAAGAAATGAGCACAGAAAACATTTGAAACAATGAAGACAGAATTCTCCACAAATTAACACCAGCCACTAATTCACAGATGTGGTCATCTTAAAAAAAGACTCCATGTGTTGTAGCACAGATCTTCAAAGGTCTTATTAATAAAAACAAACCTGGAGCCAGGTATTGTGGGGAACTCTGAAAGATCAAAGAGACAGAACCTCACCTCACCAACTTCTATGTATTGAATGTGAAAACCAATATTCCAGGCAAGAGAGATACCTCAGGGTGTATCGGTGCTTACTCCACAAGCATAAGAACCTGAGCTCAAATCCTTAGCACCCATGTTAAAAGTCAAGCTGTCTTTGCATGCCTATAACAGCAGCATTCATGGTGGGGGTACAGAGACAGATCCCAGGGATTAGTTGGACAGCTAACCTAGTTGAAATGGGAGCTTCAGGTTCAGTGAGAGACTGTCTCAAAGCAATAAAGTGGTGTGAGATACAGGGTGATGCCCAGCATCCTGCTCTGGACTCTACATGCACACACATAGGCACACAAATATTCATGAAGGGAGGGAGAGTGAGAGAGAGAGACAGAGACAGAGCATATTATTTTCCCTGGAAAAAAATTAAACTTTGAACCTCATTCCCAATTCAAAGGTGTTCAAAGGAAGGAGTGAAGGGAGGCATTGAACTGTGGTTTATATTCATCTCAAACCACTCAAAATTCTTTGTGCTACTCAAACAAATCATTCACTGTTCCAATTCTCCATATGCTCATGTACAGAAGAACTAAGATCCCAAATCATCTTTAGAAACATCTGCCTCAGCTTTATATAAGTTATTATATAAATCTAATGACCAGAAACAATCCTAATTTATAGTCATTTAAGATACTATTAGCTGGGCAGTGGTGGTGCACACGTTTAATCCCAGCACTCAGGAGGCAGAGTCAGGCCAGATCTCTGTGAGTTTGAGACCAGCCTAGTGTACAGAGCGAGATCCAAGACAGGCACCAAAAACTACACTGAGAAACACTGTCTCAAAAAAAAAAAAAAAAAAAGAAACAAACAAAAAGATACTATTACAGATAGTATAATTCCAACAGGAATTGCTAGATTAAAGTTTATGCCTTTGGGGGGATAATGTTTTTGTACACTATGAAGATGTGTCTCTGCTTTATCTCATCTGCCTAAGGCACCTTCTGATTGGTTTAATAAGGAGCTAAATGGCCAACAGCTAGGCAGGGATTCTGGGGGGAGAAAGGAACTGAGAGGCAGGAGATTCATCAGTGAGATAAGGAGGAAGTAGGACATACAGTATGAGGTAATGAGTCACATGAAAGAATGTATATGAATATAAATGGGTCAATTTGAGTTTTAAGAGCTAGTTGGGAACAAGTCTAAGCTAAGGCCAACCTTTCATAACTAAGAAAAAGGCTCTATGTCATTTTTCAGGAGCTGGTGATCCAAAGAAAGACCAGTTACATATACCACTAATTTAATACAATGGCTACAGAAAGAAGTCTCCTTTAATTTGACCACAACTTGTTTCTAGAGTTTTCACTTATTGACATGCTTGCATCTTCTTACTTGAACTCCTCTCCTGCATTTCCTTGTCTCTGAGGTTGATCAAATTGTTCTTACCCTGGATTATCTTCTTTGTCTCCTTTGATCAGAATGTCAGCCTTATGTTCCACTTATGGGGACTGTTAGGATGCTGTCAATCTCGGAAATCAATATGATAATGACACACTTTTCAAGACATGCCTTTTCCTCTTATCAAACCATGTGGTCACCAGAGAGTTGTGAAGAAAAATTATGTAAGATAGAAGCATTTAAAGAAAAGCTGAGTGAATCCTGGGTCTTTCTTGGTGGCTTAACCTAGAAAATAATACATACCTGGATAGCACAGGCTATGAACACTTAAGTAATGTGTAAAGAGCCTCCAAGTCACTAATGACCACCACACTATGAGCCATCTACTGGCTTAGAAGTCGACACATGTGAACTTCCTGATGTTCAGATTCATAGACTTTACTTTGCATACCTCACTTCTTGTAATATTTATATCATTTCATAGTCCTAGAAAACTCATATTCATATTTGTATGAGCCTCTTTTGGAAGGTTTATCATGATATCATACCTGCCAATAATATGCAAACCACTGGTACTTGTATTTAAGATCTGATATACTGTAATGTAATTACTCGATTTTCAAGGTTTGGCTCTCCTATAGACCAGAAGAAAGTCTATAATAAGGCCCATGTATTAGCCTTTCTCTACATCCCTTAGAGAACCTAAATAAGTTGTTAGCACATAGGTGGTCCAGATGAAGCAGTGTGTGTGTGTGTGTGTGTGTGTGTGTGTGTGTGTGTGTGTGTGTGTGTGTGTGTATTTAGAAACAGGGTTTCTCTCAGGATCAGTGGATAACCTGGAACTCACTATGACAGAAAGTTGTACTTGAACATGAAGTGATCCTCCTGCCTCAGCCTGCTTGGTGCTGAGAATATAGACAAGAGCTACTGCACTTGGAATTATTGAACACATCTAAGCGTTGATTAGAAGAGGTCCAAAGTCTTTAGAGATCATTTGTCCTTCACTCTCAGCTAACCAGGCAACACATCTCTGAAGCATTTGCGACATGTCTTACAGTTTTATAGACCTCAAAGACATGAAAAAGTAGACAGCATGACTTGTTCTTTAGCAGTTATAGTGTCCTTTTTGGATAGAAATAAGCATAATAAGAAAAATAGAGTAGAGTAGAAGGTGATAAAAGAAAAAGAAGCAGGAAGGAATTGGTCAGTTCGGAGGGGAAGGAAGGCTCTGGAGATCTAACAGTTGTGAGCACTAACAGAAAAGACAAGATGAATGAGACAGCGGAAGCAATGAAGCCAGTGTCAAGGACCACTTCTCTGGCCCATATGTCATTGACAGTGTACTGCCTGGTTTATGTCATCTTGACACACCCAGAGTCACCTCAGAAGAAAGACTCTCAAATGAGAAAATGCCCCACCAGATCGGCCTGTGGGGGGCAAGCCTGTGGTGCATTTTCTTGATAAATGATTGGCAAGGGAATGCCCAGGTCATTCCTGGTCATGTGGTGGTGCTACTCCTCAACTGGTGGCCCTGAGTGCTGTAAGAAGTTAAGCTGAGCAAGCCATGAGAGCCAACCAGTAAGCTTCATTCCTGCATGGCCTCTATATCAGTTCCTGCTTCCAGGTTCCATCATGAGTCCCTACCCTGACATCCCTGGATGGTGGCTTACAAGATAAAAGATAAAATAAACACTTTCTTTCCTAAGTTGCTTTGGGGCATCGTGACATATCACAGTGATAGAAAACCCAGACAGGAAGCAATCTCACATAAATTAGAGCAATGCAGGTGAGCAATATTGTTATTAACATATCACAAATTCAAAATAATTCAGCCAATAATGAAAAAGCCGGAATTCAGCAACAGGTACATTTAAGACCCCAGGGTTCCAACACATACACATCTTAATAAGCAAAGAAGTAAATTAGTTGATAAGACTGAACCATGAACTAAGGAGAATATGCACTATTCACCTAGTTTGCTCAGAAAATAACTCAATTTAGAGACATCATCATGCCACATACCAAAAAAATACCCAGACATGATTTTTAATTAAATTCCAATAAAGTTAAAAATAAACAGAAAAAAACACATTTGATCACAAGAAAGACAACAGCTATTTAAGCAATGACTCTTTTCACCAGCATTCTCATGGGTAGTACTTATTGAACTAGGAATTTGTGTGTAGAATACTTAACCTGCCTTCCACTTTGGGTTCTTAAAGCACAAATAAGGCATGGAGACTTTTACTGATCCCCTTTTGCAAATGAATAATTTGTAGCATGCAGAGATACCCAGTGGTGGTTAGCTTTAATTGTCAGTTTGCTGCAATATGAAGTCACCTGGGAAGAGTTCCAATAAATGATGGTCCACGCAGGGGTAACCTGTAGGCATATCAGTAGGAGACTGTCTTCATTACACTAATTGATACAGAAAGAACTGCTCAGTCTGGGCAGCATCATTTCTGTGGCAGAGGTTCCTAGACTGTGTAAGTGTAGAGAAGGTGCTGAAGACAAATGAGCAGGAACGCCTTCAGTGCCCTGTGCTCTTGACTATGGTGTGACACAACCAGCTGCTTCACCTTCCTGCTGCCTTGACCTCCCCACAGTTATGGACTATAACGTGGACTTTAAGTCACATAAAATCTTTCTTCAGAAAGTTGTTTGTGCAAAGCTGTTTTATCACAACAACAGAAATAAAAGTAAAACAGAGTTGTTATGAATTGTCTCCCATAAACTTGTGTTTGGAAAGTTTAACACAAAATCTCTGGTAGTGGCAATGAGAAAGTAGCTAATTCATACTCCTATGGTATTTAGATGCAAGGCTGTTGCCGGAGGGCTTCTCTCCAGGTTCCCCAAGCCCCGCAGTCCCACAATCCACATATAAAATAATCACTCAGACGCTTATATCACTTATAAACTGTATGGCCGTGGCAGGCTTCTTGCTAACTGTTCTTTTATCTTAAATTAACCCATTTTTATAAATCTATACCTTGCCACATGGCTGGTGGCTTCCCAGTGTCTTCACATGCTGCTTCTCCTGGCCGTGGCTGCAGTGTCTCTCCTCCTTCTTCCTGTTTCCCCAATTCTCCTCTCTCTTTGTCCCGCCTATACTTCCTGCCTGGTCACTGGCCATCAGAGTTTTATTTATATAGAGTGATATCCACAGCACTTCCCCTTTCTTCTTTTTTTTTAAAAAGGAAGGTTTTAACTTTAACATGGTAAAATTACATATAACAAAACAATTACCGAGCAAGAATTATAGTTACAATATTAAAGAAGATGTCTTATCTATCTTATATTTGTGAGTTTAAGGTTTTATAGCTAACTTATCTTTTATCATAACTGAGGAAATTATAACTATCTAGTTTTCAACCACATCAAAGACCTGAGAAGGAACATAATGGCACCTGAGAAATGGTAGATGGATGCAAGCAACTTTCGGGAATCTTGCAAGAGTAGACCAAGACAGCTGGCAGCCTGGACAGTCACCTAATGTTTCTCAGCATTGTTGGTGCATTCAAATTGGCTATAGGCCTAGAGTATCTGACAGACCATTTTCAGAAGCAGGATTTCTGAAAGACCATCTTACCCTGTCTTGGCAGAGTACAGTGGTCGCTTTCCTTCTGTCCCGCTTGTCCAGAAAGGAGAGCATTGCATTTGTACTGTCAGCGATCAAGGCAAGGGCAGTTCTTTGCCCAGTAGGCCATTTTGTGCCAAAAGACAAACTTCCAAATGGAAATGTCTTAGAAGCCCAACATTCTCTCGGGATCAATTGGTGCAGCCAGGAGCAATTGTGTCTCACGTCAACAGAATTTTAAGTTATTTAAATGCCACATTCTCTAGGTCTATGAAGTGTTTGAAGATTACCTATCTATCTGAAATATCTCTATGTATACCTAGAAGACTTAACTAACATGGCTACAAATATGATTATCATAGATGACTAATTATTAATCTATTTTAATTATCCATTACAATTTTAAATGAGTTACATAAACAATACCTCAAACAAGAATAGAAATATATATATACAGTATAACAATATTAACTTCAAGTTTGTATCAATAAACTAAAATCCATACCAATGTAAAACATTTTAAACATAAACTAAAATCTATACCAATGTAAAACATTTTAAACAAGTTGTTCTTTAAAAGTAGGTTAATTAATCTATCCTTTTATCTTATCATCTCTATATCCTCCTATATATCTATATTATATCCCCTTTTCTTTTTTAGAAAGAGATCACATTTATAATCAATCTGTTTTAAATAAAAATATTGGTTTTCTCTGTCCCACACCAGAGGGCTCTTCTGATTTGGGACACAAGAATTGCCTAACCATTTTTTTTTTAAAGCAATGTGTCTGGGTTTAGAGGGGGAGTGAGCCAATTCCACCTCTAAAGCCAGCTTGGTATATTTGGGAATTTGGGCGTAGCATCTCTTACTACTTCCTGCTGGAGGGGGGCGCTGTATCTTATGGGGATGCAAAGAAAATTTTAGACCTATGGGGTAGTCCGTGAGGCTGTATTGTTTGAACCAGTTGCCTTGAAACCGCTCTGGATGCTGGATCATCTGAGCCATGGTGTCATCGGAGACCTTTCAGGGGGTCTTGGCTGTTGAAACCTGATGTATCTTAATCTGGAACAAATCCATAGCCTCTGGCTTTCTGTGGAAACAAAAGCAGAACTTCTTTTCCAAAGCAACATATCCTTAAATCCAAATTTTGAAGTCAAGTTACCTTTAAAATATGCATATTGGTTTAATTCAATATCTTTTTTGATCAAATGTTTTTTTGCAGTTAAAAATCCCAAAGACAACACAATCCAGATTGTCTGTGTAATATTCATCTTTACGTGGCTTTTTACATTAATTTTTTTGTCTCTTTAAAGCCTACGTATATTTTACACACATTGTAAACGATGTTATCTGAATCAGTCTTTTTGTGAGCCTATTGCTTTAAACTGCATCCTTCTGAGCCTGAAACAGCGCTGTGGCGGCTGGCTCCGCCCACTTCAGCTTTCCAACATGGCAGTGGTACGTTTTTCGCCAGCTCTGGGAGTCATCAAGTCCCAGAAATAGTGGGTCTAAGCTTTTATCAAAGCAGCATGTAGCCCAGAAACCTTTTTTTTTTAAATACTAGTAAAGACTAAATCTACTACACAGTATAATATGCCTCTGGCAGACCCCTCATTCCCGCCATACTGCCGGTCAAACGTACATGCCAGGAACCCGCCAGTGTTCAAACCCGCGTTTTGCGGCGTCTAGCTGCTCATAGGAGACAAGAAGCAGGAACCTGGTTTTGGCTCTGTTTAGAATTGGTTATTAAATATTCTCAGGTTTAAGGTGGAAACTCGAGCCGTTGGGCGCCATTTGTTGCCGGAGGGCTTCTCTCCAGGTTCCCCAAGCCCCGCAGTCCCACAATCCACATATAAAATAATCATTCAGACGCTTATATCACTTATAAACTGTATGGCCGTGGCAGGCTTCTTGCTAACTGTTCTTTTATCTTAAATTAACCCATTTTTATAAATCTATACCTTGCCACGTGGCTGGTGGCTTCCCAGCGTCTTCACATGCTGCTTCTCCTGGCCGTGGCTGCAGTGTCTCTCCTCCTTCTTCCTGTTTCCCCAATTCTCCTCTCTCTTTGTCCCGCCTATACTTCCTGCCTGGTCACTGGCCATCAGAGTTTTATTTATATAGAGTGATATCCACAGCACAAGGCCTTTGTGGTGGTTTGAAAGAAAATGACTGTGGTGATATAGTAATAAGACCTTTTAGCAATTCATCTTACAAATGACCCCCAAAGGGAGTGGCACTATTAGGAGGTATCACCTTGTTGGTTTGAGTGTGGTCTTGTTGGAGGAAATATTTCACTGTGGAAGTGGGCTTTGAGGTCTTATATTGTTCAAGATAACACCCAGTGTTGCAGACTACTTGCTGTCTGCAAGATTTGGGACTCACACCTACTTCTCTAGCACCGTGTCTGCCTGCATGCCACCATGTCCTACTCTGATGATACTGGACTGAACCTCTGAACTGTCAGCCACCCCAGTTAAATGTTTTTCTTTGTAAGAGTTGCTGCAGTCATGGTGTCTCTTCACAGCAATACAACCCTAAAACATTCTCAATTCATAGATTAGATATATTGCATTAAGTTATTGGGGTCTTCCAGTTATGATTGGCCCACCATGACAGAGCAACCATACTGAAAGGGATGCAGTGAATGCTTGCCAAAACCTGCACTATGCTATTTAAACTCTCTCGTCTCCAAAAGTCTGAACACAAAAATGAGCCTCCTTTCTTTGTAGTGTAGCATATTTCGGTTACGTTATCATAGTAACAGAGAAGGACTACTTCAGTAGTTTCAGTAGCTTGCCTAAGATCACAAAACCAGGAGTGCTATGAATCTTATCAGAATATGAACCTAGCCAGTCTGTCGCTAAAACCTGTGCTCTTAAACTTTTACAGTTTAACATTGCATGTTTTATTAAATGTGTATTTAAATACAATTGGAGAAAGGAAAGAAAAAAGGTTAAAAATGACAAATGGGCAAAGATAAAATCAGAAGTTTGAAAATAGATGATGGACAAGTGTTTCACATACACACATGCACATATACACACACACTATACATACGCATGCTTTGGGATACTTTGACACATTTTGTTTGTCTGTTTAGTTTTTTTTTTCCTTTCTAAATGACCAAATTTGGAACTACTTAGATCTTGAAAAAATGATCTTATAGATATGGTTAAACCGCTTTCTAGAATAATACAGTTTACCTTTACTCTTTGTCAAAGAGTCCTTTAAAATATTTATAGCTTTTGACTTAGAAATTCTGTTTCTAGGAACAAGGGCAACTTGGATGTGTAAAATCTCAATCAGATAAGTATTTTTAATAATGTCGCATTAGAATAGAAAAATTACTTGAGTGATTGGATAGCCCATCAATAAGAAAAAAGATTAGTTAAGGAAATTCACATGGCGCTGTAGCCCCCAGGTCTGTACACTGGATTGTACACAAAAGATCAGCATTCTACATGCTTTTAATTTTTCTGCCCTCAGTGAATAGAGGCTTACAGAATTCAGCTCTGTTCTCTTATTTACACATATTCCTGTTGATTTTCACGATGCAAAGGCAAAGCAAAGGAGCTGTTGCAGGTATTGTGTGAACTAAAATCTCAATTATTTATTAATTGCCGCTGTATAGGCAAAGTTTGTTGGGTCCTACTGCCACCTGTCAATCAAAATGTCTTCATAATGAATGCTGAATAGCAAGGTTAAGTGTGAAATTTGGAGTCTTAAATGAAAGAAGAGTAGATACTTACTCAGATCTAGTCTACTGGAACATTTACTTACTAATAGTGGTACTTACAATAACAATACTGAAAAAAAATGGTGACATTTCATAATAATTAAATTTAAAAATGGAGTGATTCTACATTATTATTTTGTACTCATTTAAACAAAACTATCTTTTTTTTTTACTAAATTCTTTCCTAGCACTAGTAATTCCTGCAATGTGCATCATATCTTTTTGCCTTTATACAAACAGTTCTGCACAAACATTCATCTGTGATAATTTGTGAAGCAAGAGTCTCCAAACATCCCAGAGGCCACTGTGAGTGATGATGTCATCCATCTTAACCTTAAAGGGCACTTCCACCCCCTCCCTTGCTGACTTTCTGAGCCAATGGCCATACTTTTCACAGTGTATCACGGTCTGAAATTGGCTGTCTGACCTATTGGGTAACTGGTGCCTGGAAAATTAGGTCACTGTACTACTATGTCTACGTTTGGGGTTTGAAGAAATCACAGAGATGGGTAGAGATCACTCCAGTCCTGCCAGCTTTGAAAACAAGCAGCGTCTCCCAACCCACCAGGAAGGAGCTGATAGCCCCAAACTCTGAACCCCCATACTGTCTTCTCTCTGTTGTTTTGCTGCTTCAGAAATCATTAACACCTGATAGTGATTTCAATGCTCACCCAATGGGAAGGGTAGTTCCCAAGCCAGGTTTCAGTGAGATAGGGGAGCAATCATGCTTGACTGAACCTCAGAGGCTTGCAAAGTATTGGAGAGTAGCCCAGAGCCTTAAGACATAGAATTGCCAATATAGACTTTGTCATGGAAATTATAAGAAACAGACTTTTCCAAATGAATACTTCTTTAAAATAATTTGATGAGTTAAATTCGACAGTTCTCATCAAGGAAACATCAGCTTTAACAAGCACTTATAGGCAGACCTTTATTGTTATATGGTAACAATAGAGGAAAGGGGGTACCTACTTTCATTTCTACACTAGGGAAGCTAGGATAGGGGGATCATGAGTTTGAGACCAGCTGGGCTACATAGGGAAATTCCATCTGAAAAAATAAATAAGCCAATATAAAAAAAAGTGTTTATATAATTTACAACTGGTTCTATTAATTGACTTGGAAACATAAATTTCAAAATTCAGTAGAAATTAAAATTTATTTCTTATATAGTATGAAGTGATCATATTTGGAAACATAGTACATATATTTGTTTAGGTGATTAGTGTGTCTCAGTATGTTTTTTAAAAGACAATGCAGGCAAAAAATATTTACTTTACATTGTTTGTTTGTTTCACTTGTATGTGTTTAAAAAATTACAATCTAACCCTCCTTTAAATGACACTTTTAATGTGTCACAAATATGCTGTGAATACATATGATGAATATAGACAGTAACAAATGATGATCCCAATTTCTGGGAAATCCAAAGCTCAGAGAGAGAAAACACAAGTGATAGGGAGGCACAATGAGATCAGGCAACCTAAAGAGGATGTTGGGAATAAAAGAGGAATGCTTGGGATAGACAGGATGAGAGTCAGTTTAGGTAGAGGAAATCCATGCCCTGGAGCTTAGAAGCGTAAAGTGGCTTTGAGTAGCCAAACCCTATTAGGGATGAAACAGAAAGTACAGAGATAGCCTTGAGCCCCATGAACTTCTGATCACAAAGAGCTCTAAGTGCAGAGAGGAGACAGGATTTATCCTGAGGGTAGTAGAGAACTAATTAAAAGCTTTCCCTAAAATTTTAGACATGACCAGGCAAGAGGAGATTGAAACTTCAGAGGGGAATGAAGGACAGAGGTCAATAGGATACCATGGCAACAACAGAAAAAGAGAAATGGCAATATTTGAGCATAAAAGAAATGAGGCATGTTTAGAATAACCATCCAATAAAATTAATGATCAAACTCAGGCTGGAGATACAGCTCAGGGGTAGCGTGCTTGCATGGCACACATATTGCCCTGCTTTCCATGATCATCCCCAGAAAAAAAAATGTTTTATAAAGGAACTATAATCAGATTCACATAGGTAATTCTGAGTCCCCTAGCTGTTAGCCTTCAAAAGTAACATGAAACATGTAAATTTTACTTTAAAAGTAAAATTTGTTTAGCCTAATATATAAAAATATTTCAATATGAGATTGATTAAAGATGATAAGAATTGCTATATTTTTGATAAGCCTGTGTTTATTAAAATTCCCACACATCTGCATTTTGACTAGCCATATTTTTAGTGCTCAACTATCATACATATTAATGTCTTCCAGTGTGAAGACTTATAAAATAGAAATGCAAAACACAGAAGTCAGTTGGATAAGTAATAAAAGAGCAATAGCTAACATGTATGGAGCATACTCAAAAATGCTAAATGAATAAGTGATTAGATGGATGGATGAGTAGGTGGGTATATGGGTGTGTGGGTGGATGGATTTATGAATGCATAGGGAGATAAGTAGATGGATAGATGGATGGATGAATAGATAGATGGTTAGATCAGTAAGTGGAGGAATGTGTGGATAGATGGGTGGGTAAGTGAATGGATAGATGGGTGACAGGGTACATGAATAGGTAGATGTGTGGATGGGTAAGTAGATAAGTAGATGGATGGATGGATACTTGTAGCAATGCATAATGAAACAATTAAATAAAAAAATTTAGACAGGAAATAAAAGTTTAAGTGCAACCATGGTGAAAAAGATGTGATACTAATTGAGAACACATGTAGAAAACAGGATACTCAGAAGAAAAGAAAATTAATCTGAATGATAATTCAGAGGAGTCTCAGGCTAGGTAGTCAGAGAGAAATAGAGAAAAAAAAACAAAAAAAATCAAATACATGAGAGGTGTGTTTGTCATCTTCCCATCATTGTGGCAAACATGTAGGATAACTTCCAGGAGCTAAGTTTATGCACGTATCAAGGAAGCAGGGATGGTTCCTGTAAGCTGCTACTCATTGTATAAAGTGATCACTTATTTTCTGAACTCAATGTTTTCCCTTGTCATGTAGAAAGCAACTCATTTAAGACATTCTCCTCCCTCACTCTGTAATAAATTTTTAGTCATAGAATTGTTTACTAGAATGGGATGAAGGGAAGAATGGGCTGAAGGCAAGCCAGCCAGTCATGTGGATACTGTAACCTACACATTATCTGGCCTTACTCTCTGATGTCTGCCCCTTTACCTGGTATCTATTGAAGTTCCTACATACCTATCTTGTCCTGGCTAGAGTGCCTCATGGAGAATCCTCAAGTAGCATTCTCTTGGCTCAAGTTCCATTCAATTTAGCTAACACTTGCTTGCACTTTCAGAACCCACACCATTTATAAGGGCACAGCTAAGGTCAATCCTTCCCATAGGCCAGTGGGACCATGGGAGGTTTGTCTGGACACACCACACTCCTGGTTCACTTTTGTTTTCATTGACTTCTTACTGATCATACTAGCAGTGGGAATTAAGTGGGTGCAGAAGCCAGTTTCTTGCTGTTCTCATGGCAACTCATTTAGGGAACTCTTCAATTCCTAAGTTTACTTCAAAACACAACAAGCTTGATCATTTTCAACTTTCATTTCTTGGGTCCATAAGAATCCTAGATACAGTGGTCATTGACATGCCTACAGACATGGCATAAAACATTCAAATGCAGATCTTTGAAAGTCATGAACTCAGAAGTTCCCTCCTGTACCCTCCAGTGCCTATTTCTTGGGTTCGGAAGTGTCCTTACTTCCATGGCAAGAGATCTATGTTAAGAATACTAAGCTTGGGATCGATAGAATCCTTCCAGGAGAGAGAAGGAGGCTATGAACGCAACTACAAGGGTATCAGATAGCATCAAGATGAGTGTGCAGAGGAAAAACACACTATTTAACAGCACAGTGAATTATCCATCTATAGAGCAAGCACCAAAGATGGCATTGTAATTTAAATTCAGTGAAATTGAATACTCTTTAAGACCTATGATATTGAAAGCATGAAGTACACAATGTACAATAACATGAACAGAAATTGGTGCTCATACTTCTAAAGTATATGTCTATATTCTATAACCATACAAAATTTATTAACAGTAGTTAACTCCAGTTGTTGAATTCATGAATCTTCCTTTTCTTTCCCATACTATACACCTTCACCTCTCTTCCATGACTACTCTGTGTTTATTTTTCATATACAATGAGAATATGTATCATTTTTGATAAGAATATCCTTGGTACTTTTCATGGCTGTGGAGAGTTGGAATGAAATAGTCCATATTTAGGAGGCTCAAGGAGAAAGAAGGATTAGTTTGTAATGATAGAAATGCCTTCACATTCATAAGGAAAAGGACAGAACTGGTAAAGAATGAGTGCCTGAAGTCATGGTAAGAAGGAGGCAAAGGTTAGGCAAGGTCTTTAAGAGGTAAGATCTAGAAACAATACTGCCATGGTCTTCAAAAGACACATCTTTCTTTGGGGATAAAGATGTGTGGGAGGTGCAAGTATTTACAGAAGAGTTGAAACAAAGCCTTGAAGAGGATGGGAAAGCTATGTGAACATGCATCCTCCTGGATATAGAGACTGGTCTCTGCAGAAGACCTGAGACAGGGGGACCACCATAGCTGCCATGGCCATCTCTAGCAACACTAGAAAAGCTACAGGAGACAGCAGAAGTGCTGCTTTAGCACTGTGGTAGGCAGCGTGCCTTTCCAAGGCAGTCTTCTTGGGCTGTGCACAGCAATCTGGGAAGAAGGGCAGAGACAAATTCAAACTGCAAATTTTCAGGGTCCAAATAGGTAATACATACATACATACATATATACACACATAAATAAATGGATAAATAAATAAATAAATAAATAAATAAATAAATAAATAAATAAATAAGATGAGAACAAAAGCATTGCATTTACCTCCGTACTTTATTGACTCACTTAACTGCTAAATACTGTATGGAGAAGTGCCAGGAGACACAAGAAATTAAAAGCATTTGTGGCTCCCTTTTCAATCACTGAGGTCACCTCTCTCTAGAATCACCAAAGTGACCCATAAATAACTAGGCCCTTCTTGTACATGATTGTCTCTGGACAGCATATGCTATTCAAAGAAAACAGCCATCCTTTCTAGGAATTTCAGACCTTGGAGGGGTCTATAAAATCGTTATTACAGTGCCTTGGCTTCCCATTGTTCACAGTATTCTTTTCCTCAGCAGCAGAGGAAATCCTTCAAGTCTGGATCTGACCTTCCTAATCACAATGAGCAATGCCTTCCTCTGCAGGGGATGCTCTGGAGGCTTCCCCCATGCCTTCCTGTAGCCTGTTGTTATGACCTGTACCCCATCATTATCCCCCAGAGATCCTGCTTTTCTGATGGGGATTTCACTTAATTCTTTGTAGATAGGACAATGAAATCTAGGAGCTGCCTAATTCTTTATTTTTTCCACTTCTCTTATCTTAAATCTTGGGTCCATTTGAAAAACAGCTCTTGTCAAGAGTAATATTTACATCCAACATCTTGCATCATTACCAGGGAAAAGCAGTGGCAGGCAGATGGCATAGTGCCTTCAACGTGTATTGAGATCTTTACTCAGAAGGCTTTATAGATGGAAATGGATGAGTCAGACTCAGATTCACAGGCAGTTGCCTTTACTTTGTCTCACCCATGCCAGGCTCTTTGAGACACTGCTTCTGAAACAGTTTATGACATTTTATATCACTCATGACATGGACTGTTCTTCTTGCAGTCAATGACTTTTCTATTGGAAAGCACTGTCAATCAAACTCCATGATCCGCAACAGAGATATATGACAATTCTATCACAGAGGATGTTGTCCAGTCTGTATAAACACTGCTGCTGTCTGGCAAGCCCTGAGTGCTGGAGGATCAGCTGCATTTGTTGCTCCTCATGAATGGCAGAGAATGCAGCACCTGTGAGTGTTTGCTTATACAGAGCTTCTCTGAGCAACTTTCCTCCATCTACTCTTCATTCCCAACACAAGCCCACTGCTTGCCTGTTTCCTATGATCAATGCTTTCTCTAGACAATTCTTTTCTTTATTTTTTCCATTTACTTTATTTTTTCCATTGTGTGTGACATGTACGTGAACGCATGTGTATACATGTTTGCATCTATGTAGAGGCCTAAATTAGACATCAGGAATCATGTTTGATAGCTCTTCTGCCTTATTCTTTGAGGCAGGGTTTCCCAATCAAACCCAGAGCTTGCTGATGTGGTGATACTCACTATCCAGTATGCTCCAGTGATCCTCTGTCTCTGCCTGTAGATGTTTGTATTATAGAGAGGGCACCTTGAACCCCCAGAGTTCATGTGGGTTCTGGGGGTCTAAACTCTGGTCCTCATGCTTGTGTGGCAAGTGCTTTAGATACTGAGCCATCTCACAAGTCCCTTCTATGAACAGTTTGATCTCAGAATTCTCTAGAGCTCTGTTGAAACTATACCCTGTTGAAAAGAGTCTGGGGAAACAGAAATTGAGAGGACCTTTGGCAAGGACACAAAATTTCTCAGTAACTATAGTTAAGACACTACTTTCTTCAATACTGTTAAAAGAGGACATTAGATGTTCTTACCCTCTAAAACGACAAGTATAAGAGATCATAAAAACATTTTTTCTTAATTTTTAAATTTTATGTATCTGGGTGTTTTATTTTGGCTGATGGTCCCATATATGTCTCTGGTATCAGCAAAGTTAAGAAGAATGTCTTATAATGGGACACCTTGAACAGGGGGAGAGGCTTGGACCTGCCTCAACTGAATGTACCTGTACCAGGCTTTGCTGACTCTCCATGGGAGGCCTTACCGTTTCGGAGGAGGGGATGGTGGGGGCTGTTGGGGGGGGAGGCTGGGAGGGAACAGGAGAAGGGATAAGAGGGGGGTCTGTGGTTAGTATGTAAAATGAACCAAAAAAATCTTAATAAAAAATAAAATTATATATACATTCTAAAAACAAAAAAGAAGAAATGTCTTAGATGCCTTGGAACTAGAGTAACAGAGGTATGTGGGTATTGGGAATCAAATTTGGATCCTCTGCAATAGCAGTCATTGCTCTGAACCACAAAGAGACACCTCTCCAATACCAGGTCATACACACGTTAATAAGCTCAATTTTGCATTTTCAAAATAACATACACAATGAGTATATGAAATTTTATCTGTCAGTTAAAATAAATGAGTAAAAATAAAAAGAAACAAAATGTCAAGAGCTATTAACCAATCCACTAAGGAAAAACATATCTATGTAGAACATCACACCTGAGGCATCCAATTCTAAAAAGACTCAACTTTGATGTGCATTTGATTTACACAGAAAAAAATACTAAATATTCAGATTCTGCTTCAGATTATCTGGGATAGATCAGGTGGTCCTAAGCTTCTAACAAAGTCCAGCATTACACTAAGCAGAACTGGAGTAGTTCAATTGGGAAGCTGTATTGTCATTTATTTTTAGGAACAATTTTGATATAACTGGTCCACCACAATAACTCTATATATCTATATACATTTATGAAATAACCATTCTACTGTCTGCTATCATGTGCTCTCTCTCTCTACATTATATATATATATATATATATATATATATATATATATATATATATATATATATATACATGTATATATGTGTGTGTCTGTGTGTATATGTGTCTGTGTGAGTGTTGTATGTACATTTTTTATGTGTGCTTGCATGTGTGTGTAGGTGAGGGGGGAATGTGAGGTTAAAAGCATATCAGGGATCTTTCTTCTTCACTGTCCAGCTTATTTTGGGAGACAGAATTTCTCACTGGCCTTGAGCTCATTGAGTGACTAGACTGACTCCCCAGTGAGTTCTAGAGACCAGTTCTTATCTCTGTCTCCCTAGTGCTGTAGTTAAAAATGTACCCCGCTACACAGGGCAACTTTGCTCATCTGGCCTTGGTATTGTTTAATTCCCTGGGGTCCTGTTTCCCTCTGGCCACACTTGATTACAGAAATCTGAAGTCAAATCTTTTCAAGTTCCCTTCATCCTTCTGCACCCTGTTTTGAACACCTGACATGTGTAAAACACAAGGTTAACATGAATTTTTTGTTGTCCTTTGGCAAAGAAAAGAAAACAAAACCCACACTTCAGGAACGGCATATTTCCTGGTTTTATTGGTAATTAATCTTTCATAGTGAGACCTAGAACCAATGAGCACTTTCCATGGGTCTTTCCTAGACAAAGGTGTTCCATGATGAAACCCTACCAGAGAATCTGCATGCAGTACCCTCTGCAGTATTCAAATGAACTTTGTATGTAATTCAGTGACTTTTTAATGTACATCTGTATGTCTGCCATAATTACACAGCTATAGAATTTTGATAATGGTAATAAGACCTCTCACAGTCTTTGGCTGTTTTCTCTCTCCAGAGTTTTGCATGTTTGGTGTATTACACAGAAGCCAGATCATACTATACACAATCTTTGGCAAGTGGCTTATTAATTTAGCAGAGCATTTAAGTTACAATGTATGCAACTAACTGCATAATATTTTATGTTATTACTGTTTAACTAGATTTCATGGAAGCATAATGCTTTGTTTATTATTTACTTGATGAGATTTTTTACTCTTTGGCTTTTATAAGTGATGCAGCTATGAACACACTTTTTAAAGCTTTTGTGCAGGCACCTGTTTTATTTATCTTGGATGAAAGACTATAATTGAGAATTCTAAGTCCTATGCTACACCTACCTTTACCTACCAATCATTTCCTACCTTGGCTTTACCATGTGACATTCTCACCAGCAAAGTAATGGAGCTCTCATTTCTCTACCCTCTGCCATGATATTCTGCTTTGGCTTTGTCACTTTCCTGGTGAGATAGCTTAAACTTCCATTCCCTAATGAGTAATGATACCCATGGTCTTTGATGGCTACTTATAGAACCTCTTTGATGAGATGTTTCAATTTAGTTTGCTTCTTTTTATGTAAAATGATCATAGTGGTTCTTTCTCCAAACTGATCTCATTTGTACATTAGACAGCCAATTGAAAAGTTACAAATCAACTCTACAAATAGAAAGGGACTTAATGTGTCCATTGTGAGTATAACAGCAAATAAATTTTAGGTAATTTATGTTGCATTTTATAGAGTACGTATAAATGCTTTTACTAACATGATGATTTTCCCTTAATTAACTTGAATTTCAATTGGCATAGTTAACTTTGTCATTTTTTTTTAAGTTTTTGCTAAGCCATCATCCCCACTCTTACCACACCCTAGTACTCCTGAACACCATGGAAGGCTATTATAGTGTTGAGAACAGGTGGGAAAGGTTTCCACAAATGAGAAAAGCAAACAGACTTGCCTGAGGTAAGATGAGTAAACAGGGATGTCATGAATGGTGATGAGTGAGATGAAATGCTAGGTACAAATTAAAAATAGAAAGTGTGACAGATACTCTTGGTTTTTTTTCGGGGTGGGGGGACTTCATTAGAGTATGGCTAACAAAATGAGCATGTAAGCCAACCTTGTTTTTATTTACTTTGGTAATACAACCATACCAAATTCCTGAGGGTAAAAAGCATAACATTCACAACTAGTAACAGAGTACATATGATTATACAGTTAATTTATTAACAATCTGGGATTTTATAAGGGGATGCTTCCTGTGTTGTTTTCTCTTAACAGTTATTAAAAAATAATCATTTTCATCAGTAAACAAGGAGGTAATTATTCTCTCTGTCTCTACTTTATTTTTGTGTATAGTCACCATTAAGAGGAAGCCTTCTATTCCTTCTCTGTTCCCTTTATTTATAAGAAGAGTCTGCATGAATAATCACATTATCTACAACATAAATTATTTCTCTGAATCATGCAGAAAATTCCTCATTTCATTTTACTGTTATTATTAATGTGGATGTTGTTTAAATTTCTTACTAGATTTTCTAACTTAACTCTGTTTTTTAAATAAATATATAGAACTGACTCAACTTAATTCTTCTTCCTTGACTAATGGGTGAACCATCAGTTCTTTCTGCTAGAAGAAATGAATCATTAAAAAAAATGCTCCTAACTATGAGAGTAGGGGTATCTCTGAATCTCTTGCCTGCTCTTGGGACCCTTTTCCTCCCACTGGGTTACCTTATCCAGCCTTGACAGGAGAGTTTGTGCCTAGTCTTACAGCATCTTTATGTTATTTCTATTCTATTGATATACTTGGGAGGCCTGCTCTTTCCTAAGGGAAATGGAGGAGCAGTGGATCTGAGGAGAGGGGTAGGAGCAGAGGAGGGATTGGGAGGAGTGGAGGGAAGCAAGCTGTGGTTAAGATGTATTTTATGAGAGAAGAATAGCCAGTGCTCTTAACCTCTGAGCCATCTCTAAAAATAAAAAATAATAATCTAAAATTTTTGGTTTGTGTAGAATCTCAAAGTGACTACACACAATTAATTTTAAGTTAATTTTAATGTCCTTAATTACTTTCAGTTATTACAACTTAAACAAAAAGGAAAGAGGAACCCATAGATGTTAAGCTTGCATATGATTATCACTCTAATAGCCAACTTATCTCTCAGCTGTACTCAGTGAGCACATTTGTTGACTAAGTTATAGAAATTTTATTTATTCAATAAAAATAAGTTAGTTTGGAAATTTTTTAAAAATTGAATGTTTTCCCAGTATACCAATATCTTCAAAAATAAGCCAATAGGAGGAATTACAGAAAGAAAACCAGTGTATTTCACAGAAAATCTACTAAATTGGGTCCTTTCCTAATGTCATTCAAGGTCCTCCACATTATGGGACAATTCCTCATTAGACAAAAATCTTTACTTCTCTTTTTCCTGTCCTCAACCTCATTTTTACCCAGTGGAGAGCAGCAGTGGTTCATGTCACTTGCTGTACAACAAAGACTGGGAACAAAACAACAAGCAACAGTTTGCATTTTGGCTGTGTGTTCCAAGAACCATACCCTGTCTCCACATATCTACCCGTCTGTATCACTTATCACTATATATATTAATAGATAGTTGTAAAAAATGTATAGATTATTCTTTTCATTGTCAAATGGTAGTTAGTAATTATTGACATATGCTTCTCTTTCAAATATGCACGTGCACACACACGCACACACAATTACTGCTCAGAACTCTATTGAACTTAATTTCTAGAAGCTCAAATTATTGAACCAGTCGTTAATATTAATCTAATATCCATTTATATATTCAGAATTGAGTTTCATTGACTGTAGAAGAAGTGGTGATTAACTCTTAAAGCAAATAAATTTTAATATTAATTTGGTATTTAATTCAATTCAATATCTTCTTTTAAGCCTGGGACTGCTTTCTAATTATATAATTAGGCTAATGTTAAGGAGTCCATAATTGATGTCAGAAAGAAAAGGAGAAAAAAATATGATAGACTGATCAAAACTTTCTTGTTTTTTTAATTACCAACTTGGATAATGACAGACTGCAAGGAGTCACTATACATGCATGACATGTGTCAATGGCATATATGATGGTTTGTAGATGTAATTCTGAATGGTCTTATTAAATAAGTAACACAGGGCCAAATGAATAGTTAAAAGCCCAAGAGGTCAGAGCACTAGCGAATAGCCCTTAGCTTACCAGCTGCTGCCGTCCTTCCCCTGAGAAAAGAGACCTACTTCCTGTGTGTCTGTATTTTTTATTGACTTTCCGTTCTGCCTTCTCATTGGTTCTAAACCTAGCCACATGACTTACTCATCACTACCTGTCTATACAGACCTCCAAGTCTCTATGGTTGGTATTGAGATTAAAGGTGTGTGTCTCCATGCTTGCTGTGTCATTGAATACACATAGATTCTGCCTGTCATGTGATCAGGATTAAGGGCATGTGCTACCACTGCCAGACTTCTGCTAAATGGCTTGCTATTAGCTCTGACCCCCAGGCAACTTTATTTATTAACATACAAATAAAATCACATTTCAGCACAAATAAAATATCACCATAATGGTTATACTTCTGCAGGCTTTCTTATGTATAATACTCTAAGAATGTTACTTGACATAATAATATATACCTTTATATATACCATATATATGGCACTCTATAATGGTGGGAGTTATTATACCCATTTACAGATTAGAAAATTAAGACTCGCTGAACTTAATTAGTTGAAGAATCACATGTAGAAAGCTGAGGTTTAAACTTTGATCAGATTCTAAATGCTAGATACTTTTGAGATGTATCTTTTAGTTTTCAGTCACCAGAACTGCTAAATGTCTCTAGAATGATTAATCATTATAAAGCCTGGTGTGGGGGTGCACAGCTGTAATCCTGGCACTGAGAAACCTTGGGCAGAAAGAACATTGCAAATATGAGGACAGACAGGACTAAATTGTGAGATGGAGGGCAATGTAGAGAGACCCTGTCTTAACAAACAAACAAAATAATCATTAACTACCCATTATATAACTCGTATTTACAAAAATAATACTACTCTCAAGAAATAAAAATGGGGAAATGGGTCTCATGGCACCTTCCCTATAATTCCCCTCATTCAGGAAAATGTGAAACTATAGATCTAAAAAGAGTGACTCTTTCCTCCTACTGGGTTCTTTTATCCAGCCTTGATATGAGGGTTTGTGCCTACTCTATGGTAATTTGTTATGCCATGCTTGGCTGATAACCCTGGGAAGCCTGATCTTTTTCAAGGGAAACAGAGGAGGAGTGGATCTGGGGTAGAAGAGAGGTATCGGGGAAACTGCAGCAGAAATGTAAGAGAAAAGAATAAATAAAAAATAGATTTAAAAACAGAGTGAGACTGGATATTGCTGTGTCCTAAGGCCAACATGCCTTTCTCTAGTTTCCCTATTTATATCAGAATAGTATTTCCCTCCAGAAATACATTAACAAAAATTGACAAGCAAGTACTCAGAAAACCGGCATGACTAGGTAGGTGAACCTTCAGATATGGAATCAAAGACCTTGAAGTCCCAGTTGGCCTTACTTCTATTTTATGGGTGAAAGACTCCTCAGTTCTACCCTTGACTATACCACTTTCACCTCTGAGTTTGGACCACATGAATCAAGAAACTCAGAATGAGTCGGATTTCTTGAACAGATGTTGTCTTTCTATATTTCAGGACTTGTTCTAATTACTTAAGGTATTGCTCTGCTGCTGTCAACAAAGAAAGCAAGAATCCCACAACAAAGGCTGGAAACAACTTGAACTTGATCAGACTAGTATATAACAAGAGACTGAACCAAGCCTGTAGCTTTGGATATAAGAAAAAGTCTTCCTACCCAATTTCCAGGTACAATGATGGAGTATCCACTTCATCATCTGAACCTTGCGCCATACAAATGGCAATGTGGCAAAGGAGGAGAAGAAGCACATAGTGTCGTTAAGACATGCACAGGACACTGACTATAAACCTTTGGAATGAAATACATAAGTCTCATCAAGGTCAGCTAAAACACATGACCTGGTCTCTCATGGTGTCTTTCCTTCATCTACCATTCCCTCTCTGCATCTGAACAACTGGCCTTCCCTTGAAAGATGATCTGCTTTAAAAGTGTGGGATGTTTGCTTTTCATTTTTCTTTTATTCTGTATGTCTGTGGCATGTGCGCGTTAAGGAAGATCCCATGAGAGAACAGAGGAAGATGTTGGATCTCCTGGAGCAGGAGTTTACAGGCAGTTTTGAACACTCAGAATGGGTGCTGAGAACCAAACTCTTGTCTCCTCTTCAAGAGCAGTATATGCTTTCAACTTGTGAGTAATGTCTCCAGCCAGAAAGAAGATATCGTTAGGATGGAAACCTCTATCTAGAAAAGTTGACTCTTATTTACTCATCCTTAGAACAATGTTTCTAAATATTAATTTAAAATAAAATTGCAGGCTGGGAAGTAGTTGTTGAGAAAGTGCTTGCCACATAAGCATGAAGACCTGATTTCAGTTCCCAGGACTTCTATATATGTAAAAAAGCTGGGTGTGGTGGCAGGTACTTGTAATTTTAGTACTAAGGAGGCTTAGACAGGAGGATCCCTGAGGCTGTCCAACCTAGACTACTTGTCAAGGTCCAGGTCAGTTGGAGTCCTAATCTAAAAAAAAAAAAAAAAAAAAAAAAAAAAAAAAAAAAAAAAAAAAAAAAAAAAATCAAGGTTTGTGGTTTCTGAGGAGCAATACTTGAGGCTGCCCTCTGGATTTCACATTTCACATGCATGTCACATGCATCACATCACATCACACACACACACACACACACACACACACACACACACAAACAGAGAGAGAGAGAGAGAGAGAGAGAGAGAGAGAGAGAGAGAGAGAATTCCTAAGTGATGACTCATGACTGTAATCCCAGTGTTCAAGAGGTTATGGCAGCTGACCCTTATTACCTACTGAGATTGAACTGAAAAAGAAAATATATTAAAGATCAAGGGCTAGAGCAATGGCTCAGTGGTTAGGAGCACTGCCTGCTCTGGCAGAGAACTTGGGTTTGACTCCCAGAACCCACATGGCAGCTCACAACTGTCTGTAACTCCAGCTCCCGGAGATCTGATGCCTTCTTCTGGTCTCCACAGACAATGCACGCATATGGCACATAGACATCCATGAAGACAAAACACCTAAACACACAAAATAATAGAATAATAAAAAATTAAGCAAAATAAAATAAAAGTTCTCACCATCATTGTCAGTCCCTTGTGCCTCTTGATTAATGTTTTCTAATTGATTTATAATAATCTGATTTACATATTTAGGTTATTTAGATGCTTACGTTTTGATTTGCTTATAGTTATCCGTATTCATCCCCTTAATAGCCCACAGCATAAAAAACATTATATGTTCATATCTTTTCCTGTAGATCAAGGCCTTCCACATAGTAGACAGGGTAAAAAGTTGTTGAGTGAATGAATAATTACCCATCAAATTATTTCAGGCTCAAAGTTAAAAAATGTGTTCATCTCAAGATCATTAAGCCACATGCTCTAAAGAACATAAATCCATCCCATGCATGCAATGTATGGTGCAAGCCTTCCTTGAAAGCAGTTTCTTGCAGGCAGGTAAATAGAAGGGAGTGTGATAATTTAGCATTGGCCTTAGAGCCCTGGCATAAAACTAACATTGTGTCTCTGTGTCGAAGGCTTTCCTGTGTGGTCACTGCCTTCTATGTTATCAGCTCATAGAAGTCGACACCTTTTTCCTTTGAGTCACTTCCTATGGGCCGCACACTTGATTACAGTAATTAAAGAACAAGTCTCCTTCCCTCTCTGAAATAAGGTGTGAAATAATCTTTTTTAAAGTAAAATGGTGAGAACATTTCTCCAAGCAAAACCAGCTTCCCCTTTTGATGTGTCACCCATTATGATCTCGTGGAGGCATCTATTTGCAGTTTGTTACTTCTTTGTGATGAGGAACAAAGTCATGGAACTAAAATACCCTAAGTAGTCACAACCACCCACTTCTGTCCTCACCAATCAGGATGCATAAGATACAATGCCATTAAAATAAACTCCGAGCAGCAACCTCCAGGGTCCATTAAGTTCCTTTGTGAAGACCCTTCTGTATCCACTGTTCATTGTGTGTTATTGAGAGCAGACCACATAAATAGAACTCCTGAGGAACTTACTCTATTTCTTTGTGAAATTATAGTAATCTGAGTAATCTATTTCCAGTATTATCATGCATTTATGTAAGGTTAAAATGTCTCTTTTTATACAGAATTTTTCCCAGCCATCATCCAATGTAGTTTGGGTTTTTGTTGTGTATGGCTTTGTGTGCTCTTAAATTTTAATCACAATGTCATGCATTTTTGAGAACCTGTGAACACAAATCACTCTTTCAGGTCTGACTGGACTGTCAGAGTTTTCTACTTCAAAGAGGACCCAACACAATAAGTTGAGGTCATGAAAGTATATAATTTAGATAGAGAGAAAGGATAAATATGGTGGAGGTTAAAATTCAGTGAGTGACCTGGACAGCATGGAGTGCAAAAGTAGGGAGAAGAGGCTTCTGTGGCTAACTTATCTCAGTCACTATCTCAACTCTGTGTGGAGGGGAAAAGTTCCTTTGACCCTTTGACCCATAAGATCACAGTGGCATAAGCCACATACCCCTCTAGCTACTCTCTACAGAGTATCTTGATTTTAGTACATCTTGCTTTGGGCATATGAATGGTGCTAATTAACAGTAGACACATGTGTAGTGCATTTATTTTATAAGGTTTGGTATGGGAGGATTTAGTTGTTCTCATCCTTTGTGGCCCATCAATAAAGTGTCTGTAAATGGGATACTTCACTGGTCTGTGAAGGGAGTTGATCTTTGGGCTTATTAACAGTGACCTTTGCTTTGCTCAAATGGATAAAGTTCAAAGTAACTTCAAGAGATAGTCATTACAAAAGCATGTTTCTGCCTTTATTTTGTAGGGGTAGGAAAATGGTAGAGAATGTACTTTGTATATTAATAAGAGACCAAGAATATAAAATATTATTTCCTATCATCAAATGTCCTTTAAGTGAGAAGAAAAAATCCTATAAGATTCAGGGTAGACATTACTTCTTACTCAAGCCTGAATAGACTGTAGAACAATGGAAGTACTGTCAGTTAATACATATGAGCATCAGTGTTAAGGCCTGGCTATGCTAGCAAACCAGGGCTTACTCAGGAACATGATGGGTAGAGGTGCAATACTACTTTCTCCTAGAGAGCTAAAGGAAATTTCAGCTGTGTCCTGCCTATCCCCTTTAGCAGCTAGACTCCAGACATATTACCTGGCTCCTTTAATCAGATGTCCAAGTTTAACCAAGAGGGGGAAAAAGAATGAAGCATAGATACGGAGTCAGCAATTTCTCACTGTAATATGGGGATTCTGGTGCCATAACAGGAAATGTTCAGAGACTGATGAACCTGTCAGAAAGCAGCTACTATGCGGGGAGGAAGACACTAGGGCTAGCAGTCATAAAGATCTACTTGTGAACATTTATAACCTCAAGTACATGAGAGATACAACAGCTCTGTCTTTTCTTACATCATTAGCTTGTTCTCCAGTTTAGAGCTGAGAGCCAGTATAGACTTCCAAACTCAGTTTGCTAGTAGCTTTGGCTACAAGCTACTAACCAGAACTAAGTTCAATATTAAATCCCTTAATTAATGATGGGGACAATGACTTTTTCTTAATCATTTCAGCTTAACTACCCTTCTTACCAACTGGGATTTCACTGATGAAGTAAAAGCATTATTGTAAAAATGATCTCATGACTTTTCTAAAAGTAGACAGGATTTTATTTAATTTAATAATGCAAATTCTTTTTCCAACCTCTCTCTCTCTCTCTCTCTCTCTCTCTCTCTCTCTCTCTCTCTCTCTCTCTCTCTCCACACACACACACACACACACACACACACACACACACACACCAATAAAAGCATTCATATGCATTCTATAAAGAGGCTCAGATATTTTGAGAATTCACACACTGCTCACTTGAGAGAAAAATATTCATTGCTTTTGAAACTCTTGTCAAATTATTTAGATGTAGCAGCTGAAGTATTGAAATAAACAAATATTCATTTGGAAGGTTGCAGATGGTGAATATTAATTGCTGCATATATTAACTTGCGATGGAGCTTTGTAATTACAGTTAATGGATTTCCTAATTGCTTTAGGCCTCAGAGAAGGAGAGAAATGTAAAGGATGCTAGAAAGCCAAGCATGGTAAATATTTGTTAGATGAAGTTGTACAAAGCACTCATTAAACTTTTCTAATTTAGGAGAGTGTGAGAGGAAAGCACATGGCCCCTAACGATGGAATGCAGGTGCTATAACCACAAAGCAAGAGATGCAGTCTTCTAACATAAGTCAATTGCCATAATAGCTCAGTTGCACTAATAAGAATTAGAACTTACATCTATAAATCTTGTTTAAGAGACAACTAGTTATTGGTAACGACCAGCAAAAGACATGAGGAAACAATATATGTTGCTTTTTACTTTTTGTGTGTACATGTGTGTAGTAACATATTGTATACCCTAATAAATTTGCCTGGGGACCAGAGAACAGAGCCAGACACTAGATTAGACATAGAGGCCAGACAGCTGTGGCACACACCCTTAGGCCTATCACTTGGGAGGCAGAGGTCCACCTGGATCTCTGTAAGTTCAAGGACACACTGGAAACAGAGTCAGGTAGTGGTAGCACACAACTTTAATCACACTACTGGGAAGTACTCATGCCTTTAATCCCAGGAAGTGACATGGCTGGGCAGAGAAAGATATATAAGGTGTGAGGAAACAGAAACTAAAGCAGTTCAGCTGATATCCTTTTGGATGAGGCTTTCAGTCTGAGGAAACAGGATCAACTGAGGAGTTGGAGAGGTAAGACTGGCTGTGGCTTGCTCTGCTTCTTTGATCTTTCAGCTTTCACCCCAACATCTGGCATCTGGCTCTGGGTTTTTTATTAAAAGACCATCATAGATTCAAACAAAGAGTGTGTGTGTGTGTGTGTGTGTGTGTGTGTGTGTGTGTGTGTGTGTGTGTGAGTTCAAGTGTATGCACATGAGTGTGGCAGCCAGAAGACAATCTCAGGTGTCATTCCTCAGGCATTATCTACCTTTATTTTTTTTTTGAGCCACAGTCTTTCACTGGCCTGGAGTTCACAGGTAGAGAGAGTACTGACTAACCAGCAAGGCCCATGGATCTGCCTGTCTCTGCCTCGATGGTACTGTCATTACCAACAAAGTCCTTAGGCCCAGATAAGAACATGGATTCCAGGTGTGAAGTAAGATTCTCAAGCTTATAAGACAAATATTTTTAACAACCATCACCTTACACTCAGTCTCCTTTTATTTTTAAGTGAAAAGCAAGAATGTTACAGAGCTCCATACTTGGCCTTGAACCAATTTAAGATACATCCTGCTTATTCAAATAACAACTTGAGACTCAGCTCAGCCTCTGACTGCCTGCTAAGGATGAGGGATGCAGCAGCTGCCAACCCATGATCCAAGGTTAGTGACTGGAATTCTTTCCATTATGTATCATGTCCAGCGTTAGGGGGACAGGGTGGGGCTGAACTATAAGACAATGTTGCCTTGGCACTAAGGGTGGGAAAGTAGGATGTGATGACCGTTTGGTACCACTTGTTCCTTCCCAATCTGTTGAAGTTACATAAATAGGCATTTTCTTTTAAGAGACTGATGTTAAAAGTGACTAGCCCATGAGGGTGGGTTAAGAGGTAGAAAGAATGATTCCCTCCCAGATGTTAAGCCTAGTTAAATTAAACTCTATTTGAAACGAGAATTTGATAATCACTACCTCACAATATACACTTCTGGGACATGGTTAGTAGTGATGAAATTTAAGTATTTTGACCTATTTTCAATCTTTCTAATGAGTCAGAGGCTATTGTGGTGTCTAAGAATGATGCCTTCTGTCTAGCTTCTAAGCTCTTGGGCAGCTGAGGCAGGAGGATCATTATGAAGTCAAGACAAACCTAGGGTATACAATAAGTTCTAGGTCAACCTGGCTATGGAGTGAGACCCTTAAACATATACACACAAAACCCATCAACAATAACCATAAAAACAGGGCATATGGCACAGTGGGTAGAGGACTAGAGACTAAAATAGAAACCTGTGAAGTCTGCTGTTTCTTCTTATCCTCAGCATTCACATTGGTGAAGTGAGGTTCTTTTGTTTCAGTGTGAATCCTGATGGCCTGCTCCCTTGTGTGTTCTTATGTAAATAGCAAATGATTCACATACGATTATTGTCTTTGTCTATGGCCACTGGCTATGACCTCCAGGAATAAGAATTCTCATCCCAGACTCATTAATGTCCAACTGGATTACAGAGGGCACTCCAACTTGTTCCCTCGGATGGAACAAGGACTGAAGCAAGGTGCATATGTGAAACTTCTAATGTATGGCATATACGCCTTTCTTTATCATTAAAGATTCATTTTCAGTAATTCTGTCACATATGGGTTTCTCTAGCCACTGATGTAGAAACAATGTGATTAAAAGTAGATTAACTGGAATGTGATACCAGGAACCACAAGAAAAACCAAAGTGAGAAGGAAAAAAGGAAGTAGGATAGTGTTATAATGACCATTGCACCAGGAGAGCTACAGGTTGATTAGGCTGGGAAGGCAGAGATGGTATGAAGAATAAGCAGCCTGTGTTATCTGTTTGGTCATGAAGCTGGGTTAGGATGTGCACAGTGTCTCTCATTGCTTGAGAGATGAAGAGCCTGAGTGACCAGGGAAATAAAATCGCCATCAGGTAAGGAAATGTGTATGACAGCAGCTGGATGGCAGGCCATGATGCACTAATACTAGAACTCCATAGTATGACTAGTCCTCTTTCATATACATTGCTCTGAAACCTGGCTGGATCAGGTATTTTCCTAAAATACAGTTTCTCAGTTTGCTGATATTTATCCCTCATAGGCCTATCATTTCCCCAAAGGCAGACAATAGGACTTTCTCACTATTATACAGTCAAGACATAACATAGCATCTCATACTAATGTTTATAGAATGCCTGATAGAGCGACAATAAGTACATAAACTACTCACCTTAAGAAGTTGTATAACTGCTCAGATAGTATACATACAACCTCATCGGATAATATAAAACGTTTTATTTGTCTGTTTTGTGTGGTTGCAACACAACTTCTGAGGCAAGCTTACTTTATCAAGAAAAGAGACTTAGTGGGCTCACAGTTTTAGGAGGCAAAAGTCCAACATCTGTTTGGCCTCTTGTGAGGCTTAATGACAGATGACATCATGGTAGGAATATGAATGGAAACAAACAAACAACCTCAGTGCTAGACACAAAGCTGGAGAACAAGTTTGGAAATTCAGCTGTGCACCTGAAACATTCAGCCATATTCACATAGATTCACTACAGCAAATATTGTAATTATCACTATTTGGGAGAAGTTTTGGATGGGATCAGCAAGACAGCTACATTAGCTTCTTAAAAAGACATCTAATATCCTGAGTATATCAACTACAGGTGGCAAAGGTAGAATTCTAATAAGCATACTAATAATCAAAGACTACACTTTTTAGACTCAAGAAAACAGGTCACCATGTTCTTAGTCATCAGAATATTTCAAACATGGAAGGTCTTGATGTATTTAGGAGAGTTCAAATACGTATGTATGTATCAGACATGTGTGTATATCCCTCACAATGAGAAGCTAGATCAAATAAACTTGGTCATTCCCTTTCTACCAGGTATTTATTATTCAAATGAAGAGGCTTTACTGACTATGAAAGGCCAACAGACCTATGGATATAAAACTTTTACTTCTGGATGGCCCAAGAGTGGTGGTGTTTACAACTAATTGATCACAACTAGTTACAGATTTCTTTAAGACTAGGTGGGGGGGGGGCACATACCTTTAATACTAGCACTCTGGAGGCAGAGGTAGTTGAATCTCTGTGAGTTCAAGGCCAGCCTGGTCTACAGCGTTAGTTCCAGGACAGCCAGGGCTACACAGAGAAACTGTGTTGAAAAAAAATTATGTCTAAGAATGGCAGGGTATATATAAATGAAGCAAATGATTTTGGGGCCGGAAAGAGTAGCAACCCACAATGAGAACAATTCCCATTCTCCTTCCCATTATGCTTGCCTACCTGAAAGTGAAAGTTTGTTTTGGATGGTTTGCTTAATTCTGAGTAGTAGAGGTTTTGTTTTATTGTTTTGTTTTGCTCTGACACAAGAAATATAACTTGATTTATCCTCTCCATCCCCTTATTATTCTTTCCAGCTACAGCAAACAAAGCATGTATTATAGAAAAGACAATTGAAATCAATACCATGCCGTAGATAAAAGATGTTTGCATCTTCTGTGGATGCTACAGAGAACAATGCAAGATGAAAAAAATGCAATCCATCAACACACCAGTCAGACCTGACCTGAAGTGGATGCTTGTCTTACTGTGAAACAAGTTCTATTTGGGGCTCATTTTTTTGAAGTGAATCTAAATCAAAAGCTGCTATGTTTAACATGTAACTCCATCCTGAGAGAGCTCCTATCTAACTAGGCTAACGGAACTTTAAGAGGCAAATTGCATTTGGAGAAACGGCTTGCTATACACTGATAGTCAGCAGTCTGGGAAAACACAGAGACTTATTTCAGAAAATACAGTAGCTTGGATCATGCTGAGCACGGCAAGGTCCATTCCTTCACCCAGCACTACAGAGCATACTGGAAGCTTGTACAGATGCAGAAAACAGTGGAGTTGTTTGAATGTTGAATATTTCTTTTTCATTCTTTGCTCATCCCACAAACTTTTCTTCAGTCCATCTGAGCATGAGTCCTTTTTTAATGTGAGGTGACTCAACCACTTGGACCAAAATAAAAAAGCCAGTTCAGACTGCTATCACATTACATTCACCTCCATAGCTCCTATCAAGATTCAAGTGTGGTGTGAGACAGGAACAACCAGGAAAGTCACAAACTGAGGCTGCACAGACATGCCACTTTCCTCACGCTGGTTGTTCTGTTCACATTCCCAGAATAAAATCAACTGCTATGAGCTTCCCACTTATTTCCTCACTTGCCTTCAGCATGCAGAAGACCCCTCAAGCAAAAAGTTGCTTGACTCAGCTTTGGAAGCAGTTATGAAGTAATTAGAACAAAGGGTACAAAATAAGAGCTCATCATGAATCTTCGCAGTAGTGAGGACATTTAAATGCTATTTGAAGAGTCCCAGAAAGAATCTGAGATGAGAGAAAAGTATTTTATAGAAAATTATTCTTCTGGGATTTGTTTTTAGGATGACAAGTTTTCAAAAAGCTGAGCTAGGAATCATCAAATTTCAGTAATGGAGATTCAAATTCATTTTCAAAGGGGGATGACTGCTATCTTCCATAACTGCAGGGTCAGCACGCAATGATTTCAATCAGCCCACGGCGATGACTTTCTACTCAAATCATAATTAAATTGTTAAGCATTTAATTTTAAAACTTGATGGGTAAAATTGATGAGGGGAAAGTAATCCAAAACGTGGCTACAGTCGAGATGGATCATGCACATCTTATGTCCTTCGGCAACCATGTCTGTCAGTCAGTCACAGGGGATTAGAATCACATGGATCCAGAATTTAGAGCTGGTAGAGACTCAGAGATTAGGCAGAATGTTCAGAACTCATTCAGTATTCAGAGGCAAGGAAAAGGTCCCATCTGTCAATGGAGCCACTGCCGAGCCTGGCTAGGGAGTTACTACTGCATCAAGTAAGGGACCAGGCAGCTTTATAAAAGAGAATTAATTATGCTGTGATTCATAGTCCCTGGCTGTACTATAAATACTTTTATGGAAGTGTTTTTCTTTTCCTTTCCCCTTTTTTTCCTTTTCACAAAGGCTGAGTGGAACAGCATTGCTTCCAGGAATCATAATTGCATTTAAAAAATCACAGAGTGGTAGAGTAGAAGGAATCTACAGCAGGTCACAGAGCCTTCACCAGAATTTCACAGGTGAGGTGGCTGCAGGCTCCCTAGAGCAAGGAAGGCTCCTGGGGTCATGGAGTTAGAGTGCCTGGCAAGCCAAAAGCCCAATCACTGAACCCAAAGCAGAGTACATTCCAACACACCTTGTCATTTTCCGATGTGGGCAAGGGGAGTGCCCTGGACAGAACTCTGTTTCCTACAATTACCTCTCAGCCCTGGAGCCCTATGGAGCTGGAGAACCTGAAGAATTTTGCTTCCCAAAGTTCACTGGCATTTCTGACCATTACTTTAATGAGAAGGTATTTTTAGCTCTTCTCGCCCCATGAACATTCTTTCAGCTTACTCTCAGCACTGCCAGGCTCAAGCTTAAGGCCAGAATAACTTTTGAGTACTTTGTTACAACTTAAGAAAGTCATTTTGATAATCCTTTAGAGAATGCCTTTGATGCATACAGCATTCCTTTCTGTGCTTTGAGGAGATAGGTATGGGTAAAATGGAATCTCTAAGTACCTTGCAGGCTAGTGTAGCACAAAGCCTGATGGGTATCAAGATACAAAAGACACCAAAAGGCACGTGGGAAGCCAGAAAGAGAAAGCAGGGTCATGAGACCTTGTAAAGAATCTGACAGATAGCATACTTAAATGTGCCATGCTTCAAAGTCAGCTGTCTTCTGTAATGTGGGCTGAACAGCACCTACTCAGTAGGATGAACCTGAAGGTTAAATGAAGAATATTTGTGTAAGCACCTGGTAAACATGCAGTGAATGATGGCTATGAGAATTATTTGCATCAGTTTAGAATACAAAATCAACAAGCTGAGATTATAGAGCAGAGTCCATCTGGGAGTTCAGAGACCATGGGGGAGGGTTAGGAAGAGGAGGTGACCTTGAAAGATGCCTAAGGCATCAGTAGAGATAAGGAAGATATCCAGAACAGAATCAGCATCATACATGCAGCACTGAGTCAAGACTAGTCAGGATTTCTGGGTCTCCAGACATGAAAAGAAGAACAGAAAGTAAATTGGAGCTGAAAAGAAAGGCTGAGCTAGAATCTACAACTGTAGAGTGTTTTGTATGTGTAAGATCCTCCCACGTGTAGATTTGTGATAGAGTGCTTTCCTGAATGCATGAAAGCTCTGGGTTCAGTCTTCAAAACTAATATATATATATATATATATATATATATATATATATATATATATATATATGTGTGTGTGTGTGTGTGTGTGTGTGTGTGTGTGTGTGTGTATGTGTGTGTGTATGTGTATGTGTGTATATGTGTGTATGTATATGTATGTGTGTGTGTGTATATATATATAACTATAACTATATATATATGTATAATTGTTTTAACATTAGAGATATCTAGTCACATGTCAATTATGTAACAACCCCATCATATAAACTAAGATAGTGACAACTTGACCCTTTCTTTCTCATCTATATCCATTAGGGCTCTAATCTGAGACATCTTAGGGTTTTACCCAATGCTCACTGAGTTATGATGCCAGCATCATAAAGGATGATACAAGGCTAGGGATGTAGATCAATGATAGAGTGCTTACCTGGACTGTGGGAAGACCAAGTCTGTGCTCCAGCACTGCAAAAGACAAAAGAGTTGCTAAAATCAGCCAAAAATGCCTAAAGAGATAACAATGTAGTTAGGAGCATTTACTGTTCTTACAGGAGGAGCAGGTTCAGTTCCAAAAAGCCTATATAGGGTAGCTTACAGCTCCTTGTAACTCCACCTCCAAGAAATGTGACACACTCTTCTGCACTCTGTGGGTACCAGGCATGCATGTTGTATACATACATATATGTAGGTACTCACACATCCACAAAAATAAAAACAAATCTTAAAAAAGAATTACTTTCAGTAAACATGGCAACTTAATGTAATGTGGGCTCCTGACAGAAAAGGAGGGCATAGGGGTGAAACCAAGGACACCTGAGCAAAATACAGACAATAATATAAACCATCTAAACTGAGCCATTCATTATAGAGAACGTAACATATTAATAAAAGATGTTAAAAATAAGATGACTGAATTCAAGGTATATTGAAACTCTAAACTACAATCCTCCTGTAAATCTGTAACTATTCTCAATTAATACATTCTAGGTATTTAAAGATATAACATTTGAAACAGAAAAAAATTCTTTTGTTAATTTGCTGGCCTGCTATATATACTTAGTAAAGGAAATATCCTGGCATATTCTTTAAACAGTTCCATTTTAAAGAAGGGGTGTTTTAATATGAAGAAAAACACATAAAATATTTTTAAAATTTTATTTTATTTAAATAAACTTTTTTCATTTATTTTAATACTGACCACAGTTTCCCCTCCTTCCTCTCCTCCCATTCTCCCCCCCACCTCCTCATAAAGCTGCCCCTCTCACCACTCCTGCTCTGTGTGTATTCCAAAAGGGGCATAAAGTATTTTTAAGCATGCCTCACTGTAGACAACTCTTTGAGTACTCTCTTTATAGTTTCATTCAGCAGATTCTCTCTTTTTTTTAATTGCTCTTAATTACCACCAGTTGCATTGGCCCTGTCAAGTTGCTTTTAATAGCTCTCCTACTAAACGGAGCTGTAGAAATTGATGTTGGCTAGTACAGGTGCCTAGGATGGAGATAACACACAGGAGCTACTTATGTCCATGGGGTCATTGTAACAGCTTAGGTCAGTAGCTGAGAGTTGGGGGGCAACATTATTAAATCATGCTTCTTAAGTTGGGGCAATTAATTGTTCATACCCTGGGGGCATTTGCAATGCCTGGAGATGTTTTTGCTTGTCACAATTTAGGTAGTAAGAAAAAATGAAAATTGTTTCTGGCATCTAATAGAGAACAGATAGACACTGTATTCACCATTCTGAGATGGACACATCAACTCACAATCCAGATGAAGAGTCCATCGTTTTTAGGCTTTTGAGCAGCACAGTTCAGCTGAGATTCATTCTGGATGAAAGCTGAGAGGCTTCCAGTCTGAGGAAACAGGATTAGCTGAGGAACTGGCAAGGTGAGGAAGCTGTGGCTTGTTCTGCTTCTCTGACCTTCCTGCATTTACCCCAATATCTGGCCTGGGTTTGTTTTTATTAATAAGACATTTTAAGATTCATGCAACACTTCACAGCAATAGAACACTGACTAAGGCAAATGTTCTCACAAAGAGGAGATCACAGGAGTATTTCTTTTAATTATTTTTTAAATTTATGTTTACATTTATATACTTACTCGCCCATATGCTCAATATGTGGGTGCTGGTGACACAGAGGTTAAAAGAGTGCATCAGATCCCTTGGAGCTGCAGTTACAGGCACATGTAAGCCACTCAGGTGGCTGTTAAAAACTGAACGTGGATCCTCTGCAAGAGCAGCAAGTATGCTCTTAACCACTTAACCATCTCCCCAGCCTAGTAGTATTTCTTTAATGGAATATATAGAGCAGAGAATCAACATCAAACCCTTCATTTGGAACTATCATTTAGAATTCACAAGCCAGACTTGAACCATTAAATGTTATTTTTCACACCTGAAACTGCCACTATAACACATATATACAGGATAGAAGATGGTGCTCAAAACAGCAGCTTCTATTAATGTTGGAAAGCTTAACACTCCCAAAGATGTAAAGTCCCTATGTGTTTTTGTCTCTGTTCCTCACTCAATCCTTTCTCCAACCAGTATTGTCCTCCTCCACTCCATCCAGGTGGACTGCCTTAGGGAATATTATCTTAACTATTTCAACCTCAATTACAATAACTTTATGTTCTGAGATGCTGTGTGATTCCCTTAAAAGGAAGAGAGAAGACAGCATGCAAGAAGATTACACTGGTTGGGAATAATGACATGGGGTTTGATCTGATACTCCTTTCATGTGATCATGCCCAGACAAGTTAGACACAACACTTATTCCCCACCTCCATCCCCTAAGAGACTCATTAGCCTGCCTTATGTTACCTTAGTTCTAGGGAACAGGAACTCATCCCCACCCATAGCTTTGTAGAGAGCCTCTCTGCCATTCCTTCAGTTTCAGTCTGTACAGGCCTCTTCTTCAATTCTATTCTTCATCTGATGAGAGTGTGCACCATTAGCAATGCGTCTCTAGCTCCAACAGGTGGCCAGAGTGTGGCTCAGAGTTGGATGTGGACAGTGCTTAGATGCATGGACTTGAGACAGAACCGGAAGCTCTCTTTGTTTACCACCCAAATTCTATGGCACAAACTGCTTTCAAAAGATCTTTCTATGGGTGACCACATGGGAGCTTCTGACCTTTGCAAACATTTGCCAGGGAGCTTCCCACCAAAATGACTGGATGTGACTCCTATGCAACCTTCCTGGAGTGGTAGTCGGTACTTTCACCATCTTTTGAATGCCAAATGCAAACAGTAGACTTTGGGTCAAGGAGTAGAAAACTGATTCAATGTGTGCAGAAAGTCTGGTGTGTGCATATCAAAACGCTGGTGCAGGAATAGCAGGAAGATTTCAAAGATTGTGCCCACCACTTCCTCAGATCTAGTCTGAGAGCATTTTCCTGTGGGCAATCTGCCCTATGCTCAAACATCACCCCCCAGTAAAGCCTTACTTAGTATTTCTTGTCTTTCCATCATGTCTATAATTGAGCAAAAGAACCATGGGTTGGGGTCCACACAAGCATGAGCTCTAGGGACTAGCCACACTGCAGGATGGATGGATCCAGGAATGGGAAGACAAGTGCAGTGGGACCAGATCATGTGTCTCCCCATGCCTCTTTGTGTCACAAAGAATTTTAGGAATTCTATGAATTCCAAATTCAAGATAAGCCTTCCAGGCTGCTATAAAGGTTTATTTGTTGAGGTGGATGGCTAGAAACTACTGTAGTAACTCTATGTTGGCTTGATTTATAACTTGTAAGTATCTACATGGGGGTTGTTACGGTACTGTGATCCTGGAATTCAGACACATTAGGAGAGAATCTCATATTATGTACTTACAAATAAGACTTATTAATGCTACTTCTCAGTCTTCAACAAAGTCTCTCCTTTGCCCTTCAAATACTTCTATGTATTATCTTCTAGGGATGGCTACTCTGTCTTGATCAAGTCTACCAATAGGAGCTAGAACTCTATTTTCATTATTTCATTCACAGATCTTGCATAAATTGTTTTCTTACTCATTGTCTGTGTCATACTCTATGCTCACTGGAAACAAAGATCCCATTTTCCTGCTCCAAATTGCCTTCCCAATGTCTAGTGATCAGCAAGTACTTGTTTAATAAAAGATTAATGGAATGTAGAATATAATAGAGAAATTGTTAAATAGAATTCTACATTTATTTGTATTTTCCTTTTTCTTCTTTTCATGTGTATTAATGTGTTCATATTCACAAGCACATGTATGTCAATGTGTATGCTCATGTATGTGGTTGACCAAGATTGATGTTGGGAATTTTCCCCTATCACTCTTCCACTTTATCCTTTGAGACAAGATCTCTCAGTCAAACTCAGAGCTCACTGACAGGCTAGTCTAGGCAGCCAGCTTCCTCTGGGAATCCCTTGAATCAGCCTTCTGAAGTTGGAATTAAAGCAGACTGCCAGAACCATTCAGTATTTACTTGGGTTCTGGTGGTCCAAACTCTGGTCTTCCTCCTTGAGCAGCAAATACTTTAACCAATGAGCCATCTTAACACACCCATTTTTACATTTTTAAATAATAATAAAAATAGTAACATTGACTATAATGTTTGTCCAAGGCCAGTGAGCAATCCTTTCCAATTTCTTCTGGATCTGCCTTGTAGCCAAATAGTTACAATTACACTACTAGACAGTTACTTTAAGAACAGAGCAAGAAAGAAGGATGGTCAAACAGGACTCATTCATTCATCTGCATTGTGTTAGGCAAAATAGCAACCGAAATATTTCACACATTTCCTTCTTCCTCATTCTCCCTTCTGAATAACATTATGGAAAAATTGTAAGAGCCAGAACTCCAAGATGTCTGCTGCTAGATAATGTCTTCTGTATATGACAGGGCACCCATGAAAGTGAATCTCAAGCCCAAAAGACTAGCTTTGAAATGAATATTGTAGACTTCATGACCACTAGAAGCTGCAGTCTTAATTCATAGACAAAGACAGGAGAGCTCAGAAAGAGCCAGCAACAGAATGTTAAAAGTAATACCTCTCCATTGGAATGGTTTGTGCTTAGCTTTGACCAACATTTGGGCTTGATAACCCCATTGTATAGCCTGTGAACATTTCAATGAGAATGCACATCTCTGCCAAATCATCTCTTCTAGGAAGTGGCAATAGTGTGTGTGTGTGTGTGTGTGTGTGTGTGTATGATTTAATTGAAGTTACAGTTATACCACCGGGGTGATGATGCTCTCCCCAAAAGCCATAGACAATCTAACAAAAATCTGAATTCTAAGCATGGGAAATCTCCTTTGGGGTTCTTAGGTAGGGGAGACCAAGAGACTTACAGAATGGTATAGGTCATTGCCATGGTCCTTGGTTGCCTACCCAGATTTGAAGGTAAGACCCCATTGAAAAAAAAAGCCACACATTTTAGACAGAGGGCTTGGGAAAATTAAGCTATAAATGAACTGGAAGCCTTTTCCCTCAGGATAAGCTTCCATAGCATCCAAAGGTGCCATGCAAGCTGCCAAGGGAGAAAAGAAATTAAAAACCCTACACAGCTCTAAGGCCTGGAAACCACAACAATGACCTGTACAGCAAGAAATTCCCAGAGGTGCAATGGTGGTACTTAAATGTCAGCATTAACCAACAGCACATAATTGGATTTGAGGTCCACCAATGGAAGATAACTCATGCCTGCTACTGTGATCCTAGCCAACTACCTGTGGTTAGTGGGGGCATGTACCCTAGAGAAGAACCTACTACTACCTTGTTTCTAAACCAGTGTACTTCCGAACTGCTGTCTAAATGCTTATCCTTGTGCCCACAGCAAATGTAGCTCTCACCCCTCACCAAAAAAGCCTCTTCTTTTAGAAGACAGAGAGCATCACAGAAATCCACAACTGGTCAACCTACATAGAACAACTGATTGTGGGGTACACATTGCCAACCAATACCTCTATAAGAAAAAGCCTACACTCAAGTCTCAGATTTGGTCAAATGTGAACAAAGTAGGTAGAACCAATCATGTATAGGTTTTTAATGTGAACCTACCTTTCTTTAACTTTCTATATAGAAGGCACTATGTTAAATAATTTATCTCCATCATTGTTTCCTAAGATTTATTTTAATTTTTATTTATGGGTATATATTTGTAGCCTCAGTGTGTGTGTGTGTGTGTGTGTGTGTGTGTGTGTGTGTGTGTCACACACAACCTTGAGCGAAGCCCAGTGAGTAAAACTATTGGTTCATACAGCAAATGTATGGTGGCCTGGGCTAAGAAAATACCAAAGTTTATTTCCCAAAATGACTGCCTTCCCAGTTTATGAGCAGTATCTGATAATTCTATGGCATTCTTTCCTCACCACCTACTAGTATTATTGGAGTTTATCATCTCATTTGCATTATTTGTTCTAATAAGTTGCTTATGGTATTTAGTTTTTATTTTAGGAACTGTCCAAATAAATTATATTAATTGCCTTGTAGGGTCACCCAAGCCTCAGATTCCAAGAGAAATCCCATCTCATAAACAAGACTCCAATAACTAGGTTCTGCCTTATAATAATGGTTATAGCCTTGCCCTTAACTATTTTCTCTGATGTGGACCATTGAAAGCACTTTTAAAAATTTAAGTGACAAGTTCAAATAGCCCTTAACTGGAGACCAGAGTCAAGAATCTCGTTCCTCAGTGTTACAGCACCCTCTCCTTACTCTTTGGCAAAGCTCTAAACTCAGTTCCTTTTGGGTATCTGGGGCAGCTGTCTGTCAGTGGTTCATGAGAAAATTCAATCCGTTATTTGGAAAAATTAAACTCAAATGTTTCCTTTCTAATCATCAGGGATACTTCTTGATATATGAAGAGAAGGGGCATTCAAAACGGGAATGTTAAGATTTCATAGAAGGGGAAATTTTGAAATACCAAATATGAGCACAGAGCACAGAGGGCATTTCAATCCTATCCAACACAATTCACTTGATGCTACCCAGTCACTACCACATAAATTACCCTTCAGTTCTTTTTCTTATAAGGCTTATCTCAATTAAGCTGTTTTCCCCCAGCTTTGAACTTTTTAGGCAAAGAAAGAAAGATAAAGTCTGTGGGTTACTTTTATAATAAGTTATGTTCTTTCTCAATGAATTTTCCATGACATCTGTTTAGGAAAATCTCAGAATATACCAAAATGAGATAATGACAGGGTTTTATATTTATCAAAGGCTGCCTTACCCTTGTGCACAATTAAGCCTAGTCGCCATTGCATGGAAGGATACTCATGGATGCCCAGAGGCATAGTCAGTGAAAGGAAACTGCTTCTAACAACAACAACAACAACAACAAAAGTCCCTGAATTCTTACTAGAACCCAGAGCCATCTGGGCATAGACATCCTGATGTACCTATCAGTTTCATTCACATTCTGTGATTATATTGTCTGGACTTAACTAGGTCTAGTTGGATTTGAAAACACATTTAAAAAAGGTTTGTCATGACAAGATGTTTTTGAAGAGGCTCCTTTTCCCTCCTGAAGATGAGGCTTTACTTTGAAATTTTTTGTAGTAGGTCTCCATGCCCTGAGTCAGAACTTGATTGGAAAAAAGCTGAGAACCACCAGTAAGAATGTCACAAGAAGTTTTTCAGCCAAGTGTGTCCTGGCCGATACTAAAGGCATCAAACTATTTTGAGAGGTATGTGTTTTGCTCTCTAGATGTTTTCATATGATACTTAATTTGCTTTTATATAGGAACTCTATATATTAACAGACATAACCCGAGGAATGACTCTGAGGTGACATACTCTTGTCTACCTTCATGGTCACATTAACAGAGTAATTTTAACTGAAAGTTTTCTGAACATTCCAATAGTGCTGACGTTAGGTAATATTTTGATATATCAATATGTATAAAGTAGCATCCCACCACCACCTGAAGTTTCATTTCCTACAGTTTCAAGTAGTCTGGTCAATCACTGTTCAAAAATATTAAATGGAAGAGCAGGGTGTTTAGTTAGTTGATATAGTGCATGCCTAGTGCATGTGAAATCCAGCGCTCAGTCCCCTGCACCACCTAAACTGGGTATGGTCATGCAGACCTTTAGCCTAGCACTTAGCAAATGGAGACAGGAAGTTGAAAAGTTTAGGTAAACCTGAGCTACATAAAGCCCCTTTTCAAACAATTAAATAGAAAAATGCCATAAATATGAAATTTACAACTTACTGTCATTCTAAATGGGATAATAGTAAGCAGCTAATAACATTTTTAGACCTATGAGAAACTGCTGGGCAACAGGGTAGCACAGAGAAAATACTAAATAGCGGATATTATTATATTCATCTTCTTAATTTTACTATTTATTGTGTAGGGGATGTATATGCCATGACACATGTCAGAGGAGAGAGGACAACTTCCTGGAGCCAGTTCTTGCCTTATACTATGTGGTTCCCAGGGACTGAACTCAGGTCATCTGGCTTGGCAGAAATCTACTGTATCAGCAAGTTCACCTCACTGGCTCTATCCTATTACTGTGTTTCTTATAATGCAATATGATAGGCCTTAAACATAAGTTCTAAGGTTTGTATTTGAAAACCAGATTCCATTTTCAACTTATTTCAAGTGAATTGTGTACTTATAAAACCAGCTCTTCTTTCTATGAGATTATACATTCTTTAAAGCAACAATTGTGTTTGTGGGATAAGCATTTATAGTAAAAGTTTTATTATTAATGTGTTTTTTTAATACTTTCTCATGTTATAACATCTAACCATTTAAATAAAACAAATGCTTAACAACTAGTTTTAAAGCATTTATACTACTGTTTTGATAAAATGATTTATGGGGCTTCATTAAATATATTGCAGACATGTTCAAATCTAAATATGAATTGGAGAACCTTCAAACTATACAGGTGATAGTGATTTTAGATGAAAAGTCTTCATGTTTCTCATGATAAAACTCAGAGACATGACTAGTTATCTAGAGTCGGTTTGTGGCAGAACTGTGCCTAGAACCCAGGTCTGTAGAGTACAGGCTAGGCACAACATCCATTACATCTCTGTCACACCACCACCACAATGTGTGTCTTATATCCAGGACTCAAAAGTAAGAAAAGATGAACCAGATAGTTCAGTGGTCAAGAGCCCTTGCAGAGGACTGGAGTTTGATTCTTAGTACCCAGCTATTGGCACTGCATAATAGCTTGTAACTCTAGCTCCAGAAGATCCAATGCCCTCTTTTGACTTCTTTGGGTACTACACTCATGTATACATATACACCCAAGCACACAGAGCAGCATGTAACACTGCTCTGAGTGGCTGAGCTCTGGTATAGGTAGGTAGACACCTGAATGCCCTATAAAAATACATGAATGTCTGTCTCCCTCCAACTAAATACCTAAAATAATCATCTGAGCAAGAGAAATCATTTATTTCATCTCACAGTTTTTAGATTTTCAGCCCACGGCTGCTTGGCAATGATGTTTCAGGTCTGTGGGTCTGCAGTGCATTATACTGTGAGGAAGTTGCAGTAGGGGCCTTTAGCTCATGGTGCCTGGAAAGCGGAAGAGAAGGAGGAGAATAAGGTCCTAAGATTCACTTCAAACACACACCGCTAATGACCTAACTTCCTTCCACTAAGCCCCACCTCCTAAAGACCCTACTCCTTCCCAGCAGGATGCTCATTAAAGCTTTAACACATGAGTCTTTGGGGAAAAACCATCCAAACCAATACCCTTCATAGAACAGTACAGAAATGCAGGTGTGCAGAAGTAGTTAGCCACAATTAATAACTAATGAGGAGCTTTATGTTTAAACTGAAGACTCCCTTGCTTAAAGAGGAATATGTTTTTAATGTGGACATGTGTTGTGTGACAAAGTTTTCCTGAAAGGTGCAACACATTCATCTACTCACCCCAGATAGGGAACCCAAAACTGACCAAAAGTATAGACAGCAGTCTAGTTTCATGTATCAATGAGTTTTTTTTGGAGGGGTTACTTCCAGAAATATGGGTGAGAGGTTAATTACAGGAGCAGAAATGACTAAAAGGCAACTGCATCACTAAAGCCTACCCCAGCATGGGTGACAGCTCACAAAGCTGGGAACTTGGAGCAGGTGACTCAACAGATTGGGGAATACTGTTTCCAGGTGCCTCAGTTGGTCTTAACCTCTCCCAGGCAGCTCACCTGGTTTCTGCTTCTTCCAGGCCCATGGTCTGGTCTCACTCTTCTGTGTGGCTTTTCTCCTCTGAAAGTCTTATCTGCAGCTTGGCTCTCCTCTTCTGAGAGAGACACTTAATCTTTATCACTTACTCTGGCAGGAAGGGATGGGCCTAGTGAATTCTGTCAGTTTCAGCGACTTCCTGAAGTTCTTTTGAGTTGTTCACCTTCCTTTTGAAGGAGCTCTCTGCAAATTAGAATGCTTCAATCTCAGAGGAATGTGGTATACAATAACATACTGTGTCCCACTTCTACAGTAGTGTAGGAAGATGAAGAAGGGATGGGAAATCATTTTGCCCACGCACTGGCAAGGAAACAAAGATTACTCTATGTTGAGAAACAGGTTTGCATACTCCAATGTCCTCAGTCCATCCAGGATATTTTTGTGTCTGTAATGTCAAAATCACTAAGGGAGACAGATAAAGTCCAGAAGTCTGGCAGCTACTTATGTCTCATTTAAGATTATGATAATTGATATCTGTGGGATGCCAATGTTTGAGAGATTACAATGATATTTTATTAATTAGACAGCAGTGCATAAATACTAGAAACCCAAAACAACAGTCACATAAAACATCCATTCAGAGATTTCATAATCACAAACTTAATCCCACGATATTTCCCAGTTTTCATTCACATGTAACACTGGATAGCCAACCAGTGTCCTTTTTATTATCTTTGAAAGTCAAGCCTTTTATGCTCCCTTGAATGTTTATTCCTACTCTCATACACTTTTAGGTTTTTCTTTATAGAATGCCTTTTTTGTTTGTTTGTTTTTTTGTTTTTTAATTTAAACTTGTGTGCTACTGGCCTTCATTGATGGAGGCTAGGGCAGGGGCTCAAGCAAGAACAAGGAGGTTGGAATTTCAATAAACTCTCTCATCTCTGAGCTGTTTTTGGTCATTATGTTTACCACAGCAACAGGAATTCAAACTAGAACAAGGTAGAAATTTAATTTTCTGCATATTGTGTTATTTATTAACTTTATAAAACTCACACAGTTCTAATCATTGGGTCCTTCTGTTCATCTGTGAAGAACACTGGCTAATCTTTCAAAGAATCGAGGTTGATTCCCAGCACCCAAATGGCAGCTCACACCCATCTGTAACTCAAATTCCATGGGATCCAATGCCATCTTCTTGCTCCGGGGGGCTAGAAATGTATTTGATAAATACACATGTGAGAGAAAGTCCCACACACATAAATTTCATTTCAAGAAATTGTAAAGGTAACCAACTAATAAATGGTAATTTTCAGTGTTGGTCCCTTGACCTCTGATCAAAAATCCCAGATGACTCCATGGTACCATATTGCCTTCCTTACCTTAGATAATTAAAAAAACAACACACTACAGCTGCCCCACTTTTTGTCCTTGTATGATCCAGTTACATACACTCTTTGTCCCATGATGACCAAGGGCCTTCCTCTGGCTGGTCTCCTCATCTATCCTTATCTGAAATCAGGGGTTTAAGTTGCAGACAGCAGTGTTATTATCATCAGAAGCAATGGCATAAACAACATATCTTTTTACAATATTTACCCAGAATTTGTTGGTTTTTTTATTGTTTGTTTAGTTTTCATTCCTTAAAATACCTGAAAGCAGAAAGACTTTGAAAAAATAGGATATGATTGAGCTCTAAAAATTCTAACCCTTATTAGTAACCGGAGCAGATGACAATATTAACTAATAGACTTTTTAAACTGCTTTCTGCTGAAACAAATCTTTGGAAGTGATGGGAAAAGCTTAAAATCCACCTCTTTTGAAAGGACCAGTGGTAGAAATCTGTCTGTGACATTTGTTGCTAGTTCAACCCAACATAGGTAAATGGTGCACAGGGCAGACTCTTGAAATGGAGCAGAACAGTTTTCTGCTATGGAGATCAAAAGCAATTTCACAAGTGGACACCTGAAATAATATAAAGGGAGTGATTTATGCATCCCCACCCTTGTGTTTCTCATTTACCCCTCAATCTCTACATTGCCTCTTTACTTAAAGTTGTGTGTATCATTGAAATGGCAGGAGCTTAAAAATAAATTTATAACAAATAAGGGGTTGTAAGTTTGCCAAATATTGAATAAACTCCTAGAAAACATTCTGGTTTAGTTCAACTCAAAATTTGGCCCAAGATGAGAGAATTTGATTGTTGGTTGCTTGCTCTGATGAACCTGCAGCAGGTTTAGAAATAGAGTTTGATCCCATGATGCAACCTTGGATTGCTCTTTCTGCATGTCTGCATGTTTTTTTTTTTTAATTGGGGCTCTTGGTTAGGAAGAAAAGAGTTCAACACTCACTCTGGTCCATCTTTCCTACTGTTATTTTCCTTTTTTCCCCTTTCCTTTACAGCAGTTATCACATACCCTAATATAGCCAGAGTTCCAAAGGACTACTGCTGTCTACCGTTTATTTTAACTTTTCAGACTTACTTATTTTATTTCATGTGCATGGTAATTTTGCCTGCACATGCATGATGTGAATGCCTGGTGCTCATGGATGTCAGAGGAGGGCACTAGATGCTCTTTCAAAGCACTCAAGTTCAATTCTCAGAATCCATGTGAGGTACCTCACCATTGCGTGCAGCTTTAGTTCCAGGGAATCTGGTATTGTATTTTGAGCATGTTCACTCTACCTTCAACTCCTCCCAGACCCACTCTCACTTCCCTTCCCACTTAACTCTGTGCCCCCTCACACTTTTTAAAATTAATCCCTAAAGTCAAATGTTTGCAGCTCATAGACTCTTGGCCACATGACCTTCCATTGGACACTTGTTAATCTACCAGGAACCATAGTTTAAAAAAAATCTTCCTCTCCCAATTACTAACAATGCCTTAGCTTTGGTGGAACTTAGTGCCCATCTCTCCTCTCTAGGCTATGGTTTTATCTATCTCCAGCTTTCACTGGTGTATGCAATCTCAACTGCTGTGAGTTTGTGGGAGCAACTGCCCTACTGTGTTCCGAAAACCCCATGTCCTTGTAGTCACTCACCAACTCTAGATCTTAATCTTTCCACTTCCTCTTCTGTAATAGTCCCTGAACCTTGGGAGGAGGGTGTGTGCTATAGATATTCTGTTTAGGGTTGAGCATTCCATAGTCTCTTATTTGTTCCAGTTCTGGTCTATGTATTAATCACTATCTCCTGAGAAAACAAACTTCTGATGAGGTTTTGGAGATACACTAGTACATGGGTATAACAATAAATTATTAAGATTCAGTTTAATACTATGTCCAATTAGCAGAATAATGGTAGCAAGTTCTCCCCTAGGGCTGCTAACCTATGTCTCCATAGGGTCTTAGCCCTGATAATGGTGCCAATTATAGGTTTCATCTTGTGGAGCTGGCTTTAAATCCAATCAAAAAAGTGGTTACTACCATAACATCCATGCCACTATTGCCAGGTTGGCAATTACTGTAGTTTGTAGGATTCAAATCTGAGTGAGATTAATATTACTTTTTCTCCTCTAAGTAGCTTTCATTGCACTTTCCAATACTGTAAAAGATAGCCAATAAGGATGAGGCTTCCAGGTCAGAATCCACTTGACTTCATTTTATTATTCAAATATCATATCTTTTTCATGTAGATAAAGATACATGTTTTCAGCAAAATCAAGTTCTGGAGGGTAAATAAGAACCTGCCAATATCCTGTAACATTTAGGAATCTATGGGACTTCACTGGCCAACAACTCAAAAAAAGGTAACCATACTTGATGCTTAACTTTTTATTTGGTAGTCTGTAGTGTCTAATAGGCCATTGTCCCAATATATGGAGTACTTTATATTATTTTTAAAGCCGGTTTTAAGTTAGATGATGTGATTTTCATATTCTTCAACTTTCAGATTTTAACTTTAGTTTGCACCTTCTTAATACACTCACAAAAAAAACCACAAAATTATAAATTTGGGTGAAATTCAACATAGTGGTTATTTTCTTTCATGGATTTTTATGTTGATTCCATGTCTAAAAAAACTTTCATCCCAACCTCAATTCTAAAATTTATGTCCTTTGCGATATTCTAAGAGTTTTTACATTGTCAATTTGAATCTATTATACAGACTAATTTGTGTTTTTGATAGTGTATTGCTTTTAAATGTATTTATTTGCCTGTGGATACCTAATTTTTTGTTTGTCTGTTTTTTGAGACAGTTTCTCTGTGTAGCCCTGGCTGACCTAGAACTTGCTCTGTAGACCAGGCTGACCTCAAACTCACAGCAATCCACCTATTCTGCCTCCCAAGTGCTGGGATTAAAGGTGTACAACACCATCTCCCTGTCTAATTTTTAAAACAATATTTTTATTCTTTGAGAAAGAATATATTTTGATCATTTCCATCTCACACTCTCTCCCACCAACTTCTCTGTGAACTCCAAGCACAATGTCCCCCTCCATACTTCATGTCTTTTTTGAAAAAAAAAATACAATAATTGTTGCCAACAGATTAATGGGTGTAAGGCCATCTACTAAAAGGTCAATCTACCAGGGACCACACCCTTAAAGTAAACTGACTCTCCCTCCCCTAGCAGATAACATCTGTCAATATCTCCTCAGCCAGGGGTAAAGTTCCTGTGACCAACCTTTCTCCATGCTGAAATGTCGATTGGCTTGGTCTTATATAGGCAACCACAGCTTCTGCTAGTTAATTAAGAAATTTAGTTTTTAAAAATATTGTTAAAAGGACTGTCACTGAGTTTTGCACAAGTATTTCTGTTGTTTACTTATATACTATGTGATGTACTCCATAGACATATACATCTCTCTAATGATATTCCATTGGCTTTGATACCTCTCCAATGATATCACTCTCTCTTGATGATTGCATCTATATAATATCAGATGGAATGAGCTTGATCTTCTTTTTCAAAATTGTTTTAGCTGGTACTAAATTTTAGAATAAGTTCCAAACCACTTTCAATTTTGTGAAAACACTAGTCAAAATAATCTCACAGCTGATAATTATGGAGAAGACAAGTAGGCCTTTAATTTTATGTGGCTGAGTTTAGAACAAAAATGATAGCAGAAGTGAACATTTTATGCTTCTATATTTTCCAGATAAGAAATGAGAACAAACAGATGCCTAAGCCCATGGATGCTCTTCTCTATGTATACAGTCTAAACAGTTTTGTAACAAATAAAAGAATGATGCATACCTGGACCATATTATTTCAAAACAAGGAATGTATTTCTTAAGGATACACACTGTCTTCCACTATAAAACCTGTAGTTAATTATCCCAGGCAATTATCCATTACTATTCCTTTATATTTTAGTTCTCCCTTATATGATGTGTCTCTTTTTAGCTAAGATTCTAATGGTTAGAATTCATTTCACATTAAATAATGGGGCTTCAATTTTGGATAAAGTATGGACTCATGGGGGATTTATCTTTGTATATTTCAGTTATTGAATATCCTGTAAAAATATCACAGAAATCAATCTTACCTGAATTTTGTAAAGTTGTATTACTCTCCTCAATAGATCCAAATACATGTGTCTTTATCTACATGAGAAGCTTTGTTGAAAATTTCAATACTTAATTGAAAATAAGGTGATCTGAAACACAGAGGAAATATCAGTGACCTCATGGCATGCTTATTTTCAAATGATCAGACTTCTGAATCCTGCATTTTAATAGGAATTTCAATTTATGGAATCCGCAGCAAAGAAAAACCATTTTAAAGAATTTACATCGCCAATAAAGCTTCCAAAATGAGAAGAATACAAATAATCTATGAGCTGAATTATATGTTCACATCATTTGGATTTAAATGTAAATTCAATGTCACACTTGGAACATTTCACCGAAGTGAATTTGGTCCAGACAAAGGCACTGCATTAAGTCTACATTCTTGCTTTGGAAATTTTTTCCCTATCCTTGAGTAAACACCCAGAACAGCAAGGTTGGTGTGAGACTTCCTGAAATCCATGGAACTCATGCATAGTGCAATCTCCCATGATGAATAATCATTGGCTTCCAGATGTAAATTTGTAGAGAATGAATTTTTTGGTTTTCTCACACTTCATAAAAGCAAATCTCCCTTCTCGATTTTACCTTTAGTGGCTTTCTTGTCAGGCCCATGGCTTTGTTTTCAATCTACTTTTTCCTGACTAGGTGTCTGAATGAGGACTCTCACATGAAGGTCAATGTACCTAAATCAGGAAGGAAGCTTAGATGGTGTGGCAGGAAGATGGAAAATTTGCCCTGGTGTGACACTTGTTGGCTACCTCTTTAAATAGGTGCATGTAAGTTTGTACCCACTACAGTTTATATTTAAAGGCAGTGACAGGATTGACAGGATTGTACATGAGGCTAGCCCAATACCATGCTTTTTTTTCTTTTATTATTATTATTATTAAGAGATTTTACATACCAACCACAGATTCCTGTCTCCTCTCTCCTCCCACCCCCCAGCCTTCCCTCACAACCCACCCCCATTCCCACCTCCTCCAAGGCAAGGTCTCCCATGGGGAGTCATCAGAGCCTGCTACATTCAGTTGAGGCAGGTCCAAGGCCCTCCTCCCTGCACCAAGGCTGTGTAAAGTGTCCCACCATAGGCACTGGGCTCCAAAAAGCCAGCTCATGTACCAGGGATGGGTCCCAATCCCACTGCCTGCCTGGGGGCCCCCTAAACAATTCAAGCTAAACAACTATCTCACCTATCCAGAGGGCCTGTTCCAGTACCATGGGGGCTCCTCAGCTATTGGCCCACAGTTCATGTGTTTCCACTAGTTTGGCTGGCTGTCTCTGTATATTTTCCCATCATGATCTCAGTGTCCCTTGCTCATAGAATCCCTCCTCTCTTTCATCGATTGGGTGCCTAGAGCTCAGCCTGGCGCCCAGATGTGCATCTCTGCATCTACCTCCATCAGTCACTGGATGAGGGCTCTATGATGAGAGTTAGGTTATTCAGCCATCCGATCACCCAAGTAGGCCATAGTAGTCTAAGGTGGGGTCTTCCTTGTGGATTCCTAGGAACTTCCCTAGCACTCTATTTCTCCATATTCTCATGATATCTTCATTTAACATGGTATCTCTTTCCTTGCTCAACCACTCTGTCCTTTTTACAGCTTGACCTTCCATTCCCCTATGTTTTTATCCCCCATCCCTTACCCTCCATTACCCCCCTCATGCCCAATTTGCTCATGTAGATCTCATCTATTTCTCCTTTGATGGGCGATCCATGCATCCTTCCTAGAGTTCTCCCTGCTAGTTAGTCTCCCTGGAGTTGTGGGTTGCATTCTGGTTGTCCTTTGCTTTACACCTAGTATCTACTTATGAATGAGTACATATCATGTTTGTCCTTCTGAGTCTGGGTTACCTCACTCAGGATGATATTTTCTAGTTCCATCCATTTGCCTGAAATTTTCATGATGTCATTGTTTTTCTTTGCTGAGTAGTACTCAATTGCAACACCATGCTTCTATCCACACTCAGATATGAGATTTTCCAGATGGTACATACAAGGATAGAAACTGAAGTTCACACATTAAAATACATTGTTGAAATACACAAACATACAGGACATAATACAAGAGTTACAGAGTAGAGGAGATAACTAATGCCTTAGGCTCTGGAATTCTTATTGTGCAAGATTTACTGCAATAGTTCTCACTTAAGGGCAATTTGCTTCCCAGGAACCATTTGGCAAAGATTACAGCCATTTTGGGTTGCCATAGTTGAGAGTCAGTGTGGTGGGGCAATTTACTCACATCTAGTGTGAAGAAGTCAGGGATGTTACTAAACACCTCACAATGCAGAGGACCCCTGCCCTCCATAAACAATTTATTTTTACTTCGAATATCAATAGAGGCAACAGTTGGGGGGAAATTGCTTTAAGATTTAAATTGTGCAGACATACAAGTGAACTTCAGGAAGGTCTATGTCAACTACTGAGTTCATTCTGGGGAAAATATCAGATATCTCTAGCTAAGGAAGGAACATTCTTGACACCTCACTTTTCCAGCATATCAGTGAATACATTCCAAGATTTCTATTGCCACATCGTAAAAAATATACTTTTTATTTCATTTCCTGGATGAACAAGAATGAGAAAGTTGTGAGTTGCCTCAATAATTTCCAGAAGACGTCAGTAACCAGATCATAATACTCTTCATTTAAGAAAAATCGACAAACATGTCGAGAAATTTCCCTTTTTGGCAAAGCTCAAAGCCTGCAAACAAGTTCTCTTTCAAGCTGATAAGTATTTTATGAAACTTTGGCGTGTCCCCTCCAAGTCTTGAAGGAGTTACCATGTTGGAGAGCAATAAACGTAATGCAATAAAATCAACATTATTTTTAATTGCTTCCTCTCAGCATTATCACATGCATGTAGAGGAGGGGGGGAAGCATACCCAAAACAGCATTCACAGTTCCAAATGGCTTTCTGCTGTCACTAGTTCTCATTCATTCTAAGGTATTTATACATGAAAAGAAGATAAATTGAGATATAAATATGAGAGAAGATCTACTATCTAAATCTTGAAGTAGATAATAGATATCTTATCTATTATCTATTCTCTTGAAACCTTGTAACAAACCATCTTCATCTTTGGTAATATCACTGTGTCCAGGTGTGCCTGTTGATATGGAAGACCAGACCTGCAGAGCTAGTCTCTAACTGTGAAAGTCCAGTTTGTCTTCACCATAGCCAGGATGTCTGAACACTGAGGCTGCATCAAGAATAATTCTGGGAAGTCATCCAATTCAATCTTCTTTCCAAGAGTGAAATTCAGATTATTAAAGACACAAACCTAAAACTGTCCTGCTCTATAAATTAGAATAAAAACACTTAAAATCATGATTCTAATCAGCACTCAATATTTGAAAGTGCTAAACACATTCATCAGTGAATTTGGATTAAGATATATTCATGGACGGTCCCCTGTGAGTGGATAATTCTTGTCTGGCATGGTGTGTGTGTGTGTGTGTGTGTGTGTGTGTGTGTGTGTGTGTGTGTGGTATGTTAGTGGTGTGTTATACAAGAGTTATGGTATATTGTGTGTGCACATGTTTGTAAAAAATATGTATGGTGTCTTTGGGGTATGTGTATGGGTAGAAAAACCTCAGGGAAGTGCATATATGAGAGGTGTGTTCTATAGGGTAAGGGTTTATAATCTCTGTGGTGTGAGTGTAATGTACCCATATGTATGTATGTAGAGAGGTGCTAGTCTGTGCAGGCATTTATAGAAACTAGAAATTGTCCTAAAAATGGGCTTCTTGGTTATTTTTCCACATTATTTTTTGAGTCTTTCAATAACTCTGATCTTATTGTTTCAGTTATAATGGCTAATCAGTGATCCCTGAAGATCTATGTCTCTCCATTATTACAGGGCTGGAGTTACAGGCATGAACTATATTGGGAGTGTAGATCTGAACTCAGATCTGTACTTTCACCCTTGTGTGTGGGGTAACTAATTTTTACCTTTGTTTCCTGATTTAACCTAGAAATACAACTAAATGTACATTATCTAAAAGAATTCACCCAGTTACTGCATTTCACTTTTCATTTTATTGGCTCTAGACCAAGAATTTATATTTGGGTGTTCCAATTTCAGAAACTGTAGTCACAGTTGGCATAAGAATTTAACTCTGAGAAAAAGATAACAAATTTTATTGCTGGAAGGATTGTGAATTGAAAGAGTACAGTGACCTAGAACTGCTAGATGTGTGTCATGACTTCTTTACCTTGGTAATCATGACAATTCAAAAAAAAAAGCCAACAAAACTTAGGAGAAAATAAAACAATATAAGCAAATTTATTAAGTAAAGGATTTATTTGGCATTGTGTCTTCACTTTTTAAATTTATTATCCAAAATGGTTCTGTGCCCCCTTCTTTCTCCCAAGATTTAAAATCAACCACACTGTGGGTGATGCATGTGGTAGAAAGAATGCTATATTTTACAATTTACAGAGGCATTTCCTAATCATTGGTATTGTTTCATTATGACTTAAGACCAGAGCTCCAAACAGGATCCCTTCAAGACTTGAAACAAAGTTAAGTTGAGGATGATTTCTTATTTCTAAAACCATTGAGGGACATGAAAGCAAATGTTCAAGTTTAAAAGTTTGAGTTGTAGGCAATATATTCATTCATAGACCAATCAAGTGTATTTTTTGGTAAAATGCTTCCCTAAATATGTGTACGACTCTAGGTTTGATCCCATGTGTGTTTGTGTATGTGTGTGTGTGTATATGAGAGAGAGAATATTTACAGAAGATATATTTTACTATTTGTTAATATTAGTTTATTTATATGAAATATTTACTGTACAATTGTATTCTTGAGGGCTAACTTTAAACTGCTGTAGAAGTAACTGTCTTATTCAATAAGAAACACAGAGCCAATACAGAGATGAAAGCCAAGAGGTCAAAGCAATAGCTGAGAGCTAAAAACCTTACGCTTCACTGTCTCTGTTGCCCTACCTCTCCTAAAGAGACCTACTTCCTGTGTGTCTGTCTTTTTATAGTGTTTCTGTTCTGCCTTCTCATTGGTTGTAAACCCAACCACATGACCGCCTCGTCACTCCCTGTCTGTACAGACCTCCAAGTCTTCTATGGTTGGTATTGAGATTAAAGGTGTGTGTCTCCATGCTGGCTGTATCCTTGAACACACAGAGATCTGCCTAGCTCTCCCTCCCAAGAGCTGGGATTAAAGCTGTGCACCACCACTGCCCAGCTTCTGCTATGGCTTGCTATTAGCTCTGACCCCCAGGCAACTTTATTTATTAACATACAAATAAAATCACATTTCAGTACAAATAAAATATCACCATATTTCCCCTTTTCTATTTTAATAAAAAGAAAAAAGGAAAAAGATTATAACTAACATAAGAAAAACTACATACAAAAGTATAATAACTATATACCATATATACAAGTAATAAATACCTAAACAATGCCTGGTCCATTTGTATTTGACAAATTTAGAGAAAATAATTCCATTATCTATCCTATTTTGGTAAGTCCAAAATGTACCTAATTCACTTTTTAATCCTAACTAATCTTTAACTATAACTAACTAATCTTTAACTATAACTAACTAATCTTCAACTCCCTCAGCGACCCAAGAAGGAAAAATATTACCTAATAAAAAATAAAAATAGAAAGTGCATGCAAGCAGCTTCCAAAAAAAAAAATGTGAGTTGACAGAAACAGCCAGCTTCCTGGTCAGTCACTGAGGTTTCTCCGCAGTGTTGAGGCATCATCTTCAGCCTATAGGCTTAGCGTATCTGACAGACTCACTTGTGAAGTAGGATGTACACAAGGTCAATAGTTCAACCTCACATTGGGTGAGAACAGTCCATGTACCAGAAACACCTGAATTCCACTAGTATCCTGTCATGATTCAGGATTTTAAATTTTGGAAATTGTTGATGTTTTTTTAATTAAGCTGTCCATTTTTCTTGGCTATGTGTGTGTGTGTGTGTGAGAGAGACTTCATCTTGGCATCCTGTTCTTCTCCATATCCTTCTATTAAATGTCAGTCTACTATTGAGAGGTGTGAGTTTAGTTACTCTTCAAGAATAACTGTTTCAGCTGTCGTTCCACTGCACATCAGAAGCCATCGGCCCACTGCCTGTTCATCTGCCTTCGAAGAAAAGGGCACTGTACCTTTTCCGGATTGCGAAGGCCACTTCAGGGATGGTGCCATATTGTCCTGGCCTCAGAAGATGCCTTTTGATAAAGCCATAACCACACTTGTTTTGGCAAGAACCGGTAGTTCTTTGTTTCATGTCCTGTCTGTCCTGTTTGTCAGCAGTTGATTCGAGGATACTTTGTTGTCCAGTGGCTAACTTTTGCCACAATGAAAGTTAACTCCATATGTAGTTTCTTCAATGCCCATATTTTCTCTTAAGTAGATTGGTACTGCCAGAAGCCAACATGTCTCATAGTCATAACAAAAAAGAAAAATTTTCTAAGTTATTAAAACATTTTAAATGCCATATTCTGTAGATCTCTGAAGTGTTTGAAGATGACCTGTCTATCTAAAATATATCTGTTCAACTTTGAAAACATACCTAATATGACTACAAGTTCTATTATAATGTTTAACTACTAACTTTCACTTTTTTATATCCTAATAGTTGGTAATAATAATACAATAACTGAAGTAAAAGTTTTAAATTACTCATTAATGAACCTTTTCAGGGGTCAAAATCCTTGCAAAAACTTTGAAACACAAACTCCATTGGACAATATACTTTCTTGGCCTGTGATCCCACATGATCTACAGAGTCTCCCTTATAAAATGTGTCTTTGATCTCAAAGCACAGTAACCATAAGCACCAGCTAAATGAATGGCAACTGTTCACCCAAGTACATTTTCTGTCCTGAAAAGAACAACACAAACTACATACCACAACTGTTTAAAGACCTGATGTCCTCTCTCTATCTATACATTGAACTGCCATTTCAACACTCAATAGTCAATCAGTTATAGAAACTTTAGACGCCATTAAAGCTACTCTTTGCAGCAATGTGCTAAACAGCAGAGAATGGATTGGACCTTGAGTGCAGTGCAATGAAAAGAGACATAAAATTTTCTGGGATTCACGTCATGATTGCAAAGGGATTTAGAAAAAGGAATTCACTCATTTTTTTTGTTTGTAGTGGGATAATAAAGATTCTTTAGCAATGGTTATGTAGAGAAAAACATGGGCATGACAATCTTTTATCAATCTACCATCTATTATCTGTCTGTCTGTCTTCTATGCCCTTATCTACCTATCTCTTTTTCAGGGAACTGGGAGAGCAGCAGAAAGCATACACAAACCACCATCCCCAACTGTCTTTAGTCAGATGATCTTAAATATATATCGGGCAAGTTGGGGTCCTTTTTCACAGTGGACTGCATTTTAGGCACTTTTGAATAATTGCCCCTCTCTCAACTGTCATGTAGAAATTGGCATCATTGAATAAATGAGGAAACTGAGGCCCTGATGGGTGAAGATGGTGGGCTAAGCCTTGGGTTAGAATAGAAAGAATAATGGTTTGAACTGTTGTTCTTTCTAATATCCTACAATTTCTAAAACAGGTTAAATTTTACCTTTTTAACTTCTTTGCTGTTTCACAGAGAATGAAATCTTCAGCTTAATTATTGTGTGTGTTAATGGATAGAGAAATATTTAACCTCCTTATCAAGTACATTAATTAAACATAAACCTAAATCATACAAAAGCAAATAAAACATGGAGTCCCACAGAAGGGGATGAGCTTTGATAGCTGCTTTGCAACAATCCCTTAATTCCTGGCCCCATATCTGAAACAGGAGAAGAGATTCTGGGAGACACCTGTCAAAACTGAAGATGTCACTTTGCCCCAGGGTTGCCTTATCCTACAGTATTTCCTCTTGAGAATTTTCACCTTGCAAACTATACGAGGACATCATTCTCTCATAAACACGTTGTCCTGGTGGACAGTAACTCACATTCACAGAGCAGCCTGCCCTTTGGCTGTCTCCTTGAACTTTATACATCTGTTACTTCCTTGTCTGGTCTATGGCAGCTGTCTTCACCATGAAAATCTTACAAAATGTTTACAGACTTGGGGAGGAATTTTGAGAGTTTCAACATTTAGACAGTACCTAATTGTTGTTACAATATGAGATCATATGATATAAGAGAAGCGGCCTGGAGAGATGGCTCAGCAGTTAAAGAGTTCACATTGCACTGCACAGAACCTGAGTTTATTCGGTTCTCACACCAACATCCTATAGTCCACAACCTTCTGTAACTCCAGCTCCAGGGGAGCCAGTGACTCTGTCCGCCTCAGGTACCTGTACTTACAGGTAAATACTGGCATACAGATGCACATACATACACATATCTTCAATCGAAAGCAAAATAATTTGTGTTTATTCACAATGTTCTCATATAGTGTCTCACAATCCCTCCAAAATACAGTAAATGAAGTGTCTTTCTTTAGAAAGGTCCATTGGATTTGATGCTTTTCTAAGGATAGCCTTTAAAAATAACATACACATATATGTACATAGGACAATTAATGGGGAAAAAGAGGACACAAATTTGAAAGTCAGCAAGGAGAGATTTCCGAGGAAGTTTGGAGGGAGGGAAGTGAAGGGAACAATTATGGCATTATTTTATAATTTAAAAAAAATAAAAGAAATAATTTTAACAGATAGCAGAATGGGACTTGATGGCTGCTCTAGAAAAAGATCCTGGAGACAATACTAGCATTTCTTCAGTATAATGCATTTTAAAGACCACTTGATCCAAACTGTAGTCAAACTCTTGCATTTTGTTGTCGTGTTAGAAGACAAGAGAGGGGCACTCTACCTTGAAAAACAATCATGCTCATCTATTTTGAAGTTATGGCTTCAAAATCTAATGAAAACAACTTTCATTATATTGGAGAAGTTAATATCAATATTATTAATGTTCTTTATCTAAATAAAAATAGCATCCATCTAGAAAGTAATCCACCCAGCATTAAGAGCTCTTATGAATCATTTTCTTAATTTTTTCCATCTGGTCATTTCTAAGAAGAAGCTATTCAGGATTTCCAAGTAACAAATATATCAAGCTAGGTAAAATTTTACTCACACAATTACACACACACACACACACACACACACACACACACACACACACACACACACAAACCTACCAAAGGGAATAAAATGTACTCTTCAATTTCAAAGAAGCGGGGTTTTCTCCACCAATTATATGACAATTTATGAGCTCATTTATAACTGAGGTCATTCAACTAAATGATCCACCAGAAGAGAAGGGCTATGGCCACAATGGCTATGCAATATCTGTAGTATCTGCGACAGTCTTGGCCAAAGCCAGCACTAGTGGCTTTGAAAGACTAACTGTTCTTGTATGAGCAATTGTTAGTCACTGATTACCTCTATTACCTTGATGATTATATAAACAACCAGGTGTCATTATTTTTTCTTTTATTTATATTGTTCAAAGTACTAAAGACATTGGTTTTACAATGAAAAAAATATTCCTCTTTGATTATCCACTATAAACTCATTTGATAGGAATTAAATAAACCATAGAAAATGTCTATCACAATCAGTACTGGAATTCTTTACTAATACTAATACTGCTTTCCTCCCACCTCACCCCCTTACTCATATAGTTGATAGCCTCATTATTACAACAGTGGCTCTATTGTGGAATAATCCTCTTATACACTGTAAAGATTTGTCACTCAAATTGGTTTAATAAAATGCTTATTGGCCAGTATCTAGGTAGGCAGTATTGTAGCTAAAGTTTTCCTGTGTCCCGGCCTGCCAGCAGTCAGGTCAAATCTCTCCCACTCACATCCCCCAAGTAAACACACAGATACTTATATTGCTTATAAACTGTATGGTTGTGGCAGGCTTCTTGTTATCTGTTCTTATACCTTAAATTAACCAATTTCTATAAATCTATACCTTGCCACATGGCTCATGGCTTACTAGTATATTATATCACGCTTCTCCTCATGGTGGCTGGCCGCGTCTCCTGACTCAGCCTTCTTCTCCCTAGCCTTCTCCTCTCCTTTTCCCTGCCTACCCTATACTTCCTGCCTGGCTACTGGCCAATCAGCATTTTGTTAATCAATCAACCATAGCAACATATATTTACAGCATACAGGATGTCCAACAGTACAGTATAGGTGAGACAACCAAACTAAAAATGATGGGAAGGAGAAGGGCAGAGTCAGGAGCCACCAGCCAGATGCAGAGAGAGCAGGAGATGAATATGCCACTCTAATAAAGGTACCACCACCTGGCAAAGCATAAATAGAAATATGGCTTAATTTAAGTGTGAGAGTTAGCTAGTTAAAAAAAAAAAAACTGAGCTATCATCTAAGCATTTATAATTAACATAAGCCTCAGTGTGGTAATTTGGGAAGCAGCTGCTGGGTATGTGGGAATTGCTGGTGGCACAGAAACTTCCATTTACAGCCTTCAACCTACCTAATGCTGAGACTCTTTAATACACTTCCTCCTATTGTGGTTACTCCCAAATTATAAATTATTTTTGTTGCTACTTCATAACTATAATTTTACTACTGTTACAAATCATAATTTAAATACCTGTGTTTTCCAATCATCTTAGATGACCCTGTGAAAGGGTCTTTTAACCCCAAAGGGTCATGACTCACTGGCTGAATAACAAAATGTCAGATAAAATGAAGCCAAGCCAAAGGATTCTTTCCTTCACTGTCTTCTTATCACAGAGGATCATCAGAACTACTTCCAGTTCATCTGAACTTAACCATGGTGAGGTTTATACCTGGGAGTTCATTGAGCAGTAGACAATGGCCAGATTTAGTGGGACTTTCTTAGATGTTGCTGAGCCTCTTTTTGATTTGTTTTCTAATAGATATCATCAGTTCATATCCACCTGGGTTAGATATATAGATGCTACTTTCACCTCCCAGGAAGCCAGGATCATCCTAAACAAAGCTAAAGGGTTACATTGAATTTCATTGTATATATTCTTAAAATATTAACCTTTTGTTTGTCTATGCAAATTGCATACTACAGTCTATGTGTGGTAATATATTGTGTAACCTAATAAACTTAACTGGGAATCAGAGGACAGAGCCAGCCACTAGATTAGACATAAAGGCCAGACAGTGGTGGCACACACCCTTAATCCTATCACTCAGGAGGGAGGCAGAGATCTGTCTGGATCTCTGTGAGTTCAAGGCCACACTGGGAACAGAGCTAGGTGTGGTAGCACACCCCTTTAATCCCAGTACTTGGGATCGTATGTTTTTGTTTGGGAAGCACACAAGCCTTTAATTCCAGGAAGTGATGTCTGGGCACAGAAAGGTATATAAGGTGTGAGGAAACAGGAACTCACTCTCTTGAGGCTGAGGATTTCATAGAGGTAAGAATGTGACTGACTTGTTCTGTTTTTCTGATCTTTCAGCTTTCACCCCAATATCTGGCTCTGGATGTTTTTTTATTAATAAGATCATTTAGCAATTTGTGTTACAAATCTACTACAGGAGACTTAAGTTTTCACCCTCCTATCAAATGTCCATATTTGAACATTAACTTACTTTTATTCCTGAAATATTTCAAGTCAATTTTATTCCCGTAGATGAAAAGAAAACAAAATGATACTGCTGCATCATTTCTATAAATATTAAGAGAGGGTCACTCAGGTGAGGCAGAAGTTACTAGAATACATCATCTGAATGGGATTCTCAGTCTTTTGTAGACTGGTTAACACAATACATTGCTGTTTTGGTTACTCTCTCATTGCTTTGAAAAAATCCCAACAAAAACAACTTTTAAACAAAGAGCTTATTTTGCCTTATAATTTCAGAAGGAAAAGTCCCGTTGTGGTAGATAAGACATGGCAGTAAGGAAGGCACAGTGACAGAAGACTGTGGGGGTGTGTCCTAACAAATCCCCTTTATATGTATTATAGAAACATATTATATAATATATATATATATAAATTATGTATAATGTATTAACACACACATGCACACACACACACACACACACACACACACACACACACACACACACACATATAATAGGATTTGGCTTATGGAATGTGGTCCAGCTAGTCCAGAAATGGCTGTCTACCAATGGAATGTCTGAGGATCCAGTAGTTTCTCATTCTATGAGGTTGGATGTCTCAGCTGTTTGTCAGTATATTCTGGAATCCCAAAGATGTAGGCTCTAATATCAATGAAGGAATGGACTTGCTAGTCAGAGCAAGAGCAGGCAGAGTGAGCAAGCTTCCTTCTTGCGTGTCACTTTCATAGGCTGCTAGTAGAAGGTGAGGCCCAGATTAAAGGTGGATCTTCCCACCTCAAATAATTTAATTAAGAAAAAATCCTCACAGGTATGGCCAGCCATTTGGGTTTTGGTTAATTTCAGAGTCAAGTTGACAACCAAGCAAATCTATTACACATTGCATCCACACCCAGGAAGCAGAAAGTGCTGAATGTAAGTATGGTCTGGAAGCAGAGAGAAACTAGGAAGTAGACCTAGTGTGGAGACCCACAGAGGCTGCCTAGTGAGACCTCACTTAGGGTCAGAGAATCTGAGCTTGCTTTACCCAGCAGGGCTGCATAATGGGATGATTTGACCATGGGTGGGGTTACCAGGTATTTTGAAGGGTCTACACCTGGCTGTATGGTATGCTTTGATCTTGCAAGGGAGAGGTCTTTTGCCTCTCCCATTGGCATGCTATAAAAAGCCCTTTTCAATAAAGGATGGGGCTGTTGGGTATTGACCCAGGCCCTCCCAAAGCTATCCTGTGTTTCTGTCTTCTCAACAGCTAGGTCTCTCTTTCTATCTATCATTTCTTTTTTTTTTTTTTTTTTTTTTTTTTGGTTTTTCGAGACAGGGTTTCTCTGCGTAGTTTTGCGCCTTTCCTGGAGCTCACTTGGTAGCCCAGGCTGGCCTCGAACTCACAGCGATCCGCCTGGCTCTGCCTCCCAAGTGCTGGGATTAAAGGCGTGCGCCACCACCGCCCGGCTTCTATCTATCATTTCTTAACTCCTCTCTCCTCTACCTAAGAACCCTTCAAAAGGCAGGAGAAGGTGGGAGCTGGACTCCCATAGACCTCACATGCTAGTCTATAAAACCTCACTGCCCTCACCCAAGTGGCTCACTTCCTTCAACAAAGTTCTACTTCTTACAGGTTTCACAACACTGCTAACACAATCTTCTAGGGGACATTTTATGTTCAAACTACAATAGGTGAGCAAACAAGTTTATCCACTGAAGTAAATAGGTCTACCATGGGAGGGAGCTTCCATGCCATACACCTTCCTAGTGAGCAGTTTAAGTACCTGTGGGCTAGTCTCTCACCAACTATTGGATCCCTGTTGCTCAGTGTCTTTCGGTTCCTTTTTAATTTGAGATGTAGTTTGACACCTCACAGGAATGTTCAAAACAAGGAAAGAGAGGACATGCCTCTTGAACACTGACTCTATCTTCATTTTGTGTTGTTCCCTGTCGTTTAGTAGAGCTGCATAAGCAATAGCCAGAACACAGAAGATGCTATCTTTGTGCATGTAAGTCATATGACGAGACAAATGATTGTCTTTTTTCTTTATACTTTTAATGACTTCCTCAGGGTTAGAACGTACCAAGCCATAGAACAGTGGCAGAAAATGGAGTGTGAGTTCTGAGCTCTATACACACAATAGTCTGTTACCATTATTTTGGTAGAATGATTTTCATTGAAAAAAATGCCTTGATTCCCTTAAACATTCTATCATGTTATACTATATTACTTTGAATTATCACTGTGAAATTTTGTATTCTTCCGATTAAGTATTATGAGTGCTGTAGTGGTTTGAATGAGAAATGTCCCCCAACAGTCCATATATTTGAGCACTTGGTACCCAGCCAATGGCACTGTTTAGGAAGCTTATAGAAAATTTGCTGGAGAAAAGTCTGTCACTGGGAGCCGGCTTGGAGGGTTTAGAGCCTCAAGCACTTCTGGTTTTCTCCCTCTGCTTCCTGCATATTCATGGTGACATAATCGCTTTGCTTCTTGCATATTCATAGAAATGTGATCTCTTAGCTTCCTGCTCTGGAGCCTCACCTGCTGCCATTCCTCCCCTGACATTATTGACTCTCCCACTGGAATTGAAAGCTGAAGTAAACTCTTCCACAGGTCATTTTCATTCATGATGTTTTATCATGGCAACAGAAAAATGACTAACACAATTACCATCTTAATGTATATGACTTTCTCATTGTTTTTGTGTTTTCTTCCCACAGAGTAAGAAGAATAGATATTATGAAGATTGTTTTTAATGTGTATAATGTCTAACCAGGATTTTTTTTTTGTTGTCTCAGTTCAACTTGGGTTTCAAAGATGAAGAGTCCACACAGTTCTTTGCCTTCCAAAGGTATCTGGTCACTTATATACAGTCTGCAGAATTGCTTGCCCACAACAGATTTTTCCTGTCTTGGTCTCTCACTTATATTATAGAATATTATTTTAAGGTATGTTACTTTTACTTATGCTGTGTAACATTTGCTTTAATGATACAAGAATGCGCTGCTATTTTTTATGTTGCCTCTGTTTAACTCTGTGAAGCTGGGATTCTTTGCCTGTCTAAAACACCTTCTGGTCAAATAAAGAACTGGAAGGCCAATAGCAAAGCAGGAGAAAGGATAGGCAGGGCTGGCAGGCAGAGAGAATAAGTAGAAAAAGAAATCTGGGAGGAAAAAGAAGAACAAGCAAGAGAAGGAGAAGGATGCAAGGGGCTAGCCACCCAGCTACACAAACCAGCAATGAAGTAAGAAAGAAAGATATTCAGAAGTAAGAAAAAGGTAAAAGCCCAGAGGCAAAAGGTAGATGGGATAATTTTGGTTAAGAAACGCTGACAAAAAGCAAGTCAAGCTAAGGCTGGGCATTTATAATTAAGAATAAGCCTCCATGTGTGATTTATTTGGTAGCTGGGTGGCAGAGCCCTAAGAGCAAACAGTAATACAACGAATAATACATCTGCCTTCCATTTTATAAGAGAGAAACAAAAGGTAACTGTTCATTATAGAGACAGATAAATCATTTGGGGAACAATAGTCAGCATTGTTCAGCATTTCCTTCCATTTTCTTAACTGACCCCGAACTGGATGAGGCTTCTTAGTTCTTGATATGTGAGGAATTAGGAAAACAAAGAGGTTGGCTCTCACCTGCAAAACTGAAAGACAAGAGGATGGCTGGAAAAAAGAATCTTTTTCTCTGAATATGGAGAGAAGTAGAATCAGTGTGTGCACAAGAGAGGGCAGCAAGGAATGAGTAGCCTGGAAAGAAGGCAGTGGGAAAACTGCCTTTCCCTGGCTGAGAGAAAAGGTGAAGAGGCTGCCTAGAGACAGCTCTAGAAGCAAAAGAACAGACAGATCTCACAGTCATGACCTAAGTTGGGGCATTGACTCAGCAGTAAATCATGATGTGAACAGCTCTCTAAAGAAACCCCAACATACAATGCTGAGCACAAGATCATAACTTCACCAATTGGTAAATTGTCTTTATGTCCCTATTTCTCCTACCTACATCATCAAGCAGAATGCAAGAAACAGCATCCTGAGTACAGAAGGTGAAGGTAAAGTTTTTCCTTATCATATCTAAGTTCTGACACCCAAGTCAGGAATGAACAAGATATTTGTATGCTGGTTCTCTGTACAAAGTATAGGTTATGGTGAGACTTTTATCTGATGTAAAAGTTACAAGATTCAACACATAACTTCATCATACTATTGTTTTAAGTATAGCCATTTTACTTTTTTTTATTATAAGACCCAAGTATTCAAATCAAGGAGTTTACAGGTTTCCAAGTCACATTCTAAAATAGATTGATAGGTTATGACAAATAAGATTGCTGTTCTTATACATTTCTCATTATTTTGTGGTATATACAATGAAATATGACATATCCACTCCCCATATACTCCTTCAAGTACTGTCAGATCTTTCCTAACATACTCACTGTCACATTCATGTCTTTTATGTTGTGTGTTTTTTTTAACAATCTACTAACTCCATTCAGTGCTACCCACATGTACACAAGGAGTGTAGACAACTTACCAGTAGCAAAACTTCTGAAGAAGAACTATTTTCCATCCCCCAGTAGCGATCAACTATCAATAGAACCTCAGCGAGGAATGGGACCTAATAAGCCCATGTCTAGTCCTGTGCTGGAATTTCCATAGGCTTGATCATGTGCAGTGCTAGCACAGGCAACCACACTGCTGAGTTCATGAGTGCAATAGCCCATCCCTGTCCAGAAGACAGCATTGTCCAGCACTCCTCCCTGTTCTTATGTCTCATATTCTTTCTGCTCCCTCTTCTGCTAGATTCCATATGTGGGGGCTTTGGGAAGAAAAGATACATTTTATTTTGTCCTATTTTATTGTCCTGTTTGCAATATTACCAACTATGAAGGATAATTAATCCTAAAATGTTCTTTTAAAAGTGATAATATTTTCTCAAGATTCAATAAGTAAAATGATAGTTTAATGATCTCTTATTACTAGAATAATTTATCATCTTTCATTTAGCATATTTGTCTTCTCACAAACTTGTGGAAAGTCACGAGAAAAGACAAACCCTTCTTGCATTCATAAAACCATTTCTATAACCTCTAGCTTGTCAATATAATTGTTTTGAAACAGATTATCCCTATGTACTGGCTTGCTTCAAACTTTCCAAATAACTCAAGGTGGATTCAAAGTCACCCTTCTTCTGCCTTAGTCTTCTGAATGCTGAGATTATCATGTAAAGTTTCTAACCTAGGAAATTTTATGTGTATTGGAATTCCAGTTATAAAGCTTATTTTTCCTTTTGGTTTCTACTATTTTGGAAAAAAATGTCTTTATTTTCTTCTTTCTTTCTCCCTTTCTTTTCTTCTTTTTTTCTTTTCTGTCATTGGGTTTCTAACACTTAAATGTTTGACTGCTTCTTCCATCTGGAGTTTATTTGTCTAAGACTCAGAATCTGATAAGCATGGATTGAGTATACAGAAATGTCTGGGGAAACTACTGTTTCTATGACTACATCACTTTCAATCAATACTTACATCCTAGTTTGAAGCACAGTTGTCCTTACTCTCTACTAAAGGCTGAAGCGACTTTCAATAATACATTTTTCTTATTCATCTTAACTCTTTTTTTCTTAACCACAACCTGTCCCTACTACCATTTACACCCCATCCATTGTCAGGGATGAAAATGGTTCTACGATTTGTTAATGTCCAAGAAAGGCCCTCACCTCTGAATCATTTTTTCCCCAAACATAAATCCCTGGGCCAACAAAGAAAAGTGGTATTTTTCCATCTCCATAATTCCTGTTATTTTAAGTCTATCCTTTAACCAGAGTGGCTTTGTGTTTCTTTTTCCTTGATAACTCACAGGTTCAAATGTAAGAATTTATTATTATAAGGAACAATTATGAGGTTCAAAGCACGCTGTGTGCATTCCATGCTTCTAACTTCTGGTACTGATATACGGAATGAAATACTTGTGGTTTGTCCACTCGCATGAAATGGATGAGCTCCAACTACTGGTGGTGAAAGGCTTAATGAATGTCTGCCTTCGTCAGACCCAACAGGGACCTCGTATCATGGGAGGTCGCCCAAGAGCTGTATTGCAGCATCTCAAAAACAAACTTTCACCATTTAGCTTATTCATTCCAGCTATTCTTCAGCATCAACAATGGCAACCACCAAAGGGGCGAGGGGCATGGCTTTGCTGGTTTTCTTGCTTTAAACACCATCCTGGGGTTTAAGATGTCAAGATATCTTTTTTTTTTCCACTGAACTAGACAAACGACTGACCTTTTTGAACAGCTCTGACATTTTGCTTCTTCAGTGCCATGTGTTCAGCATTTTGATAACTCCCCACTCATAAAATCTCTCTAATTTAATGAGATAATACATTCCCTTAGCAGAACAAAAAATAAAATTTAAAACAAAACCAGAGCATTGCTTTTTTTCTTTAAACAATTATTTATTTTTTATTTTATGCATGAATATTTTGTCTGCATGTATTTATGTGCCCACGTGCATACACTGCCTGCAGGGGCCAGAAAAGGATCCCCTAGGAATGGAGTTACAGATGGTCATGAGCTACCAGATGGGTTCTGGGAACCACATTCAGGTCCTCTGTAAGACCATCAGGTGCTCTTTACTGATGACCCATCTCTCCAGTCTCTCTTTTTCTTTTTAATATTTACTTATGTTTATTCAAAAATAGGACTACTTAATTGCTGAGTTTTTTCTAATTTTCCCTGTCTTGATTCTTTAACAGTAGAAAAGTTGTGTTTTCCTATATAATATTTATAATTTTATAAAGAATAAATGCATTTTTAGCTACTTGTGTACATGCATCCCACTCCTAGTATAACGAGGGGTTTATTTTGAAGTTAAATATTTAAAGTGAAATTCTTTATTAGCATAGACTTAACACTATATCCATTATAAAGTGAATATCCAATAATGCAGTTGAATAATAACAAATGAATAACCTGTGATCTGTGTACTCTACTTTAAACAACTCGAAACTTTCAGATTGTTGGAACATTTATATCATGCAATATTCAGTCATGTCAATAATGGTCCATAGATCCAAAAGTTATACTATATAACATATCAAATATAACACACCCATTTACTCAGTTATGTGCCCTTTGTCATGGCAGAGGCTGCACACAGACACCAAAACCCATTGTTATTTGACACTACTCACGTATAAAAGAAGATAATTCATGTCTTTTTTTTTTGTAATAATATACATCATATAATTCAAAGTGGCCAAGAGAATGTTGGCCAGACATGTCCATTATGACCATTAGGCCCACTTCCTAAAGGATCTCACAAACACCTCTAGTCTCTTTTCACAACTGTCTCTAAAATGGAAAAGGCTTGAAACCCTATATAGAGTAGAAGTATGAATTAGAACCAGATTGCTTAAATAAGCACGCATAAGGTTATCTGTCTAGCAACATGCATTTCTATCCATGATATAATCTGAAAATAGATGTGATGATGCTGAATCTTAGAGATTACAGGATGCATTTGTTATGGTGCAATTAGAATAAATCAATGATTCTAGTTAATTTAAAACTCAGTGCTTTGAAAGGGGTACTAACAGAATGCTCTGAATTTTGTGTCACTGGCATAATGCTAATAAGAAGTTAAGAAATTGTTTTGAAACATGAAAATAATAAGTGTGTTAAAACAATGGCTGCCCAGTCCATGTCATTTCATTGAAGAATACATGGTAGGGGACTGAAGTACGGTGAAATCAGGAGGAGCATACTAAAACCAATGTGCTTATTGAAGCCTCAACTCTTAGATGCACAGTTGAAAGGAACATTGTCCAGGGTAGTAGTGGCCTCCTCTAACAATGTACAATAGAAAGGGAGAAACATGTATAAAAACTCACTTGTTTTTAAGTCGGTGTCAGGGTAGATCCGCACATCAAGGTTTCAGGTTGATAAACCCCACTGCTTCTATGTTCTGAGTAACAGAGATAAATATAAAGAGAATCTGGATAGGCATGATAATTAGTGAAAACAAACAGTTTTAAAAAACACAACTCTAAAAAAGACTAATTCAAGGATATGATCTTAAAATATTATTTTAGCTGGTTCCCAGAGGTTACGATTATACTGCCTAGCAGTAGGTGAGAAGGCAAAAAACAGTGAATCAGATAAGAGAATTATTGTACTAAAAAATTCAAATGTAGCTCTTGGCACATGAAATCCACTGTAAATAAAATGATTGAGAAGTGTATTGGTAAAGACTCATTTCTAAACTTTAAAATTAGTGTTGGGTTCACCAGTTTTCAGCAGCAATCATATTGTCAAAAGCTTCTTCATGAAGACCAGAGAGGAGCTTGATACAATGACCCAGGGGAGTCTTGGGTTTCCTACCAGAAGGAAGGGTAAGTATGTAGCTAGGGAATAAAAACCTTAGCTTGGCAAATGGAGAAACTGAACAAGAAAAGCTGATGCAGCTTATCAAATCCATTCCTCTCCTGTCCCAAGCATTTCATAAGCTACCTTTCCCAGCTTCCTTTGCACTTCCATAACTGAGAAAATTGTCCATAAATTATGAATGAAAGTGATGCTTATTCTTCCAGGCCTGGCCCATCAATCCATGTACATAGACTTTAACTCTCTTTGTCCCCTTCGTATTAACTAAATAGAGAAGACTTTGAGTCTTGCAGATAGGAAGACATAGGACATTGCAGGCATACATGCAGACAGAACATTGTATACATAATAAATAAATAAATAAATCTTTTTAAAAAAGAAGAAGCCTAGGCCCCTCAGAGGTCACTTAGATGACTGTCTATCTTGAAACACCTGAAGGGAACGAGAAATAAACTTTTATTTAGTTAGAACTGAGGTTTTCTTTAATAACCTGTATTAGGTGGAATGATGATCCCATCTAAAGACTATTTTCTAATCTCTGGAACCTATGAATGTATTATGGGATGTGTCAGAGAAGGAAAATTAAGATTGCTGATCAAGTTTTAAATGCTTTCAGCTGACCTTGCAGTAGAGAGTCTGCCCTGTATTATAAGTAGGCTTATTATAAGTAGGCTTAATGTGAGGACAGTGGGCATGAAAAAAATGGGAAAGGAACAGAGGAGGACAGAACAGTGCATTATCAAGACATCATACACTGCTGACGGCTTTGAGGTGAAAGAAATGGACACAAACCAAGGATTAGAGAGGGCCTCTCAAAACAGGAGAAGAGAGGGAAATAGATTTTTCCCCACCCCCATGAGGAAGAAAGTCTTCCGAACATCTTGATTTTAGCCTAGAAAGAATCACTTCAGATTTCTAACCTGTAAAACTATAAGATAATAAATATGTATTATTCAAGCCACTTATTTTATGATAATTTGCCACAACAGCAATAGAAAACTAATGTACAGTTATTAGAGTGATATGTTAGGTTGAAGTTAAATGGCAATTTTAAAATCTCTCCTGAACCCCCTCCTTTTTATTCTATCAAAGCAACTCCTCAGTCGGCATGCTGATAGTTACAGATAAAAGCCGAAAAAACATACAATGGATACTCTCCAGAAAGATCTGAACTTTGGAGGAGAAGAAAGATTATGGTTAATGCATAAATCTTTACCAGATGGAAGTTCAGTCTAGACTAGAGTGCAGGCAAATTATCATTCTGGCCAGTGAATGACAGTATATAGTTCTCTTAGTTGACCTTCCAACATTCCAGAACCTTCCTTTATCTGATTTCAATTTTTTTTTCAAAAGTGAGAAAGTTTCTAAGACTGGAGAATCAAGCTCTAAGATATCTCAGCTATGCCCAAGATGAAAAGACATTTTCTTTAGCACTCCAGCTTGGCTTTCACTGTCCAAAGTGGAAGGAGAAACATGAACCTACACTTTCAAGTCTCTCTTTGCCCTAAGCTGCTGTGGAACCACATGAGCCCACATTTCTCTGACATTTATCAGGAAAATCAAACTATTAAGAACAGAAATTTTTCCATGCTTGGTATTTTCTTATAGTAATTGTTATCAGGATTAATGTGTAACAAAAATGGAATATGCCAGCTGTGGGTGATGTTGAATTGATCCCAACAGTTACCATGGAATTAAGGGGTTTTTTTTTCATTTAATCATCAATTATTTAGAAAAAATGTAATCACCTAAACTTTTTTGTGTGATACAGGATCATTATGTGACCCTAGCTTGTCTGGAAGTTGTTATATGGGTCTTGCTGTCCTCCTACCCACAGAGATACAACTGCCTCTGCCTCCCAAGTACTTGGATTAAAGGTAGGCATCAACATATCCACCTGACACCTACATTTTTGACTTAGGGACAAAAAATGACCAAAGCACCTAAGATCTGTAAAGACTGATCATCATAGCTGATGTCATTAGAATCATACTGTGGTCAATAACGAAGTAAGAAAGGAATGGTTCTGATACAAGATTCCAAAGAAAGTAGGAAACTCGAGAGATGGTTCAGCAGTTAAAAGCACTGTTTGCCCTTGCAGAGAACCTGAGTTTGGTTCTCAGCATCCATGTGGCAGTCCACAACCTTCTAAACCCCCAGTTCCAAGTGATGCAATGCTCTCTTCTGGCCTCCACTGGCACCAAAGGCATGTGGTGCACATACATTCATGTAGGCATTCATACACAAAAATTACAATTTTAAAAAAAAGAAAATAAAGTAGGGTGAAAAACCTCCATCATCAGATAGATGATAATGGTCTTTCTGTTGAGTGGAGTTCTGCCTCATAGCTGTTAAAAGACAACTGAGGAATAGCTGTGACTAAGGTAGAGAAATAACTGTTTCTGTGCTTTGTCTGGAGATAAGCATACAGGAGGAACTGGCATGAAAGTACAACAAAGATAGGATCACCCAACAATTTCAATAAAGCATTAAGATCAGGAACACTAGTTATCTTTCACGGGGCTAAAAATGTTTAATATCCTCTCTACCCTGCATATTTTCAGAAGACATTAATGAATCCTTGCTAATGTCCTATAAGCCTAAAGACCCTTATAGGGAACAATGTGCTGTAAGTATCCTTCCCTCATCTCCTCCTATATTTCTCCTTTAGATGGCTTACAGATAGATAGACAGACTTCTGGTTATCATATAACTGACAAGATTTTCTTAAGACTTCACTGCACATGGGGCTAGAGAGAGATGGCTCAGTGGGAAAAAAAAAGCACAGAATGTTCTTCCAGAGAGCTCAGGTTCAATTTCAGCACCAACATAAGAGCTTACAACCTCTTAGAACTTCAGTCCAAAGGAGTGTGACACCTCCTTCTGGCCTCCCCAGGTACTACACACACATGTGGCACAGACATACATGCAACCAAAAGACACTCGTATACATAAAATAGAAAGACTTCCCTTCATAGTAACTCTTCCCTACTTCGTTGCAAACTAACACAAACAAAGACCATATGTGTATCAATGTGAGGCTTTGAAAGCTCTGTCACAGAGAAGAATGCCTATGAAATACAGAGAAAGGGTTCCACACAGACAGCATTTCAAATTGCAATCAGAAGATTTTTTTCTCAAAATCTTCATTACCTACTAAAACCCACTGAATCTACAAAGATAAGGTACGTCATTAGCATCTGTTGGCATTCTTCAAAATCTAGTCTCCAAGCTCTATAAAGGGCAAGGAGTTTTTTAAAAACAGTCCAAAGCCTTCTGTGAGGTTTATGAAATGTCTTCAAAGACCCCTTGGGGATGGAATGTCCACCAAGTCTGTGCCAGATAACAACAATCAAAACAGTCCCCACAGTAAAATGCTGGGCTCTTAAGAATAGCAGCCAGGTAGACTGGGACACTCTTGTTTACCACATGATGCAAAACCAGGTATAGTGAGAAAGAGAAATGGAGGTTCTGCCATGGGAAACTCATCCAGGGAAAGTTCAATCAAGAACTCCAGCTAATGCTTCAAGGGTCTTCCCCAGGCAACTTCTGTGGGATGTTGAGAGTACCTACTTTGATGATGTGTGGAGATTGCTCATCTAGCTATCAACCTACTTATCAATTATCTATCTGTCTATCATCTATCTCTTGCTATTCATTCCTTTACTTTGATTGATTTATAATTAATAATACTCATACAAAAAAGTATAATTATATTAAAATCATTCTCCAAATCGTATACAAGGGTGTAGGCCCTATGTATGGTGAAGTAAATATGAGAAATTTATTACCAGTGATTGCCTATCACTCCTTCAGCTCTGTGATTATCCTCTTGATTGCTTGATTTCTATCAAAATAATTTATTTTGATTCTGTCCAAATTCAAATATCAACCTAAAGCTGGGAATTAATGAAAACAGGCCTGTAAAGATGAGAAAGACAACTCTAATATACTGGAAACTTGCTATTTTAAATTAAGGATAGTTTAGCAGATGCCATTTTGTCACTGACCAAATTATTAAATTGGTGTCTTGGCAAGAGCCTTTTGTATTTTTCTGAATATTCTCAGGACCCAAATCTCTGCAGTGTTAAACAAGCAGAGTAAATATGTTCCTTGCCGCTTACATCCTAAGTCTGAAGGTTTCCAAACATGTCAAACTCCCTTTCGTCACCATTCCCCACTGGTTCTATGTAGACTCTAGCTGCCAAAGAACCTGGTTGAACTTGCCTTGGGAGGGGCTCTGTCCCTGAAGACAGGCAATGCTCAGAGTGGACTGGCCAGCAGCAGGGTGTCTTACAGCTGTGGGGCTTGGCTTGGCAGAGGAAACCCTCAGCAGCAGGTGCACCATCTGCTGATGTCAACAAACAAGGATGGGCATGTGCCATCCTTGCCTTTGCTCCCTAAGCTTGAATAGCAGCCGTCCCACTTTATCTGTTTGCAGAGAAGAAAAATTAAGCTTCCCAGGAAGCCCTTCCCATCTTAGGAATCCGGTATACAAGGCAGTCTATGGCTTCACAGGTTTTGCTTCTACTGAATCTGCTTTTTCTCTATGCAATAAGGTTTCCCTGAGGCATCCAACAGAGGCAGCAAGCTGGTGGTTTTCTCCTTGCTCTTGTTCCTCTGTGCAGTTCTTGTTTTACATTCTCCCATCCTACATGTAGTTCAATTCTCTTAGAAAGTGAAAATAGCATCTACAGTTGAATATAGTTCAGTCAACAGTTGTTTAAATGATTTATCTAAAGACTTACTTCAACATAAATAATATTCCTCCAGTATTCCCACACATGATAGATCTTTACCAAACATGTGTGGATATTATCTCCTCTCTCAACCTCCTGCTATCTCCTTTCTACCCAAAAGGGAAGTATTAAATCCTGAACCACAGACCACAAAAGATGTGTTTTTCCTCAGAAAAGGTACTGACCTTCTGGATCCTGACCTGTTGCCTGGATGATTTTTCTACCTCTTCTCATGCTGTAAGATGCACCCCAACTCCAGGTGCTACTAGCCACCTTCCAGACCTTCTCTGGGTTTATAGAGATCTTTGACCTTCTGCAGTTGCATGGGTGACTCAGTGATTCCCTGCTGGAGTGGGGACCTACACATAGATACCTTCCAAGTATAAGAGCCCAGGTGCTGCTCCCAGTGACCATAAGTTATATATCATTTCCAGTCAGCTTCCTCTCCTGGGACTAGGACTTGTTTGGGGTTCTGATGCTATTCAGGAAGTCTGGTGGCTGGACTCCTGCCTGGGAGACATGGAAATGTCATAAGACTGGGAGGCAGGGCATGTGAGCCAGATGTTTCTTCCTTCAGACGATAGGGCCAAGGCAAGACCTGCTTACTGGTGGCTAGCAATTCTGCAGAAGACAAGAGTCCTTCTGACCGAAGCTTCACCCCAGTAGTCACTGGTCTCAGCCCTTCAATGAGTCATCTACACCACATTGTTCCTGTTGTCCATTGTACTGGTCATGAAGCCACTAGCCACTGCCATGCATGCACACTTGCTGTCATGTTCCTTTCTGATGAACACCACACTTGAGAAAGTCACCCAGCTGTTTCTTAGGCCCAGAGACTGGTGGTTGGGTTTGAATCCATGTTAATATTTATTTAGCACCAATATAATTTATCATTTGTATTGTGAGAAAAAAATAAAAGTTACATTGATATGTAATAAATGACAAATTTAGAGGATTATGGGACCCTGGGATTTGTCAGATGAAAACACTAGTTTTAGGGAAACCACTGTTGACTGTTTAAGTGACAATACACTTTATGGTAACCTATTTGAAAGCTGTTCTTCTGTGAAAATCGACTTCCTACTGTATTTAAAATCTTCATCTACAAATGAGTTCGGTCCTGAATAGCCATTCTGATACTCTATGCTTCATAATAAAATTACAATGAAGACCACAATGGCAGTCAATAACAATACATCAAAAAAAAAAATTCATGAGATCTGTCCCCTCCTTGGCCCTGTTCTGTCAGGATGCTGAGGTTCCCAGGGCCTCTAAGATGTCTCCATTCGAGCTTCAGGGCATTAATATCTAGATAATACACCCTGCCCTTCTTGCTAGACTGGTTTCTAGGCTGTCTTGTCAGTCTGAGTCTCCATCACTAGGTCTTGCTCTTGCTTTGATACAGAGATGTTCTCTCTCTCTCTCTCTCTCTCTCTCTGTGTGTGTGTGTATGTGTGTGTGTGTGTGTGTGTGTGTGTGTGTGTGTGTGTGTGCGTGCGTGCGCACGTGTGTGTCTCCTCTCTCTCCTGGCATACTCACAGATTCCTCTCCTACTTCTCAGTTCTCACCAGCCATGGATTACCCACTTCGTATCTGGAACCAATAGGATTTGCTCTGCCTTTGTACAGAACCACAGTCCCATACAAAGACACTGAACAAGTCTTGTAATCTTTGTCTATCTTCATAAAGGATGCTAATTCCTACTTTCAATCCATGATAACAATGTTTAATGAATTGATTAAACAATAGGAGTCTTTTCTGAAGAAGTAAAACCAAGACAAAAACAAAACCCTACAGAAAATTGTGTGAATTAAGAACCATTTGCTACATGCCAGTTATACCCATACACACACACACACACACACACACACACACACACACACACACACACACAGTAGAACTTCCAAGGGATTGAATGACAAGAAAGTTTGACATTTGAGACTTAAAAAGATATGATTTGTATGTTAACTAGTCTTCAGGAAGAAGGCTTCTGGGTCAGATTCTGTAGTTGAAAGTTTTCTCTGGTCCCAAGTTCCTCTGGTCCCACCCAGCCCTGTGGTCTCCCAGATGCTTATAAAATAATTATCCAGAGGCTTAATATTATTTACAAACAGTATGGCCTATGGTAGGCCTCTTGCTATCTAACTCTTAGATTTTAAATTAACCCATTTCTATTAATTTTTGTTTTGCCACATGTTCAGTGGCTTTACTGGTCTGCTGACATGTTGCTCCTTGGGCAGCAGGCTGGCTTCTCTGTGGACTTTGCCTTTCTCTTTCCTGTCTCCTTGGATTTCTTGCCTGCCTCTAAGCTGCCTTCCCATAGGCCAAAGCAGCTTATTTATTAACCAATGGGCACAACATATATTCACTGAGTACAGAAAGACATCCCCCAGAAAGATTCATTTTGATTCCTCTGAATTCTGTGTCCAGAATTTATGGTGTCTTCAGCAATAGGGATTTACCTTCAAATGGTGGGAGACGACATCACTAGCTCATCTTGTTTGAAGAATTGATTGGAATCCCTGATCTAGAGCTTGAAAGGAGGTTTCATATGATTGGTGCTAGTGTTGTTCTTAGATAGTCTGTGACTCCTCGGGAGGGGGTGTATCACCTGAAGTCATGCCTGGGAGAAATCTTATGGACTCCCACCTGTAGATAAAGAGCTACAAACAACTAGTGACTGTTGAGAGAGGGAAAATCAGTCTTCTCTAGGGATGAGTCCCCCAATCGGTTATCCAATACCAAGTTGTCAGTACTAAAAACAAGCACATATGAGCAACACTAACTAGACTCAGCAGCATGTACATATTTATATATACATACACACAGATGTGCACACATACAGGCACTCCCACATGTACATACATCTAAAGAAAAAGAAGGCATGAATTTGAGAAATGTCAGGGATTAAGGGAGGAGTTAGAGGGAGGAGAGGATTCAGAGGAAATGATATAAATAAAACATGTATATAAATTTTTTTAAAAATTAAAATGTGATTTCTATTTGTTTCTCTAACAGTATCCCATTTGTACTCTGGAATCACTTCCTTCTCTGTCTTGCTCATCAGTCTTGGTCTTTATTTTCCTTCTTTCTTTCCTGTATCTACTTCTACCATAGCCTAGGTAAAGTCTTTGCAGCTTGAGGCTCATCTCAAATAGTGCCTAATTTATTTCACTGGCTCTATAAAATTTATCTACATAATTCTGCCCCATTAGCCCTGAAGCTAGCTGAAGAGAAGCTTCAGGTAAACATTGTCCTACATGTTCAGATGAGCTTTTATTAATCATCATAGAGATAACAAGACCTGACTGGTATCTTGGAACAAAACTGTAGTCAAAGCCATGGTACAAAATGAGGGAGGGTAGTGTGGGTAGTATGAATGCAATCATAGTGGGTTATACACAAATACAACATTGTCAACAATTTAAAAGTAATTAAATAAAAATTATAAAGCTATTAAAATATTTAATATGCTTGTCATCACAGAAATATAATTCAAAACGACATTGAGATTCCATCTTACTCCAGTAATTTAGGCATGGTAGAACATGCCTGTAATCCAGAATATAAGGGGTGGAAGCAGATAAATCAGGAGTTCAAGGCCAATGTCAGCTATATTCATATATATATATATATATATATATATATATATATATATCAGCAAGTTCAAGACCCTGTTTCAAAAGTACAAGACAAACAAAACAACACCCCAATACACCCTGGTAACTAACATCAAGAAGATAAACCACAACCAATGATGGTAAAGATGAAAGGGATAAAAGAACCATTGTATTCCATTGGTAATGATGAAAAATAGTGAAACCATCATGGAAATCAGTATGTGGATGTCTCAAACAATTAAAACTAGAGCTTCCAGAGAATCTAGCTGCACCCACTTACAGATGTTTGCCTGGAGAGACCTAGCTCTATTTGCAATTACCAACTCAAGGTGTCAGCCTAAGGATCCACCAACAGTTGAATAAAGAAAATATAGACACACACACATACACACACACACACATGCACACACACACACATGCACACACATACACACACATGCACGCGCACACACACGCACATACACACACATGCACACACACATGCACACGCACTCGCACATGCACATACACACGAGATTCAGAGATTCATAAAGCTATAAAGATGAAAGAAATGGTATCTTACATAGAAAAACACGTGGAACTGCATATTATTGTGTTGGGTGAAATCATCCATGCTCATATTAACAAATATTACTAGTTTTCCCTCAGAAAGAAATCTAAACTGAAAAAAAAAATGTAAAACACAAAAGCATAAGGGAAGAGTTGAGGAAAAGATGGGCCACTGAGAGATCAAGGAGGGATAGACAAGGCTGTTTTGGATAAATAGGATAAACGTGTATGGTAAAACTATTCAAAGACGCCGGGCGGTGGTGGCGCACGCCTTTAATCCCAGCACTTGGGAGGCAGAGGCAGGCGGATCTCTGTGAGTTCGAGGCCAGCCTGGGCTACCAAGTGAGTGCCAGGAAAAGGCGCAAAGCTACACAGAGAAACTCTGTCACGAAAAACCAAAAAAAAAAAAAAAAACTATTCAAAGACGTCATATTGAAACTCACATTATTGTAATGAATATATAGCAATTACCAAAAAAAAGTCAAGCTTGGTGATCTGAGGAGAACACAGTCCAAAACTAAATAAAATTAGAGAATAAAAACTAGGGAGGACTAATAAATGAGGAGTATCTAAGTACATATGAAATTTTAAGTTGAAATTATTTTAAAAGTGGAGGACATTTTAAAGAATTTACTACTTTTATTTGAGGAATTATGATTCACGTGTACCATAAAAACCTACCTTTTTTTTTTTTTTTTTTTTTTTTTTTTTTTTTTTTTTTTTTTTTTTAGTTTTTCGAGACAGGGTTTCTCTGTGTAGCTTTGCACCTTTCCTGGAACTCACTCTATAGACCAGGCTGGCCTCGATCTCACAAAGATCATCCTGCCTCTGCCTCCCGAGTGCTGGGATTGAAAGGTGTGTGCCACCACTGTCCAGCTAAAAGAGATGGCTCAGCAGTTAAAGGCTAGGCTCACAACCAAAAACCTACACTTTTAAAATATGTATTTCAGGGGATTTCAGTATATTCACACCTTGTGTGACTACCACCCTAATCTAATCCCATGACACTATCATTACCACATAAAGAAAACTATCAATAGTCATTCTGGGAATGGAGAAATGGGTTACTCAATTAAGTGTGTGTCTTGCAAGTGCCAGGACCTGAGCCTGGGTCCGAGAATCTATGTTTTACAAAGCCAGGTGTGCTAGCATATGCTTATGACTCCAACACTGGTAGGAAGCCAAAGACAGATCCCTAGGGCTTGATGGACATACAGCCTAGCTCATTTGTTAAGTCCCTGGTGAGAGACCAGGTCTCAGATAAAGATGAACAATACCTAAGGAATGAGAGAGAGGGAGAAAGAGAGAGAGAGAGAGAGAGAGAGAGAGAGAGAGAGAGAGAGAGAGAGAGAGAGAGAGAGAGAGAGAGAGAGAGTCCATTGCCACTCACTTAGTCCCTAGCAACCACAGGTCATTCTATGGTTTGAATATTCTGGATAATTTCTTCAGAAGGTGTGCTGGCATTGACATTTCTCTATCTGATATATCTGAAGAGTTTGAAATGTAATACATATCTTCTTCTTCACACCAACCAAATAATTCTCTTCACATGTTGCAGTACTCTTTGTCAAGATTCAAATATACTTTCCTCCAACCTTTCTCTGTGCTATGGCTGCAAACAGAAGGTTTCCCAAAACACCCATGTAGTACATTGGGTTCCTAGATACTGCATCCAATCACCAAGTTTCCACCATCATCATGGATAACTGATTGGTGGATTGAAAGATTTGTGGTGTTATGAGGAATTGGTTGGAAGTGAGACCCAGATGGAGGAAGCAGAGGATGCATGCCAATAATCCTGTTGTGTGAATCTTTCTGGAATAAGCAATCCAACATCAATGAGAATGGAAGAGAGGAGATGTCATCAGTGGACTGAAGCCAGGCTACCCAAAGTTTTTGATATCAGGCCCAGTTTGCATCCCCATTTCATACTCTAAAACCACAAGGTAGGGTGGGCAAGCAAGAAAGACTTTATAGAAGTGTACCTGGGAGTCATCAGGTCATTAAAGGCAACAACCCATTGCTTCATTTATTTCTCCAGGTCATTCTGTCTCAGGTAGCAGGTAGGTAATGGTTGGCAAAGAGGCAGTACAAGACATGTTTTAATTAAATAACTAAATAAAGCAATATCTAATAATTGGTCTTTTCTAGTATATTCTACTTCAATACCAACATTCAGGCTGATAAGGCAGGAAGATTGTGAGTTTGAGGCCCACTTGACAGTCTGGATGACATAGCAAGACCCTATCATCAAAAAATAAAAACTAAAAATAAAGCAATGAATCTGATTATTATTCTGTGAAATATAAGTAGAGTAACTTGATTAGAAACTTGTTACTCGGAATGTGGTATATTGTGGTAAAGACTATTATAAACCTGGTATTAATACAGTTAGTAAGCATAATTTAGCATCATCATGGCCATTGATCTTCAGAAAATGAGGAACTTCTTACCAATGAATTTAGATCCTATTGATATTTAGATGTTGATAGGTAGTTAGAATGAGGAATACACACTCAATAAGCTATCTATTTTTGGTAAGCTATCAACCTCAAAATGTCTAATCCCTCACTCACAAATGAGAAGGAATCACCATTATGCCTATTTCTATATACACAGGAAACTAGCAGCCTTCATTTGTTCTCAACACAGCCATGTGGATTTGGAAAGTGGCCAATTTATTCCAACCAAGTTTCTTCTGACATACATCTTAAACGATTGTTAATTAACTCACCCTGTAAACATTTGGAAGACTTGTCAAGTCTTAGAAATTGTGCTCTATAAAAATTAATATGATGATTGCTCTGCCTTTTGGATTATGTAGTTGGTGGTAGATAAGAAAAATGTTCTGGGAAACAGATGAGATCATCAATGTGTGATTGCAGAAAATGTTTAGGTGGCAAAAAGTTTAGGACGTAATGAAATAAACGTATGTCTAAGTGATTGATTTTATCTGGTCAACCCTATAAATTCCTATATGATCATTTGTTCCTTTTTTTCTAATAGAAAATCTGGAAATAATTTGTACAGTCCACTGTCTACCATACTGTACATATACCTGCATGTACATTTGGACTTAGTTCTTTATCCTCATAGGAGGCAGAGGAAGGGGAGCATAAATGCCACCCCTGGAGTTCATCTGTGGAAGGTACTGCAAATAGAACTTCAGAGCCTCCTTATGATCAACTCTGGTCTCTAATGTCATCACTTAACAGGAAAATGCCAGGGCTGATAATAAAGGAGTCACTTCCATGTGTTTATTCATAGTGTGCAGCTTCTTGTACCCAACAATGATTTCATTTGGTGTGATCATCACCAATCAAAGCATGTAAAAATACTATGTGATCTCCGCTAGATTTAATCTGTCTCTCAACTACTAATCCATGTAACATTTAATTGATCAGAATAAAGGTATGGCCATTGAGATGGCTCTGAAGACCTGAGTTTATTTCCTGAGATCCACGGGGTGAAAGAAGAAAACCAATTCCTACAAGTTGTCCTCTGATCACCATATGTACACATGCCTCAACAGAAAAAGTAAATAAATAAATAGAATTCAAAATGTTCACAAAAATAAAAGTAAAAGCAGTCTACATAAAAAGAAATTAGTTCTATGTACTTGTTATGTGTATTGGCGCCTGTTAGAATGCATCTGTGAGTGAACGATATGTGAGCCTATATCACAGTTACCATTTGCACTACCTATTCGCTCTGCATGTATCCTTTAGTTTGACCTCACACAATATTAGAGGCATCCATATATTATTCTCTTCATCTTATGCAGAGAGAGTATACTGAGTCACACATAAGAAGATTAAGTAATACCATGAGCTGTAGGAATTAACTGGTTAATTCTATGCTTTGTGGGGATTAACTGGTTAATGGGGTAGGATCTATTTATTTTCATCTTGGTTTACATAAAAAGAACTAAGGAGTAGAGATGCTTCATGTGTTTCCAAGGCACAACAGTTGTTGACAGAGATGAGATTCCAACCCCAGAGGTCTGGCTGCAGAGCCTGTATCTTTAAGACTTAAATCAAGTAATCTGCCCAAAATCATTTTGCAAAATAAATGGGAATCACAAATGTCCTACACTGCAGTTAATTTATACCATACTGCTTTAGGTCTCAGTTCAAACCACATTTTCTATGTACATCATCTTTGTTGATTTCAGAATTATTTATTCTTTCTTCTGAATTTTCCTACTAGTAGGTAAATGATAGGTAGGTATACATGATAGATAGATAGATAGATAGATAGATAGATAGATAGATAGATAGATAGATAGATAGATATACATGATAGAAATATAGACTGTAGATAATGATATGTAATAAGCATATATATATACATACATATATATACTATAAGAGTTAGTGAGTAAATTAATGAATTCTCCAGCACATACACTACTTCCCCTTAACATTTCAGTGACACCTAAAACTTTTCTCTTTGTTACTTCTATTTTGATCTTTCTGTCCCATTATCCCTTAAAAGAAAAGACCCAAAATGTTGACTGCTTTTATTTGAATCTGAATTGTACCCTAAATGCTCATGTGTTAAAGACTTGATTGCCAACCAACCATTGGTCTTGGAAGAGTGATGGGGTCTTGAGGGCACTGCCTTAGCCAATGCTGAATCCACTAATGGCTTTGTAAGCTGATGTTGGCATTGTTGGGGAGGTGGCAGGAAGTAGGACTTGAGCACAGATTGAAGAGGGTATGTCACTAGGGCACTGCCTTAGAAGGCTAACTCTTCCCCTTTATGGCATTTCTACTCTCTTCCATGGCTGCCATGAGGTGAGACTCTACTCTATCATGTTGTGTATCACCACATGTTGCCTAGGCTTAAGTCGGTAGCAGTGAGACCAGCTGGCCATGAGCTGAAACCATGAGCAAAATTCAGTCTTTCCCCTTTAAGTTGCTTTCCTTGGGTGTTCTGTCCCAGCAATGAAAACCTAGCACAGCTATTGTGACAATTCATATCCATCTTTTATTAATCTTATATGTACATGAACACATTCATAGACTTTTCCTCTCTTGATAGAGTCTCACATGAGCAGAATAAGACACTAAGTCTTTGATAAATGTCCCTTGAAGTGACCACTGAAGGAAGCTAAGGACAAATGAGGTACATACCAGAAAATTAATTTTATAATTCTTAGAAATTTGAAGAGAGTGTGACATCATTAGCATTCTTAAATCTCATCTACAAAATAAAATCCATTGTTGAGTGAAAGGAGCAGGGATGGAAGTGGGAAGTGAAGGAAACTATAATATCCAGTCCTGGCCTAGTAACAAAATTGCCTAAAGACATTTGAAAACTGTGTCTAACCCAAGTCTTATGCCTAACAAATGTCCTTTGATCCGCTATAAGTTTTCTAAAAAGGAAAATCAACTCCTCATGACATGTGACTCTTGAATTAGAAGCTGATAGTAGAAGCAGATCTATTTTTACAAGCCAGTGTTTGAGGCCAATATCACCACCCTTATTGGAAGTCTTTTGGATAGGGTCTTGGAATTGGCTAGCAATTAAAATTCCTCTCCACCTGTTAGTATCAATTTCAGCAATAAGCCCAGTGATGGTGGTACTGTTGGAAGTGTGAGGACCACCAAGGCCGAATTCGTTGTACTGTAACTGTGCAATCACCCAGGGGCCCTCAGTGCTTTAGTTTAATGTTCTACTGTACATTCTTGAAGTCCATTCCTAAGTTTTATTTTTTTAATCTATATATTTTATTCCATGTGTATGTGTGTGTGTGCTTGAGTATATGTCTGAGTACCACTTACATGCTGGAGCCATCAGAATTCAGAAAAGCTTTTGGACCCCTGTAATTGTAGTTACAGATGGTTGTGTACACCAAGTGGGTGCTGGAAACTGAACCACGGTCCTCTGCAAGAGTCAGTAGTAAGTTTTAAACACGTTATTTTTAATTTTTATAATGTAATACAATTATGTAGCCGATCTAGAGTAGCATTTGAGGATTTGGGTGGAATGTTGCTAAAAAATAATTAGTAGGAGCCAGGGGGGTAGTTTAACAGGTAAAGATGCTTGTTGCTAAGTCTGAGTTTAATTACCAGGATCAACATGGTAACAGGAGAGAACTGATACCTATAAGTTATCCTCTAACCTACACACACACACACACACACACACACACACACACACACACACACACACACGTGACAAAAAATAGATTTCAAAATATTAAAAGTAACTACTAGCAATTTGGGGAAATCCAGTTCACAATGTGGGAAATGGGATAATTATGGAGGATGTCACTAAATACCTAGAAGATTCTTAGACAAGATTCTTGACTTACTAGGTCTGCCTTGATCTAAAAATGAAAAGGGAGAGCTGAAGTGGACAGCCCCTTAAACTCCACCCTATTCCAATGCAACCACAGAATCTGTACTCTGTACTCCTCATTCTTTTTACTCCACATACAATAAGACTACATTTCCCAGATCTCCTAGTGTTTAGGTAGCTAAAGCAAAGTACCACAGACTAGGTGTCTTAAACAATGGAAATTTATTTTCTCATAATTCTGAAAGCCAGAATTCCTACCATCAAAGCATCAGTGGAAACTGGCTTCCTCTCAGGTCACTTTCCTTGGCTTGTCAATGGCTGTCTTCTCCCTGTATCTTCATGTCCTTAACTTTCTGTATGCTCCTCTGTACAAATTTCCTTTTCTTAAAGACAGCCATTCTTTGAATTAAATCCCAATCTAATGGCCTCATATTGATGTAACTACTTCATCAAAGTCTCTATGCCCAAATGTAGTCACAATTTGAGATATGTCATTTAGGGTTTCAACATGTCAATCTTGGGATGCAGATGAGCCCATAACTACACTCACTTTGATGGAGAAAAAAATGGCAGTAGGTATGGATGCCACTTGCAGGTCAGTTCTATAAATGACATATACACATATTCATTTGTTCTCTTTTCCATTTAAATGAGCATTTAAAGAGGAATCATGGCCCGAGAAATATCATCACAGGACTGCAATATGAATACAAAGAAAGCAGCAACAATCCCAGACTCTGTTATCCTCAAGTTCAGCTTGCATAGATGGTAGGAGGTAACAGCTAAAATAATCCTTCCATGAGGATTTAGAAAACCCGAGACCATATTTGCTTTACTTTGGCTTTGCAACAAATAATTATAATCACAGGGTGTTCAGAGATGTGCTCAGTGTTGCAGAGAAGTAAGAAGCATGGTGCCTGCTGTCAATACTGCTGGCAAAGTTGAGAACAGAAGGACCCCATGAGACACTGACTTTCAGAGAGACACCTATTCCTTACAGTTGGTAAAAGGGGCAGACCCATGTAGGATTCTGGTGTCAGGAAGGACTCAGTGGACATATGAAGCTTTACCACTCTTCTGTCAGTACCAAAGATGTTCTTAAGGGAGAAGCCTGTGCTCATCTCTTCTCCTTTCCTGAAGCAATGGATAGCCAAGGAATCAGGATTCCCCAGAAGTTTTGTGCTGTGAGAAGAAAAGGTTGAAGCCTAATGTCATCTGGAGGAAGTACCCATCTCCCCAGAAGAGATCTCATATCACACAGTCCTGAGAACTCATATTACCACTTTGTGAGCTACACAGTGATGAATTGGACTGTACCTCAAACAGGACTTCTTGATGGCACATACTGTTGGTCCTCTATTTAAGCCTAAACTTCATAGCAGGATCCTGCATATAGACTTTATAGGTCACTGTTCTTCCTTCTAGTGTGGCCATATTGTACAAATCTCCTTTCTTGACCTATTGTAATGTAAACAGACAGTTCTCTCTCATCTGTCAGTTCCTGAATAACCACTCAGAGGCTGAATATGAATTATAAATGCTCTGCCAATAGCTCAGGCTTATTATTAACTAGCCTCACATTTGAGTAGAAAAATACTTCCAAATTTCTCCTCATATCTTTGGCCTTGAGTATCTACTTTATCTACTTGGGTGCCTGCAACATACCCATCAGCATCTCTTCTATCTCTTCTAGAGCTTGAGAATGGGAACCAGGATGGAACCACAGTGTACTCCTCGCTTAACACAGCTTTGACCTCAATTTTATTTTCCTTCTTGTATTCCTGTGTAAGTCTCATTTCTTGTTTACAGTTTGTCTTTGGGCTTCTGTGAATCATTTACTAATTAGATATTCCTTTATATATATAACCTTATCTGTGTAGTTACGGGGGGGGGGGGCTAGCACTAGAACAAGCACATGTGCCTGTCAGGTGACCTGTGATGGTGATTGACATGCATATATATATGGACTTAGCTTTGGATTGACAAGTAAAATCTTATCATCAGCCCTTTGTGAGCCCATTGCTGTTTTAATTTAACTTTGTCCTTCAACAACCCCCCTGCCACTTCCCTTGGCCATTTTTTAAAAGCTTCCAGCCAGTGTTTCCTGCAGTACTCAGTAACGCTACAGTAATGGTTTTTCCATTGAAAAATACCACAAGTGCAATATTTCCGATGGAAATACCACAAGGACAGCATCTCCACCAAACATACCACAAGAGGTTGCATTTGTGGTATCTAAATTCTGAGATGAACGTGTAATGTTCATCTTGGATTCATTATAACTAGGGCCCCTACTTTCTGGAAAGCACTGAAACAGGGATGGAATTTTTATTTGTATTTTTAAAAAATTCAATAAAAATAAAAGTTATATGATGCCAAGATGATTTTGCACTTGCTTTTGTGAGTAAAATATAAATAGATTTAGCAAGGAAGAGGAAAAGGAAAAAAAAACTTCATAAAAAATGTACAGTGAGGCTTAACAGCTGGAAAAGCAAGCGTGTGTGTGTGTGTGTGTGTGTGTGTGTGTGTGTGAGAGAGAGAGAGAGAGAGAGAGAGAGAGAGAGAGAGAGAGAGAGAGAGAGAGAGAGAGAGAGAGAGAACAGAGAGTTAAATGTCTCAGCAGCTGGGCAAGCAACAACCTGTGAAAACATTTAACATTTACAATCTTACAGCCACTTGATGGCTGGAAAACCAACTTCTCATAAAATCGATTTAGCATTTTGGTCACTGGTGAAGACATTTAATGCATTCATGTTTATATATCTGTGTTTATACTGCAGCCCCATGGATTTCAGTGGGTTTTAATTGCTGTAAACTCAGCGAGATCATTCTAAACCGGTCAGCTTATATAAAATTTTTGTACCACTGACAACAACAAGCATTTTTGACACATGCAGATTATTTTTAGATATCTTGGAAAGTGTACCTAGAGTCTGATTAATTACAGTCTCCTTATTAACTTTTGTATTTGTAGCATGTCACTGTTCTATAGTGCCCTACTTTCAAAAGTCTTTCTTTCTTTCTTTTTTAAATTTCCAGTTGGAATCATTCTCTCATTTTCCAGGAGTTTAAGACTAAGCCTCTCAGATCCTGATCTGACTGTAGGTTGGCAAACAAAGTTATCTGTGAGGGTAGTCCCACATTTTCCATTCCCCTTGTTCTGTCTTAAATCAGTTCAGTTATAGAAAGTAACTATTTTTTCTCAGTTGGTTTTGTTTTGTTTTCTGATTAGCTCCAGGTAAAGAACTTGATTATCGACTTAGTCAAAGAAGAATTAAATGTCCTTTCCCCACTCCCAAGAGCAAGGGATGAATAAAAAAGTAGTAAGTGGAATCTTCTAAAACAATTTACTTACAACTTCTAAGGTTAAAAACAGTAGAACAAGATACTGAAAATGTGTTAAATCTTAATACATAGATAAGCAACCTTGGGGAAATAAAGGCCACATCTTGAAACCTAATATGTCTACTTGTAAAATATAGTCAACTGTTATTGTTGGTTTTTTTTTTCTATTTTTTTCCAAAAGATTTAAAGTTTGAATGATAAAACATAATGGAACAGATTCAGTTCATGACAAAGTACAACATTTGAAATACCACTGTAAAGCTGAAGGAAAAAAAACTGTCATTGCTGAGGTTCACAATGGGGGTGATGTAGTAAAAGATTGGTCAAATTTTTAATCATTGAACTATACATGTTTCTAGACTCCCACTAATTAGACATTGGTGTGTGTTATAGGAATATGTATATATTTCAGCTTGTGTGTGTGTGTGTGTGTGTGTGTGTGTGTGTGTGTGTGTGTGTGTTGGCCAGCAGTCAACAACACATGTTCTCCTTTATCACACTCTCTACTTTATTTTCCAAGATAGGTTTTCTCACTAAAGCTGAGCATCAACAATTCTGGCACCCTTGCTTGGCAACAAATCCCACAGGTCTTCCTGTCACTTCCTCCTATGTACAGGAGTCACAGGGGTGTATCACCACACCAGGATTTTATTTATATTTTTAACATAGGATCTAAAACAGCTCCCATCCTTGCAAGGTGAACACTTTACTAACCTAGACATCACCCCAGCCCCAAGTGGGCAATTGATTTTATCCACATGGAAGATTAAAGTTTGAGAGATTGGAAAGCATAAGAATAGAGCACACAGGTAAGCCAGAAGGTACTCACTCTGAATTGAATTGGTTCTTTTCATCTTCCTTCTTATCTAACATAACCCTAATAGGTATACACCTAGTAACACTTACTCAAAAGACCATTTCATCTTACTTGAGGCTTGAGTTTTCTTTGTTTTGAGAAAAGGAGCTATAGGTCATTGCACTATAGTCTTCTCAAAGCCAATCTGGGAGGGATAAAGACCTAGATTACCATCCTAATATTTCACTACAGGGAAGGGAATGACATAAGTTTCTTTTCTCTTCCTATTCCCCCCTCCTCCTCATAAACAGAATGTAGACAGAGAATTTGAGTAGAAAGACCTCTTCCCTAAGAGTCATTTTCATGGAATGAAGCTGAAATGATGTAATCGTCATAACAATGTCAGGTTCAGGGCTGAAGAGATGGCTCCACAGTTGAGAACACATACTGCTCTTGCAGAGGACTTAGGTTCAGTTCCCAGCACCCACATGGAGGCTGACAATTGCCTCTAACTCTGGTTCCAAGCAATCTGGAATCTGGTGCCCTCTTCAGGCCTCCATTGGCTCCTGTATGCATTTGATACATATAAACTTACACAGGCACAAATGCACATATGTAAACTAGAAAACAACAAATAAAATATTTTAAAAATGGCAGGCTCATAGAAAAGAAACTGAGATGAGTTAACCTTCAGATGAGAGCTATATCAGAAGAATTAGTATCATAGTTATGGGCAGCTGTAATGGGGCCCTAGACAGAGGGACAGACCCTTTAGTTCCAAAACATACAGACAGGTTTCTTGCTCTTATAGGTTTTCCTGCGTTGGGAGGGGTGGTGACTTATATCACATGACCTAGCCTAAGTGCTATAAATCACATGAAAGTAGAGTTGTAAGTCAAGGTCACCTTAGATCTAGTTCATGAGGGGAGAGGCCCTGCAGCTACCAGGGGAAGACAGAGAACTCTGGCAGCTGCAAGATCCAAGCTCATCTAATTGTCAATTGTCTGTCCAGGGAAAGAGACTGAGGAGGCTGTGTGTCCTGATTCTTGGGAGAGAGAACACACAGAGTGTAGAGGCTCTGTAACATAACAATTATTACAGTGTCATGTTCATAGCAAAATGTGTTTCCTAGAAGACAAAGAGAAACCTTTGGCAGTCAAAGAAAAACAGAGTTGGAATCTCAATTCTAATGTTTCTGGGCCATTAACATGTCCAAATTTAAGGCAAATATCAATGGCTAATCCATGTTTAAAACATTAAAGACAATAACCAGTCCATTCCAACCTGCTCTTTCATTTACAGACTTTATAATTGATTTGAGTTCAAGTATTATTACTAAAAGAACATTGAAAAGAAACTAGAAGGTGTTAAGTATTAATATCTTGGAACATCTTTTTCCACATAAATTTTACTTTCTTCTAAAACAATGAAAATAACCATCAAGATTTGGGAAAATATGTTTCTGAACTTGATCAGTTCATAAATCATCTTGTTTTGTGTTCAAGAAGAGAAGTGCATCTGAAACTTTGTACCTAAGAGGATCAACTATCAAGATGCCTTAGTGGTGAGATATGGATATTCCAATTTCATAGAAGACTAACCATAGAAGAGTGGAAAATATACTGTTTTTAAAATGTTTAAACTTTAGGATTTACGCTAATGATACAAAATATCTCAACCAGCTCTCCAAGTTCCGGGTCAGTAGGCAGGGTTTCCACAGGACCCAAACCGCTGGCCTTCTCTCCTCCCCTGGAGATACCCAAATAGTGCAGGTTAACCACAGACCCCAGGGCTGTGCAATCATCCTTCCTGTGCGTAAATTGTGAGGTCTTTGATAATAAAGAGACTTTCAAATCTTGAAATTGTAAACAAGAAAAAATCAAGACCTACTGTGGCAAACTCAGAGGGAAATGGAGAATATGGGAAGTCAGATTCTGATGGGCTCTAGTTTTTCTACTGCCTGATGCTAGGAAGAATAAGATTTCTGTGTTATATGTTCAACTAGAGGAAAGCCAGATGCTCAGAGATCCAAGGAAGGGACTAGCTAACAGAAGAACTCTACTGGAGCTTCCCTATACATGCTAGAACTTTAGGAAATGGGACGCTTATATTACTGAGGGTTCCTAAATGCAGACATTGTTAGTGTGTTCTTGGGGGGCAATGACTTTTTAAAAATAGATAAATGTGGATGATAACCATACCTTATTACATAGAGCATAACTCTATGCCTTTCAGGAAAAGAATATTATCATTAGGAACAAGATATGTGATCAAAATTTGGTAATGAATAATATTTGGTCCCACATCTTTAACTCATAGGATTCAATAAAGCCTAATTGGTAAATGAAGTTCATTTAGCAAATCTGGATATTTACCTACTTCATGGGCTAGTCTTAACTTATGAACATTATTTTTGTTCCCAGCCAAGAATTCAAAAATAAGAGATAGAATATACAGATGAAAGAAGAGACAAGAACATGTGGGGGATAAGAAATACCAAGAGACATCACTAAAGACACGGTTGGATCTGGAGGGGAAATAAAACTAAAATGAGAAAAGAGGAGAAACTTCTGGACAAAGATACTCTCTTGGCAAGATGAATGGAAAAATAAAACTGCAAAATGAAAGACTGCTTAAAGAGCCGTCCCTAATCTTCTGCCAACACTAGCTAATTTGTATTTCTGGAACTCACAGAAAGGATGTCAGCTGAGGCTCATGTTAGAGGCACCTTGCGGCAAATGTTCCCCTACACATGTGCAGTCGGGAGGAAGGGAGAAGAATTTAGGACGCAGAGAGTGAAGAATGACTTCAGGAACTCTAAACATCCCATTCCCAAACTTGAACTTAGAACATATGTGCTTTCTTTCTACTGCACATGGAAAATAAAGAAAACAGGGTCTGGGATATCAATTAATGTGTGAATTTGGCTCCAATGGAAACAAAATAGCACCCATACACTTTAAATGCTTCTTTGGTGAAGTCTGAAGGACTAAGATTGATTCCAAGAAAAATATTCCAGTGGAGAATTCTAAGAATTGAAAGAGGCGAAGAAGCTGCAGATTAATATTGTCCAGATCATTGTTAGTTTGTTCAGTTACCGTGAAATCTAATCAGTGTATGCGGTTCTTTTTCCATACTGCTTTTCACACTATTAAGATGTATGTTGCATTTTATTTCCCTAGAAAGTAGTTCTTCCCTTAATCCTCTCTACCTTCTGTGTACAAAGGCACATGTGTATGCATGTATGTTTGCAGATTCACTCACTTATGTATGCTAGAGGTACATTGACTTCTATAGCTTTCCATCTTAATTTTCGGGGATCTCATTGGCTGGAGTGGTTAGCCAATGTCCACCATGGATCCTCCTGTCTCTGTACCTCATCCAGCACTGAATTTGTAGGTGTCTGATACCATACGCAGCTTTTTACATTTCTGGGGATCCAAACTCAGGTCCTCAGGCTTGTTCAACGACCACTTCAACCACTGATACCTCTCTCTAGCTCCTGTACATTTGTTTAGAGTCAGCTTTCCTCTCCATCACCCTTACAGCCTTTTTATAATCTCATCTGAAAGTAAATACAGAAGAGTGGAGATGGACGCCTCACTGACACCATGAGACAGGATCTGTAACATGACAGGAATTCTGGATTTCCTCTTTCAGCCAAAGTCACAAATTTTCCTGGGATAAACAACATAGAATATACTTCCCAGTGGTTTAATTTTATATAACCACAATCATCTAACATAACCTCTCTTCTGTTTGTCTTCCTTTTGTGGACATCAGCAACACAACAGTATTTGTATATACATAGTCGTTTTCTAATGCTCATATACACCACAAATTTATTAGTGCACCCTTACTAGAAACGTTCATCCATGTCTTTGGGTGAACATGCAGAAACACACATTCTGGGTATGTACTTAAACAGAATTTTTGTTATAAAACAAAATTTTGGTATAGTATGTCATGCTTTTAACATCCTCCTCTTAAAAACCCTTACATTGTTTGTTATTTTGTTTAAAACAGAGTATGGTCTAACATAGGCTCACTACATAGGCAAGGCTAGTCTTGAGTGACGCTCCAGCTCTGCCTCTCTCCAAAGTGCTGTAATTACAAGTGTATATAAGCATGCCTAGAACTTAAAATTATTTTTACATGATGATATAAATTAATATGTTTAAATAATAAACCATGATACAAATACAACACCTGTACTGGAGGACAAAGTTCATACTATTTATACTTTTGCCCATTTTTCTATTAACATTTGGGCTTTCATTCTATTATTGGTTTACTTTGAATGAATAGGTTTTGTATTACTTATCTATGTATTTTGAGGGTGTTGCATTTGCCTCGATAGGTGTGAGTGTGTGTGTGTGTGTGTGTGTGTGTGTGTGTGTGTGTGTGTGTAGATTGGTAGACAACTTGAGGGAGTCGGTTCTTTCCTTCTACCATGTGGGACCTAGGCCTCAAACCCACAGGTAGAGACATGTCTGCCTCTTCCTCCTAAATGTTAGGATTAAATGTGTGCACCAGTATGCCCGCCCTGCATTCTTAATGCAGTTCTATTTATCTGCATGTTTCTCCTTTTAAGAATAAGTAATTGGGGGGAGGGGTGTCTGACTTAAGAAATATTCGCCTATCTGAAGAACATGGAAATACTTTATTATGCCTTTTTTTCCCAGAAGCTTTATTTTGTTTTACATTTCAATTTACATTCGATTAGGAATGGACTTTCTGTGTGCTGTGAGGTAAATGTACTGCATTAGCATGGTGAATTGGCTGGACAGAAAACCAAGGTCATGTACAGCCAGAAGTGAGTTTCACTTATTATATGACTTTGAATAAAAATCAGAAGGGTGGGCATGTGGAGAGACAGCTGAGAGAGTAAGAGTGCTTGCTGTGCATACAAGAAGACCTAAGTTCAGATTTCCAGAACCCATGAAAAGCAATCAGAGGATGTCCACGAATGCCTGTAACCCCAGTGCTTTTGTGGACAGTAGGATTCCTGGACCTTCCTGTCCACCAACCTAGATCAAGATTTAGCAAGAATTCATGATGTAAAATGGCAGAGAGTAAGTAATGGAGTAGGACATCTGACATCTTCATTTGGCTTCTCTGTGCTCATGCTGGCACACAAAGCTTCAAAGTCATGTACACTTATACTACAAACACACATGTGCATGTGCATACACATGTGCACACACACACACACACACACACACACACACACACACACACACACACACAAACAGAGGGGGTGAAGGAGAAAATAGTAGACAATAAATAAATAAATTAGAAGGTGTAGAGAGCTGCGTGTAGCCGCGCCTCAAAGATGGCGCTGGCTTCAACCTTCCACCCTCCCCATGGTGAGTGCTCTCTGTGATAAACAACTCCTTATTTGGCTAAGGCTAAGAATTTGGCTTACTTCCGCGTAACTGGACCTATCCGCAGTACCCACGTGGCAGATTGGGGTTGGCTGCCCAGAAGCTATTTAGATTGTGGGTTGGCGTTCCTCGGGGTCAGAAGTCAGAAGATTGTTTCAAGGTTCCTGAATAAACTGCTTGGAGTAGAGCCTGGTGTTGCATCTTCCTTGCTGGTTGAGGCAGATGCGACAAGAAGGGATGGATAATTTTGAAGGAAGCTAACACTACTGTCCCTCAGATTACCACCTAGTTCCCCAGAAAGTAGGTTTCAGCCTGGCAGGAATAGAGAAGATATAATGAACTAGAAGATAACCAAAAAGTGTTGGGTCCCTGGGGGTATTTTAAGAAAATGGAAGTTAATTTGAGTACTTCTACATCATACCCTATAGACAGAAACAGCCCCAAGAAAGGAGTTCTTTTCAAAGATATCATGGCAAAGGATCAAAGTTAGCATGCAGTATCAAGTCAAGTAACAAGGAGCTACATACAGAGGGTGCCCGATGTTCTGATAAAACATCCCAACAAAAGCAACTTAAGAGAGAAAGAGTTTATTCAGCTCATATCCAGGTTACAGTCTATTGTGTCAGGCAAGTCACATAGGAGTTGGAGGAAACAGGTCATATTACAACCACAGTAAACAGCAGAGAGGGCTCAGCTTTCTTCCTCTACTTTTACAAAATCCAGGATCTTCACACTTCAATTAATGACGTCAAAATAACACCCACCCCAGACATGTTCAGAGGCATATCTCTCAAGGGATTCTAGATTTTTTTCAAGTTGACAGTTAAGGCAAAAGATCAAAGATAGACTAAATAATCCTCAAGGCCCAGTGCACAACAAAAAGGACGAGCTTTATGGTGGTTTGAATGAAAACAGCCCCCATAGGTTCATATAGTTGAATGCTTAGTCACCAGGGAGTGGAACTCTTTGATAGGATTAGAAGGATTAGGATGTGTGGCCTTGTTGGAGGAAGTGTATCACTGAGGGTGAGATTTGAGGTTTTAAAAACCCATGCCAGACCCAGAGTCTCTCTCCTTCTCTGTTGATGTATCAGGATTTAGCCACTGTTTCAGCACCATGTTCGCCTGCATATTGCCATCCTTCCCACCAGGATGATCACTGACTAACATTTGAAACAGTAAGCAAGCCCCCAATTAAATGCTTTATCTTTTATAAGAGTTGCCTTGGTTCTGGTGACGCTTCAAAACAATAGAACAATGACTAAGGTAAGCTTCTTACTGAAAAATTTGCTAAAATTCAAAACATCAGGAACAGATAAATCCAGCTCAGGACATTTGATGGACTACACCAACCAGATGACCAATGAAGGAAGCTGGGCCAAGTTGACAATGTCAGTGAAGGACTTCTTTCTTCCTAGCTCGGGAAGTATTCACACTTGCTATGTGCATTTGCAAAGGAGGGTGCAGAGCATTTGAAATTCTAACAGTCTTGATATTATTTACAATAGTGATATATAACAATGGGAATTCTTCAGCAAAGTTAATTTATTGTTCATTTTGTTTCTTAACATACATTTAGTAAAAATTCTTTGTTTTTGATATATAGCTCAGCTTTTACATTAGGCATGATTGTTAACTATAGATTTTTATGCATGCCCTATATCAGTTGAAGTAAGTTCTTTATTAGACCTAGCTTACTGAGAGTTTTTTCTTCCTCCTAATCAAAAACAAATGTTGAATTTTATCAAACACATTTCTTTTTCCATTTAGTCTCAGCATTTACAATATATGTCTACCTTTGAGTAATATAATACACTTGCACATGGTTTATTTACCTTGCAGTTAAGTATTCCTAATTCACCTCTCCCATCTGTTGTTTTATCATTTTGCTAAAGCCTAAAATACATCACTACTCATTTTTCTTCAGCCTTTTATAGTAATTTAATGTAACAACTACTGAATTGCATGCCTACCTTCATTACTCTTGCTCATTTCATTGCTTTGCACAGCTTAGTGTTTCTGGCATCACATGGCTTCTGCTTATGGAAGACAACTTAGCATTATGGACTGTACAGGTCTACTGGTAACTAGGTCTTCCCATGGTTTGGGGGTCTTTATTTTCCCTTGTATTAGGAAATATATTTCTAGGCAAAGAACTCGGGGTTGGTGTTAAGATGTTTCAATGGATGAGAGTGCTTACACAGCACCCATGTGAAAACTCAATCATGGCTATGCATGCCTCTAACTCCAATATTAATACAGGAAGATACTGAGAGCTTGCTGGCCAGCCATTCTAACCAAAGCAGTGAACTTACAGTTCAGTGAGATACCCTGTCTCAAGGCACTGAAGTAGAAAGGTATAGAAAATGGTACCTGGTATACTGCTCTGGCATATGCATGTACATGCATGGACAACTGCACACACACATACAGAGAGAGAGAGAGAGAGAGAGAGAGAGAGAGAGAGAGAGAGAGAGAGAGAGAGAGAGAGAGCTCAAGGTTGACAGCTTTATTTATTGCTTGCCAGTGCTTTAAGGATGAAACATCTTTGTTTTCTTATTTCCATGGTTGGTAATGAAATACTACTTTCTTATGTTTCTGTAATGTTTATAATATCACATTTTTCCTTGGAATGGCTTCTAATCATGTTTTCTGTCTCTCTGTCTCTGTCTCTGATTCTCTCTCTCTCCTCCCCCCCCCCGTGTGTGTGTGTGTGTGTGTGTGTGTGTGTGTGTGTGTGTGTGTGTGCGTGGTGTCTTTCCCTCTGAAAATGTATTCTTCCTTGTGTTCTCTGAGCTTATTGGATGCATATTTTGGCTATTTGGAAACTTATCAGCCAATATTTCTACAATATCTTTTCCTAACTATCTGTTTCTTCTTTCAAGAACTCTATTAAGTATATGCTTTGTTTGTCTCTTAAAGATTTATTTATCATTATTCTGTGTGTGTGAATGTTTTGCCTGCATATATTACTACACCTGAGGAGATTCCAAGAGAGTGACAGATTCCCTGGACCTGGAGTTACAGGCATTTGTGAGTCACCATGTAGGTGCCAGGAAATGAACCAAGATCCGCTGGAAGAGAAGCAAGTGCTCTTAACCTCTGACCTCTCTCACTAGCCCAGATATTTCTTTTACCATCTGACCTTGTCACACTGATCTTCCATATTCAATTCTGTGCTTTAATTCACTGGTGCACTCTGTGTTTTATTTCATTGATATATTCATCTTCTCTTTCCTAATCTATCTTTCTTCCTTTGAGTATTAGTTATAGAAGTTCTTATTGATCTACATCAGGTTGGCTAACTCATCTTCCTTTGACTATGTGGAGTCCCCACATGAGCCTTTCCATACTGTAGAGAGGAGTCATATTTCAATTGCATGTTCTTCCCATGACCTTAGTATATGAACTTGTTTGGAAAAGGCATTGTTCCAAATATTGTTGGTTACAATGATGTAATCTGATGTTCATCCAGTGTGACTGACATACTCATAAGAAGAGCCCAAGAGATAGATGCATGCACATGACCGCTGAAAGCAAAAGCCTGGATGTCTCAGAGGGAATGGCCAAATGACAGCAGCGGCAGAGTCTGGAGATAAGTTCACAAAAGCCAAAGAGCAGAAAGGACTGTGGACAATCATGCCAGCCTGTATGTGAGTCAGCCACGTGCAGAGACACTGAAGTGATGTCCCTCTAGGTGAGAGAAGACAGGCTAATGGCACCTGCCAGAAGCCGAGAAAGAGCCATGGAACACATTCTTCTGTTGAGTGCTCAAGAAAGAACACTCTTTGCTATTACTTCAATATTTAACGACTTACCTCCACATCCAGAAACACCTAAATTCCTTTATTTCAACCAAGTAGTTTGGCATATTTGGTTACAATGTCACTAAAAAAATATTAATACATAGTAACAATATGAAAGGAAACTTTCTAAACTGGGAGAGCTGCTTAATGCTGAATGGTGTTCTTCCTTCAAAAAAAAATGCTTAAGGAAATGTCTTCCCAATATCAGCCAACAGACAACCCAAAGGCCACGTTAGCTCCAGTAGAAAGGGACAAGGCTATGTCTTGAGCCAGCAGAAGTTGGCCGCATTGATCACACATTGCTAGCATGAAATAAGCAAGGGTGGGAGTAATAGAGTCTTGGGTCAATGTTTTAGGCAACTATTGTGGCCAGGAAATGAGCCATAGAATTAAATTCCAAGTAAGGTGGGCCTGAGCAAGGTGGGAATCAACCCAATCAAGCTGTGAAGATGTAACTCAAGTTTGGATGGAGACCCCAGAATGTTAGAGATGCCAAGACTACAGGACGTTTGGTAAGTGAAGCTTCAGCTCTCAGGTAGAAGGAAAGAGGCTCTGCATGCAGATGTTCTAGGTATGCGGGACTACTGAGGGCTGCTAGAACCTTGACAATGCTACCAAGAGTCCTGGATGCTGAGCATGAAAGCTGCTGGATTCTGTGATCACCTTGGTAGGTTTTGGCATTTTTCTTCTTTTCTAATCTTTATCTGACATTCCTCCATCCTTCCCTTTTGGAAAGGAAATGTTTGTTTTGTGCCATTGTATGTAATATTAGGAAGTATGTAATATTTTTATGAGGCTCACAGTTTGTCTTGTGTCTCAGGAATGAATTTTCACTTTGGATATTTGAACAGTGTTGGGACTGTTACAGACCATGAGGACTTTAAGAGGAGGGAATAAAAACATTATGAGATGTAAAATGAGACTTTAGGGGATATTGTGATTTAATGTGATGTTTGATGTCAATTTGAGAAAGGTCAGAACATGACGGTTAATTTCATCATCAACTTGTGTAAATTTAGAATCTCCATGTAAACATGTCTCTGGGTATGTCTACGTGTCCATCAACAAAGAAGTAGAACAGTGAGTGGAAGGTCCACTCTGGTTGTTTGTTTGTTTGTTTGTTTGTTTGTTTGTTGAGACAGAGTTTCTCTGTGTAGCTTTGGAACCTATCCTGGAACTCACTCTGTAGACCAGGCTGGCCTCGAACTCACAGAGATCTGCTTATCCATGCCTCTCAAATGCTGGGATTAAAGGCGTGCACCACCACCGCCTGGCAGAAGGTCCACTCTGGATGTGGTTGGCACCATCCCCTAGCATGGGGTCCTAGATGGAATCAAAGTTTTAATAGGACAAGGTAAACTAAGTGCCAGCTTCCTGACTGTGAGTGTGGAACAAGCAGCTGGAAACCAAGGTACCAATGTCACTTTTGTTTCTCCCCATAGCATTCAGTGATACATTGTTGTGGTTTCTCCACCTTGTGAGAACTTCTCTAACTTCCATCTTACTCTCCATTCTTTTGGTGTCGGCTCGCTCTTTAGTGAGATGACCACTACCCAAACTGAAACACTTACCTTTTTTCTAGTTTTTAACCTCAATATTGAACAATATTAGGTTGCCCTTTTGATAAGCCATCTTATCAAAAGGGCGACCTAATCATCACCCATCCTAGCACCTACCAAACCATTAACACCCAACTCCTTTAAAGAGATGCCAATGTCTTCTAGGTTTTTCTCCTTCCTTTATTTCACTAATATTGCTGTGACTTCTTACCTTGAACTTAAATTCTAAATGCCAAATAGATTTTAGGCTTTCTCATCCTTCAACACACACACACACACACACACACACACACACACACACACACACATACACACACATACACACACACACACATGTTCTATGTTCTACAGCTGTGTCACACCTTCCTACCTTCTCCTCACTCTATTCATCTATAGCTCCAGAATTAGGTTGATGTTCAAACTCTAAATTGGGGTCACTGGTTGCTGTAAGTTGACAGCTAATTCCTCTGCAAGGTTCTATGACATCTTGAGATTGAACAATTATTGATAATTCTGCCTCTTTCCAGATTAAATATGTTTTTCACAAACAAAAATTTCCATGTGAATGTTTATCATTGAAGATCCTATCATGGGAGAAGGTAAAAATTTAGCAGATTTTTATTCTTTGTGAAGGAAACAATTTCAGCAGCTTCATTAATATCTCTGGAGTGGCCACTCTGCTTACCAGAATAGAATATGCTCAAACTGGTCTCTTGACTCACAGATTTTTCTCTTCACAGTGCTGGGTCTAGACTAGTTGAGCATTCCCTGCACTCTAGCTTAGGATCCCCTTTCTTCTCCATAGCTCTTGTGTCTAGGGTGTTTTTGAAGTTCTGTTTTGTTGGGTTTTGTTTTGTTTGACAATTTCTCCCAAAGTTTCAGGTTTGAACATTCATCCCAGTGCTATGTATCCATGTGAGTGGCCTTTAATTTTATTTTTTCAAAATCTAACCTGGTACAAGTTCCCACAATCTTTGCTTGACCTCTTTTGTCCCCTATACTTAAGACACTAAGAACTCTGGAGTAATTTCCCCTCACTGGCCCTACTCCTCGCTGCCCTGATTTGGTTCTCTGATTCTCTGGGGCTGCTATATAACTGCCACCAAACTGCCTTACTAGGTGCTAATCCTAGCCATGATGCCTGTTCATGCCTTCTTCACAGCCAATATGAATTACCAAATCTTCCCTAGTTGTCATCAAACTTTTCCTAATTTAAATTTTGTGATAATTATGAAGAGCCTATACATTTCCTAGCTTCACACAAAGCTATAAATTCACAGTATCTACAGAATCAGGGCTAGGTCAGCATGGGTGGGCAACCTGGAATAGTCATTTCCACATCTGTATTTGTTCTAGGATGACAGGCAGCTTCTTTAGCACTCTGCCTGCACTCTACCTTTCCAAGTTTGGGAGGTGTAAAATTGTGGTCACTTTTACTGACTAATTTATGTGGTTAGTAATTGAACTTCCTGTGAAAGTAGTTTCTCTGGCTTACACTCTGGATGAAGGATGAATTTCTAATAGCAATTATCTGAAGATTCTTATTATGACTCTTTTATTATTATTAACAAATACCTCCAGTTTTAGCTACATAGTGTCTTTGAAATTGATCTTCCCATGGCAAGTTGTATTGAAAATTTGTTTATGATCTAATTGTAAAAGACCTGCAAAGAAACAGCTTCCATGATAACCTACGTATGAATAAATGTCTTCTTCAGTTTGGTGCATGATTCTTTCTTCTGAGTCCAGACTCCAGTTGTCGGTATAACTGTACTAGTTACTCAACGTTTTATTTTATTTTAGAATGAATTATCTAATATCAAATAATCAAAGTATCATGTGGTCTGGAAGCTTGCCTTGTTCTTTTCATCATTTTATATCTATCTGCAGTGTATGCTTTTGGAGGAAAACCATGGCTTAAATTTCTCTAATCACTGTTGGAGGACTAGAGATAACAGGATTCCTACATATAGATGCTCATAGCTTCAGTTTCCAAATAAAAATCATTATATAGCACTATCTGTGACATTGACAGACACCCAAGATCTCAAAGTATGATCTCTATGAGTTTCTTGTATGAAACTGAAACTCCCAAGGGACACAACTTTGCATTTCTCAGACAAGTGTACTCTGGAAATTGTGGTAACTTGCTCAAAAGTTGGTAGCAGAATAAATGTTTTTCTCACATCTTTTGGCCAATCTATGCCCTTTGTGATTTATTTAGAAACTTATTTAAAAGATATTTACAGATTACTAATAGGCACTCTTCCAGGGATATGAATACTGAGTCAAAAAGATGTAGCCGTGGACCTCATGACACATACATTTTAGCTGAGCTCAATATAGTGTTTGTTCCATCATAGACCGCAGTGTGACTGTCAAGGTACAAAGTGAAATAGATGAGGCTTTAAACAATTTCAGGAGAGACAAGGGTCTCTCACAGATCGGTTGTTCTCCATGAACATGTCAACCCTTACTCTGAGGACACTCATTCCTTTACACAGAACTCTTCCTTTCTCACATCTGATCTAAGCTTGAATTAAATCCCCCTTTACTATAGCATCTGTCAAGTATACAATTTATCACAATATCCCTAGTGTCTTACCTCTGATCATGAAGTTATGAAGGACAAGGATCACCATATGTTTGTCCAAAACAATCATACAAAGCAGATGAAGAACTATCTCTAGAGAGGGACAAGTGTTTATTCTTGTCAATGGGCAGTAACTGTTTATTCTTAGACACAGGTAGCAATACCTAGAGATGTCATGGGAGATGGAGACATCTCCATCTTCACCAATGGAGAAGGCAGCAGCCAACAACTAGAGAGACTAGAGATGCTGACACCTATCCTACAAAAACAAACTGCCCCCTTCCCCCGCCCCCCCGCTATCAAACAGTTATTCAACCCCCAAAGTCAGTTCTATTGAGGCTAATAGTGTCTGAACCAGAGATGTTCTGTACATTTGACATTATATTCATGCAGTAACCCCCTAAACATGCAGGCTGGTGGAATGATACAGCATTTATCACTCTCTGATAGGCTTATTTCACCCATAATAGTGTGTCCTTCAGTTTCATTTATGCTGTAGAAAAAGGATCAGATGTCACAGAGGCTCACAGACTCATAGAGGCAGAAAGCCAAATGGTAGCTGTAAGGGGCTGGGAGATGGGGAAGATGAAAAATTGTTGTTCAATGGAAATACGGTTTCAGTTGTATAAGGTCAATTACTCCTAGAGACCTGCCAAACAGCGCAGTGACTATAGTTAGTAATATGAGATTGTGAATTAATACTTTGTTGAAAGGATCAATCTCATATTAAACACTGCTCTAAACTCACATACCAATGCAAACAAAGAATTTTTATAGGTCATCATCATGCCCTGATTATATGATAGGTCTATGCATATGTTCACACTCAGAAGATTATATGTATTTGAAGGTATCCAGTTTTCTTCATATACCAGTTATTTCTCAATGAAGCTTTTAAATGACAAAAAAACCCACTAAAACTTGTGAAGTAACATTGTCCCTTCAGACTCAGAATAAATAGGTATGATTAAACTTGTTAATAACTTATTATAAAAAGCTCTTGTATAGAATCAAATAAAAACTTTCCAACGATCCCAACACAACAAGTGTGCTTCAGTTTCATGTATACTGAAGACTGGGAGTGCGTTAATGCACATAAATATGTAGTGATGTAAAATAAAAATACCAATCATTGATGTGAGGTCTGCACACCAGCATTAAAATTCAGATCGTCTTCAGTAACATGCAAGGCTACACTAATAATAAGCTATATTTTGTTGCATGTGATAATTAATTAATTATAGGTTGAAATGTCTATAAAATATGACAAAGATATTTCTTCCTCTATAGGCCTGAAAATGATTCCATATGAAACTAAAAAGTATAAAGATGTGAATATTTCTTCCAGAATTACAAATATCCTTTGAAGAAAAATACATTAAACTCATCTAAGAAAACGTGACAGACCAAGCTCTAAATCATATCAGATTAGCTCTTTGACTAATCAAAAGTATTATGTCATATTTGACAAAAGTATTGGCAAAATTGTGGAGTAATGGTAATCTAATTAATAAAACTTCGCTTGTATTACAACTTGTTGAGGTAGTAGATAACTGTTACCCAAATAGCTCATTCAATAAAGAGACTAATATGCATAATCCCATCCTCTGCCACATCATAGTCTTCAAAGTATATAGAGGCTCATAGTGTTTTCTATCACTTATTAACAAGAATATAGATTTAAATGGATTGACTAAAAAAGGAAACCAAATCAATTTGGTCTAGTCTGGGTCCACACCCCATATCATTCCCTCCACAAAACTGTTACCAGGCACTCCCATCTCCAGGTAGTTTTATCTTCTGCTATTACTAGTTCACAAAAGTGGCATATGCTGTCTATCCACTATTTCTGGTTTCCCCAGGTCATCCATGTACTCCCCATTGCCATTTAAGGGTCTGCAAGATAAAGAGAAATAGAAAAGGCAGAAGTCCATTAGAATCAGGTATCTGATTGAGTTCAACCATGGAAATTTGCCTGACACTACTTAAATTCTGTGTCTAGCTTCTTCAATGTGGATGCCACCCTCAGATTAAGCACACTAGCTAGCCTGGTCCCACTCAGCCGGTGACCTAGAATTGCCTTTGATCAGCAGTGAATGTGGTTTGTGGAACTGACTGGTTTTTGATGCCAAAAAAACAAATACAAGGATTTTTTGGAGCTAGACAAACACTGGGAACGCTTACTAGCAACCACAGAGTTAGCGTATTTGATCTTCAATGCTTGACGTCAACATAAGGTTTTTAAATATCCTTGTATTTGGCTTGATTTCAGTTTAGCATTTGAGACATTTATAGATATTGTAGTTAATAATATTGACACATATAAGGAGAGAGGATGCTGATGAGGAGAAAATGTGCCGTTTTCAACAACACACTCATCAATCCTGAATCATAATAGACACCTTAGGCAGTAAGGAGGAAGGGTGTGTCCTGTGGAGAGGGTGGGTATGCTCATGTGTATGAGTACATGGGCCTGTGCATGTGCTGAGGCCAGTCTGACACTGGGTTCCCTTCTCTGTCACTGCCAGCCTTACTCCCTTGAGGCAGGGTCTCTCACTGAACCTGCAGCTAGGCTGAAATTGAGCAAGCTCCAGAGAGCTTCGGGTCTCATTCCCCTTCCCCAACACTGGGATTGCAGGTCTACGCGTGGCCCTGCTTGGCTTTTTACATGTGCACTGGGATCTGAACTCAAGCCTTCTTGCTTACACAATAAATGTTCTTGCCTACTGAGCCATCATCTCGCCAGCACAAGTGATGTCTCTAAAAGATGGAAGCCTCAGTCCCACCCAAGTCAGATGGAATCTAAATCTTCTAGAGAGACATAAGGAGCAGTGTTATTGCTTTTAAACTTCTGATATTTTAATGTTGTCAATGTTGAAAACGTATATTAGCAACAGTTCAAGATAGTCTTTAATACCCTAAAGGCTGGGAAACTCACAAACCAGACTGATTTTCATGTTCTTCACCAATAATATAGTATAAAGAGCACATAGCAATTGACCATGTTATAAGAACAAAGAGAGGGTGTCAAACAAATGCTGTGGAAAACAGATTGATAGTATTCTAAGAGTCAACAGTCCATTAAATTCTCTAAAAGTAGAGATTTCATTTATGAAGCATATCAATGGATCCACAGCACTATCAACCCTTTTTTCTCTAACTGAATGAGCAATCAGAGAATCTACTCTAATTGTACCTAATTTGAAAACCATTTGCTCACTGTGGAATAATAATGATGTCCATCTCTGATGGTATCTGTGTGTTTTCTGAGTCAGGATGGACTTTTCAGCATTCCTCGATGTCATCTGTAATGATGTTTTCTGGTACCCTGAACATAACAGGCTTGTGTGTTCACCACAGAATCAAGGAGGGGGGGTGATTGTTCTATCCAAATACCAATACAAAATACTGCTAAATGTGCATGAGGAAGGTGCTAGGCACTTTTCATGCCTTATTTCATTTTCCTATGCCACAGGTGTGACATTAACTTTACCAACAAAGGTCTCCCAATGAGCCAGTGGCATTTTCTACATCGAAAGCCAAATTTTTTAATACCAATCCCATTCTGTAGCTAATGTATAATAGCCTGAATGTTTTTTTTTTTTTAAAAAAAAGCACAAAGTTGATCACAGTCCTCAGGGGAGGACTTGTCCTAGAGGAGGTGGGAATGGAGGGTGGGCTGGGGATCAGGGGAGGGCGTGGGAGGGGGGAGAATAGGGGAACCCATGGCTGATATGTAGAACTGAATGGTATTGTAAAATAAAAAAAATATATATCACAAAAAAAGTGCCCACTTAAGCAACATCTTGTTCTCTAGGTTTGCTGATTGACAGACAATTTAGCCTACATCAGTGTGACTCTATAAGGGTGGTAGTTCCATAGTTGGTACAAAATATTCTCTTGAGATGCACACCCTTCTGTGAATTCCTAGGTCCCATCTGCTAGATCTCAGACTATTATCTCTGGGTCTGTACTTTTAGTATTCATTCTAAGAATCTCTAATATGCATCAGCTACATTTTATTTCATTAATAAATATGTTTCTGAGTGATATAATATGCTTCTCATGCTATTAGTCTAAACTTACTGCTCTAATGGAGATAGCCTTGGGCTTAAACGTGTGTAAGGTCTGGTTTTTAAATAAAGCTTTATTAGAACCCAGCCACCCTGCTTGGCTTTTGTATAATCTATGTCTGTTTTATGACTGAAGAGTCAAATATTTGCAATAGAGGCTGTATGGCCAACACAAGCAGAAGATATTTCCTATCTGGCCCTTCATAGAAGAAGTTTGCCAATCCTTGTCCTAAAATGACTCTCCTGCTAAATTTTGGCCAAAAAAGTGTGGCCCACTGATTAATTTGGAAATTTCTCTATACCTAACATCATTTTATTTGCTCAGCTTCTTGGATTCAGTGAGTATATGGAAAATATGTTTTATTCATGCAAGACATATCATTCATTTTTTTAATCCTTTGGATATGCTTGTCAGATGAGTGCTCAAATAAATTATATCATCTCCTTTTGTTGGGTCCTGGTTAGTCATATATGCAAAGGCCAAAATTTTCTCTAACATATGACCAAGGAAAGCAGGTGTTCCCCATCAAATCTATATGACAAATGGAGAAAATTTCTAATTTACTAATTATCTCCTCTTAATTTATTTACTTTTTACAAGTTAGCAATCACACAGACCTTTCCCCCACTGTCATATACTCTGAAATTTTTTTAAAAAAATAAGGAATAGAGCCAAGTGACATTGGTGGAGGTAATGCCTTCCAATTGCTGACTAGGAGGAAAGTTAACCCAACTCTTCCTTCCAAACCCATCATTATGTAAAGGAAATAGTTGCCACATGATGTCAAGCTCATTTGGACTGGAGGGATAAAAGGACACACCATCATCAAGTCAGAGAAAAGGAGATGAGTAAGGTCAAGGCAAGTGACCAGACAATGTAGTTTGGAAGCTTGGAGATAGCCAATGACAAAATAGACAGATCCATGCACTCATGGAATCCCTTAAGTGCATGGAATGCTCAACACGTTTGCATGGATGCACTTAGAAAAATAAAGTTGAACTGAAAGTTCCAAAAAGAGAAGCCATGCAAAGGGTTTCAAGAAGAAAAACAAAAATATTAGTTTTACACATAATCGCAGCATACTGTGAATGATCTGTAAGTATTTCCCCACTAGGGAAAATAAAATCCCAAATTCCTCACTTCGAGCTCAGTTTCCTGGAAGCGCTGAAGGTTTGACCAGGTCTAGACTACATTTTATGTGCAGACCTTTGCCAGCTCCTCTGGCATAAGTGGCTACGGTCCAGCCACTGCTGTTGCTCTCTCCACACTGGCTCTGTGTACTGTAGATTTCTCCATCTGGTTCAACAGGAAGTATGTACTGTTTGTGGGATGCCATTGAGCTATTTTTAAGAGCTGAGCTACATGCAGGTATTTATGACTGTAGACACAATTTGGGGAAACAAAGTATTTGCCAACACAAGTACAGTGAACTGTTTCAACAGTCAGCCATATGGGCTCAGGATGGAAATGGTCCAGGTGAACAGCTGGAACAAGGCCCCTTCCTGGACCTTGAAAAAGCCATCATTTCCTTTCACTGGGCCACAGTGCTAAAGCCTGACAAGTGGCAGTCACTGGCTGATGGGAGTAGGGTGTTGTACTCTTATGTGGATTATAGGAATGGCAGAGAATTTTAAACTCTATTTTTCACACCAAGGGGCTCATGGAGACTCTACTTTTACTAGTATAGGCTTACTGAAAATTCTACAGTTTATATTAGAGTTCTTAAAAGAACAGAAATAATGGGGTATAGATATGTCTTGCCTCTGTAGAATGGAAATAGATTAGATTCACTGTCCAAATCAAAATTTTCTGTCAACGTTAATCAGCTCACAGTAAATAACACTCAGCCTTGGTCTCTGTATATTTAGCTGACAACTCACTCTCAGTTGGCATTAACTGTGTGATAGGCAATTTTATGTGAAAACTTGACTGAGTTTCAGGATGCCCAGGCATGAATTATACAGAACTGGACTATGTGATTAATTAAAATGGACAACTTCAAAACATACTGGCCAATGTCCTTGTTCTAATTCAAATGCTAGAATTTTCTGCTAAACCAGGAAGAGCCCCCATGACTCAGGAAAAGCAAACTCTCTTTCCATTTCTGCTTTCAACTGATTGAATGAAGCCCACCCACCTTGGGGAGAGTGACTAACTTTCCCCACTGCAATAATTTAAGTATTAAATTCATCCGAAAACACTTTCACAGAAAATACTCATAGTAATGTTTGAACAAATATCTGGGCACCCTGTGGCTCAGAAGTATGCACATAAAATGACCTATTACATAGTTATTGCCAACTGAGAGTGAGTTGTTAGTTAAACATACTAAGTCCAGGATCTGATGGACCTTGACAGAAATTTTGTTTTGTATTGATACCAATCCAGATTTGTGAAGTAATCCAAGCCATTGAAAAGATCTGACAGCACAGAACATATAGCCTTTTTCAGATTTTTTTCCAGCTTTTCTTTTTTATCCCTAGTCCTTCATAACAATGAACTTATATCTTCTATGTATTCTAAAGGTTATCCTATTAAAATACTTTGTTCCCACTCTTCTCATAGCTTAAAACACTAGAGAGATTAATTTAGTTCCTCATTGACATTTGTACATCAAATACTCACTGACCTTGAAAGGCCACATATAATGTTCCTATCTGAACACTATTTGCTTGTTCCTGTCTTTTTCTTTCCTCCCTCCCTCCCTTTCTCCCTCCCTCCCTCCTTTTTTCCTTGTGATATTTAAACTAGTCTCTAAGTAGCTTGGGAACCAAAATAGAATCTAACTAAATACAAGTCTCAGAGATCTTCCCATTTGTGCTGACAACAGCGAAAATGAATTTGTTCACCACAAAAAGAGAAAGTGGATGTGTAGATTACCAAAGAGTAATAGACAAAAGGAAGCCTTGCTGAGAAGAATTCTATAAGGAAAAAGTTCTCCACCAGCCAGCTAGAGTGATGGCAGTCCCTTGCCCTGCAGGAGGCTCCTGGACTGAGCAGTAATAGAGAGGATCAAGGAAACTACTGACAAGGGGGCTTTAGCAGGATGAGAAAGAACAGAGGATCTTTCTATGACAGTTGGGTAGTGGAAAACAATGGAATCTGGAAGAGCCTCAAACACAAAAATGAATCATTCGACCTAACACCCCAGCTGCAGGTTTAAAAACAAGCATTAAGGGTGAACTGAAGGACAGAGAGACCCCAGGGTCCTCTGCATTCCTGTAGGCTTGTCAGAAGTGAGTGCAACCCTGTGTATGCAGAGGCCCAGCCTGAAGGGTAATAATAATGATGGAGGTTTGGAATTGGGCTTTTCATAGGTTATTTATTAAATTATTCTTAATGATTAGATTAACTGAGTTTGATAAAACTCTGTGCCTCTAGCCCCTCCTTCTCTGAACTCTAAATAATCAAGTTCTTACCCTGACTAAGGACACTATGAAGGCTTGCAGACCTTTGGGAAATGGATGCATTTTCTTTCACAAAAATTTCTCCTTGCCACTGCTCCTTTTTATAAACTATCCCAAGCAATAAAAATAATGGCATGTGCAAAGAAACACTAAATGTAATCCTCAAGTTCAGGTGGAGAAAGAAGACAATAGAATGAGAATCTCATGTGGGAGACAGGTACATCAATTAACTGTTCAGGGCTTAACATTCTACTTAAGGATGCAAAATAATTTCAGTAAAAGAGAAACAATGATGAAGATAGGGGCCTGTTCTAGCTTGTTATGTGAAAGGAACACTGACTTAGAGGAGGAAAGGATTTGCCTGGCTCACAAGTTCCAGTCCATCATCAAGGGAAGTCAAGGCAAGAACATAAAACAGAAACCAGAAGGCAAGAACTGATATAGAGACTTTAAAGGAACGTTGCTGACTGGGTGGCTCCCTAGGCCTTCTCAGATACCTTTCTTATAAAACAAAGGCCACCTGCCAAGGAGTGCCACCACCCTCAGTGGGCTGGGCCTTTGAAAATCAACCATTAATCAAGAAAATCACAAACCTGCCCATAGGCTGACCTGATGGAGGCAGTTCTTCAACTGAGGTTCCTTTGGCCCAGGTTATTAGTTTGTATCAAGCTGAAAAAACACTAACCAGCAGAGGTGTACTTGGGGAAAACATGGAGTCTCAAAAACTTAACTAAAAGGAAATTCTAAATCTTAAAAGTCCATTTGTTTAAATGGGTTTGGTAGTATGACTACTGAATCTGAAAGCAATAATATAAATTGCCCAAAATGAAATATATATATATATATATATATATATATATATATATATATATATATATATTTCAGAATATCAGTTACCTGTAGAATAATATATTAAGAAGTTCAACATGTGGAATGTTAGGAAGAATATAAAGCAGGAAAAAAGTTGTTTAAAGACTTATTGGGGGCTAGGTGTGATAGCACATACTTTTTATCCCAGCAACGGAAGTAGGGGGAGGTGAATCTCTGTGAGTTTGAGACCAGCTTGGTCTACATAGCTAGTTCCTGGCCAGCCAAGACTATACTATGAACCCTTGACTGAGAACAAAGATTAATGGGGTGCTAGAGAGATGGCTCAGTGGTTAAGAGTGCTTATTCCTCTTCCAGAAGACGAGAGTGCAATTCCAAGGACCCATGTCCCTTTTGCAACTCACAAATGCCTGTAACTCCAGCTCCAGAGGATCCTACACCTTCTTTTGGCCTCCACGGGCAACTGCATGCATATGTATATAACACGTCAACATGCAAACATACATATAATAAACATGTACTCATGCACACAAACACAAATAAAATTAATCTTTCAAAAAAAGAATTAATAGTTAAATGTTCTAAATTTGGAGAAAAAATCAAAGGTTCTGGTCTTAATGCAAAAAAATACAAATTATATTACAAATCATATGTAGCAAAAATGCAGAAATCCAAGCAGAAAGGTAACATTATCAAAGAGAAAAAGAAGCCCATGAAACTATGACTCTATTGCTTTTCTGCTTTTTCTTTCTTTTTTAAAATTTATTCTTCTCTCATACACTACATCTGGACAACAGTTTCCCCTCCCTCTAATCCTCTCAGCCTTTCTCCTACCTCCCCTCCCCCACCCCAGATCCACTGCTCCTCCATTTTCCTTCAGAAAAGTGCAGGTCTCCCAGGAATATCAACTGAACACAGCATAACAATATACAATAAGACTAGACACAAACTCTCATATCAGGACTGGACCAGGCAACCCAGCAGGAGGAAAAGGGTCCAAGAGTGGGTGAAAGAGCCACAGACACTCACATTCCCACTAAGTCCTGCTTAGTTGATTCTATTGCTTTTCATCAAAGCAAGGTAAGCTAGAGAAAATCATAACTGATTGTGTTACAGAGCCAGAAGGTGAAGAGAAAGAACACAGTAATATTCTGTCATTCTGGAATTCTATCTATCAACTGAGGGGAATCATCAAAACAAAGGCAAGAGGAACACATTTCACATGAGTAAAATGCCAGCAGGGCCTGTCAACAGTCATCTCATCAACAACAAAACATTGCAGGAGCATCTCCCATCTTCAGTGAGATGGTAACTGTGGAAAGGCAGGCACCAAACTACAAGAGGTGGGTTAAGTATTAAAATAATTGTTTTTCCTTTTCTTAATGTCCTTTAAGGGCAATCATCTCTTATAAAGTTGAAATATCATCAATGCACTAGGCAGTTTGCACCTCAGGAAAAGTAAATAAAGTAAGGTTATTAAATAAGCAAAGATTAAATTAGGTAAATAAAGAAAACACGACTTAGTGACAACAGTATCACAGTGGAAAGAGATGAAACACATGGCAATATTCAGTGTCATGGAGGCAGTTTATGGGAAGAAAGGATACATTAATTATGCATCCTGTATCTTTTATGTGAGTATATGCACCTGCCCATGTACACGTGCATATGTATGTGCCTATAAGCATATGTGCAGATTCCATCAAAATGTTTCAGATGTCCTCCTCCATCATTCTCATTCACCTAGTCATTTGAGACTGGGTTTTTACCTTAACCTGCGGGTCCTATTTTCTCATAAGGCTGAAAATCAGCAAGCCCCTCAAATACTCCTGTCTCCTCTGTTCCCTTTGGAACTCCAGTTATAGACATCTACAGGATACCTAGCTTATTATGTGTGTTAAGATCTGAGATCTGGTCCTCATGACTGCGTCACATTGTTCCTAACCACTAAGTAATCTCACCAGCCCTTACATATACTTTTGAGATAGAGTGAAAAAAAAAGAATTAGGGCAAATAGAGAAATAAAGGAGAAATAGAAAGTTAGGAAAGTCAGAGAAGTCTTAAGACAATGAAATTGAATACTTAGAAAAATGACTCTTTCAAAAGTCTAGAAATGATAGCGTCAATAACATATACCTCATCAAGTCTCAGCTCCATCCCTTTTGGTATCAGAGGCAAAAAAAAGAAAGGTTTTGATTATTTCTTCTTGAGTTGATCTTCTAGAGAGCACCAGTATCTTATTCCCAGAAAAATGGATAAAATATACCCAGCTCTCCACATTTTTTTCTACATAAATTGAATTGTGGTTTATTTGATTTACAAAGATTTAAGGAAGGAAAAAAAAACCAAACATACTGTAGCTAAGAAGCTAGTTTATAAAGCGTTGGAGGCAAATAGCCTGAAAATCACCCTGAATGTTCCTTTGATGGTGCAGTCCCTAGGAACATTTTTTAAAAATAAATAATTGTATACATACTTGGTTAGTACAAAAGCTGATTGTCTTTTCAGACACCCTTCTTGATGTGGCTGGAAATTGGAACAAGTCTGGAAAGCAATTTGACATTTTATAGCTCAGATATTTCTTCCCTTGCTTTCTCCTTTGAGAAAATAGAAACAGTTCTCAATAGAGAGCAGCCAAAACAGTGGAACATACTAGGGAATAATCATTACCAACTATGGATAGCCTGCAAATCTCTGAATGATGCACCTTTAGACGTCTGTACATTGGCTTCCTTTTCTATTTTATCCAGTTTCCTTGGGAAGCCACAGCAGAGTACAGGGAAGAAATATGTGACAGTATTTCCAGATAGATCAGTGAGAAATGTTTTTTGCATTCACTACTGTATTTGGACGTTCTTTTT